>NC_089252.1:51067444-51408580 GCF_963930625.1 Muntiacus reevesi
GGCAACAACTGCTGTATGTACTTGACCTAAGGGTCCCAGGGGACAAGCATGACGGTGGATGGTGAAAGCTGCTGCTTTAGTGAAATGATCAAGTCTGTTTCCTGAAAGGACAACCAACCCAGAATACAACTATACCAGTTTTTTTAATGGCTGCAGATTTAACTGGGACTTTGGCGGATTTGTCCAGCATGCCTTACAAGTGATATCCAAGATGAAAATGAGGAAGACACAGGGATCTCAACCAACTCGTCACAACATACACACACACACAGGCCCCTATTCTGATGGGCTGGGAACTAAGGCTGATCATGTTTATTAAGACCGTCCTCTACCACCCTGACCTTAATAATACATACTCTGGAGGAATCTGTGCTCTTGGGAGGATGTCAGAACAGAATGGTTTACTGGGAAAAAGTAAGTAGAGAATCGATCCAAATTCAACAGATGCCCTTTTAGTGCCCATTAGACACAAAGCATTTTGCTGGGCACCAGGGATGGTTATCAGCATAGTCGGCAATCACTGCCCACTGGCTGCTTACCGTTTGGTGAAACTTTTCTAGTAAAACTCTAGAAGGGAGACTGTGTTAACCGCAAAAATGAAGATACAATATTCACTTCAATTTGGGAGAATCTGGAAAGGCTTTCAGGAACAGGCAGCTCTCAAAAAATGAGTTAAGGATTCTGTAGAAGAGGAAAGACGTCTCCGAGCCAAGGAAACAGCGTAAGCAAAGGCAAGGAGGTGAGACAGAGTGGGGGTCAGTATTTCTAGATGTTCTTTATACATAAGAATAACCAGGGTGGCGTATTGTATAGGTGTGTTCTGAGACCTCAGCCCTAAAGATTCCGGTCAGTAGGTCTGGGGTGAGAGAGCTGGTTTTATTTTCTTTTACAAGTGTCGCAGGTAACTCTGAGGGATGCGGGGGATCTCGGTCTGAGAAAGGCGGGTGTGGTCTGGGCTGACAGCACGGCAGTGCACACACGGGGCTGCGTACCCCAGTCTCCGAGATCTCCGCGTTGTTCCGATTCTGCTAGACGATTAAAACGCACATCGCGCTATCCTCTTCTCACAGAGGGCTGGAGGAAGACACTCGCTTTTCTAGTTTTCACTGCAGGAGGATGTGTGTCAAAGCGTATTTAAGAGTATACCAACGTTCAGCGGTAAACAGAGAAAGCACTCGCCCAAAGATCTGTCTGTGCCCGGGCGTCTTCTCCTGGCGGAATAAGAGGAGGCGGGGAGGACGACTCCTGCTTACCCATCGAGCCCTCCCCTCCAGCCTGGCACTGTGCTCAGGGCATCACATACAGTAATTCGGTTAGTCTTTCCTACAGCGTTTCGAAGAAGACATTATCAATACCCCCTCGCAGTAACTCATCAAAGGCGCACGACTCGTCAGGGGTGCAGCTGGAATTAAAACCCAGGTCAGTGATTAGACAGTACTGATCTCAACAAGTGAAAGCTCTAGAAGAGCGATAAAATGCATGGCTCTGTGTCTAACAAGCCGGAGACTCTTCTAGTCATGAAATCAAACGCGAATGAGAGATCAGTAATTGCCGAGAAAACTATCAGGCTGCTTTTAATCCATTTACCTACGATGTGATACTGTGTAAACCGTGCATTGGAGGTGATCCGTGCCGACGCCACGCCCTTCCTCACGTAGAATTAAGAAGCCCACCTGTGTGATGTATTTAGGCTAAAGCTGGCACAGACTTTTACAACAATCTCAAAAGAGACGTGGGAGTAGCTGACATGATGAAAACTGAAGAATCGGTATAAAATACATTCTCTACGAACTAGCTTTCTTGGAATTAACTGCGAATATCAATGACATTTGAACACCCCGTTGTTGTTTTTTTTAATTTGGTGGATAGAAATTAAAGAGCGAGATCTCTACTCCAAGAAAGCACTTTCTGAGAAGTCACACTAACAACGGAGTGTCAGCAGACGTTTCATGAAACAGGAGAGATGGAGTGCCTCATGAAGCATGTACAATGGAAGGCTTTTGAGGTTTTCTATAATATTGTTTTGGGTTACTTTTACACTAATACTGATTTCTCATAAACGCATGGACAAGCATCTAGATCAAATACACATTTTCATCCACCATCAGATTTCATCTGAAAAGCACTGTGTAGTGTTAAGAAATTGACTTGCCATGTATACTCATGACCTCAACCTAAGAGTCAGCTTGGAGGGTAGGAAGACTGAACTTCTGAGTAGCTGAGTGAACTGGGATTGGCCTTCAGAGTCAGACTAACCCTGATTCAAATCCATGCTATGTCATTCACTAGCTTTATAAACTCAAACAAGTATCACAACTGGCTCTGGCTTCCAACCCTAGGGAATGGGACAGTAAAAGCAATCTCAAGTGGTTATGGACACCCTGTGACACGATAACCCCTAGAGAACAAACAGCAGTTTACTACTCAGTCGTTGCCCATGGCGTCTAGTACCCTGATCACATCACAGCACCTGTATGCTTTAAAATGAATACATACAGACGGCACAGAGTCGGTTCTGAAAGGCACATGTTCACAAGGGAAGACTGAGACACGGCGCTTGTTCAGAGCTGCTCGTCCCGCCCAGGTTTTCAGCGGGGCTGCTTTCTACTACTCTAAGTATCTTAAAACCTCCCCTTCTCTTTTCTCGTGCAAGCCAGCCTGCCTCTCCCTCAGGCCCAAGTCTAGCTGGAGAGCTCTGTAAGCAGGAGCAGCTCACAGGCTGCAGGGCTCTGAACAAAACGGAACAGGAGGATCTTGTCCAGAGACTTTGACGATCCTTCCCCGATGACAGCGAGCACCTGAGCAGGCGGGGCCCTAGGAAGTGAGTACTTGGGCCACAAGCCCGTGAAGCCAGCAGGGGAGGCGAGGGCCGAGCAGGGTGGGGAGGAGGCGAGACCAGCAGACACTGGAGAGCCCTGTGCTGCGGAGGGTACTCAGGGAGTGCCGGGGTGGAAGCCCATTCTGCGACCTCCTTAAGAGCAGCAGGACGACAGCAAGTGGCTCTGGCCGGATCTATGCAACAAAGGAACCCTTCCCGCCCTTCTCGTCAAAGCAATCCCGGGATTTCTCCTCCCCGCTGTGGCTCCTCTGGACTGCCGGAGAGAGGCTGCCTGCCAGTGACTCAGCAGTCCAGCTGTACGCAGGAAGAGGGGAAACCCGGCGGGTGATGAGACCACAATGGGGAAGGAGGGGGTCTAAAGACGGATGGGAATTTTGTTCTATTTAAAGGCCAGTGGATAACACGGAAGTTTTTCCTGAAACTGTAATTTTCTCGTTATTTTTACCCCATCTATTTCCATGTGTGATGAGAGCAGAGTCCTTAGAAAAATAGAAAAACTTCAAAAGGGCTCTGAACTTGTTTCAAGAACAGAAGGTCAGAGAAAACCTGGAAACAAACTACGTTTCTGTTCTGCAGTGAAGCAAAAAGCAGGAAAACAAAACCTCAAACCAGCAGCAATGGCCTAGAGTGGATTTTCTCAATCTTGGCGATGCTGACATTTGGGGTTGGATAATTCTGGGTTCTCAATGTTTAGCGACATCTGTGGTCTACGCCCACCAGACACCAGTAGCACCGCCCCAGCTGTGACAACAAAAAATGTCTCTGGACGCTGCCAATTTCCCCAGGGTATCTGTGGTTGGGATAGGGAGCGTAAAATCAGGTCTGGCTGAGAACCAGGGGTCCAGGAAAAGAGAAAGGGAATGGGAGGACAGAAGGTTTGCAGCGGCAGGGCCCCAGATCTCACAGCTGGAACAGAAAGGAGACCCCGCCCTCGGCACACAAACCGCCCGGCCAGCTCACGGCCAGCTCCCGCCTCCACTTCCGGAGCCTCTGCCCCAGCTCTGACTCCTGGGCCTTATCACAGCCGCATTAAGTGGCCTGGGGCCGACAGCCCTTCTGTCACTGACAGACAGCCAGGGGGTCAGCAAGATAAAGCAGAAGTGGGAGAAACACTTCTTACAGAAAGAGCTGAAATTGAACACGCTTCCTGATAAAAAGATGGCTATAAGCAGTGGTTATTTTTAATAATTCAGACACACTTAGGAAACGCAGGTTTGATCCCTGGGTTGGGAAGATCCCCTAGAGAAGGGAATGGCTATCCACTCCACTGTTCTTGAGTGGAAAATGCCATGGACAGAGGAGCCTGGGGTCGCAAAGAGCTGGACCGGCTGAGCAACTAACACTTTCACTTTCACTTCAGACTTAATGGTCTTTTATGGGCTGGTTTGGGATGCTGGAACCATTTATAATTATCATTTCTACTGGAAGATGTGGAGTTCCAAATGACCGAAACATGACATTTTTATATCCCAACCTGTAAGGTGAAAAGCATCTGTGTGTACAGATTTGAGGGAGTTCCCTGTTATAACCATAGGATCAGAGATCACGTGTGTGTGCAAAGATGTCGCTGATGACTGAGAACACAGCTCTATTCAGAATGACTTTAGACGCTCAAATACAGGTACAACAACAGAACAGAACCACGAGTTGACCTTTGCCATTTTAACTTCCATAAATTCTTAGTATGTAGCTATCTGTGGGGCCTGGACAATTCCAGATTAAAACTCCAAGGAAACCGCACCCTGCCAAACTGAGCGAAACGAAACCTCAAAACTCAGATCTTCACAGACGTTTCGTGTCTCGCCTTAAAACATGACTGTTCCCTTTCGAAATTATAATCTCCATCAGGAAAAATTAAACTGAACTATGTAGAAACACACAGAGATTTCAATAATGAAACTGAATTCATCTAAAACTGCTAAAGAGCTAAACCTCTATTTCTTATTCTTTTTCAACACCACAAGCTGAATATTAGCTCTGAGACCAAGAAGTCTGTACTAACTGATTCCACACCTGCCTCTCGAGGCCCTGAGCATCTTCAGTTATCCGCTCTGCTCCGGGGATCACCCCTGGACCACTTCACCCTTCCTTCTCTCCTATCATCCGCTCTGCCCCGGAGATCACCCCTGGACCACTTCACCCTTCCGTCACTTCCCTCCTGTCTCCGGGATCCTGCTGTCTCTCTGAGGGCTTCTCTACACTCGACGCCTGGTCCTACCCTCTCCTGCCTCCTTCTGACCCGGCCCATATACATGCCATTCTCTCACACGCTCCAGTCTGCTCCTTCCTCTCCTCGGCATCTCCCCCTGACGTGGCAGATACACTGGAACACGGTTAACCGAGAAAGTGTCCTCATTTAACTTACTGTTGTTGCTTGGTCACTAAGCCCTGTTCAACTCTTTTTGCGACCCCATGGACTGCAGCCCACCAGGCTCCCCTGTCCCTGGGATTCTCCAGGCAAGAACTGGAGTGGGTTGCCACTTCCTTCTCCAATGCATGAAAGTGAAAACTGAAACTGAAGTTGCTCAGTCATGTCCGACTCTTCAGGACCCCATGGACTGCAGCCCACCAGGCTCCTCTGTCCAAGGGATTTTCCAGGCAAGAACTGGAGTGGGTTGCCATTTCCTTTTCCAGGGGATCTTCCCGACCCAGGGATAGAACCCACGTCTCCTACACTGGTAGGTGGATTCTTTACCACGGAGTCACCTAGGAAGCCCATTTTTTATTACATCTCCTCCAAACCACCTGTCTTCTTCCTTCCACTAAGGGAGAAACTTTCTTATTTCCTCATCTCTCATTCCTTCCTTCCTTCTAACCTGGGTTCTACTCCTAATATTATGCTAACTGACCTGACCAAGGTCACAGTAACCTTCTAATTAACAAATCCAATTCCTGATTGGACCCTCTTCTGCCTTACTTTCCTGTGGCCATCACCTGCTATCAGACAACTTATGAAAGTTTGCCTTTTATGATGGTTTTCTGTATGTTTCTCTATTTTCTATCACTGTTTAAGCAACAAATTAGTACCCATGACAGTAACTGTCAAAGAAATGGTACTGTCAGCATTTTTTTCTACTGAAAGAAGATATTTAACATGTGTAAGATGTAATATACCTTTTAAAGTATTTGAAGACAGAAGTGTTAATACTTCGTTAATAGAGGAAACAGAAGTTACCTTCAGAATCTAATCATTACACAAATTTTAACTTGCACGGTCTTCATCTCTGTCAAGAGCATGATGCAAGACACTCAAATTTTGGGGGATGAATTTATGGCTAAGTATGGGCTTCCCAGGTGGCTCAATGGGAAAGAATCCAGCTGCCAATGCAGGAGACGCAGATATGATCTCTGGGTCGGGAAGATATCCTAGAGAAGGGAATGGCAACCCACTCCAGTGCTCTTGCCTGGAAAATCCAAACAGCAGCAGCAGGATAACAGGAAAAACCCTGGTTTGAAAGTTTAATGCTTCAGTCCCGACTCAACCGTTGAGTGGAGTGCTGTCTTAGGAAGTCACTTAATCCCCTTGGAATGTATTTTCACTAGTAAAATAGAAATACTAATAACTGCTTTATATACCTCAGAAGATAAACACTGATAAAAAGTGAGGAAGTTCTTTGAAAACATAAGCATTTTATTGAATTGCCCAGAGTATTTTCTCATGTTAGGATTTCATAATTTCAATGAATATCTTATTCACTTTTCTAAGGCTCTTGCTAACTCTGATCAAAGAACAAAGGATCTTGTCATGTATTTGCGGACTAAAGCAAAACCCCAAAAATGTTCACTTTACATTCAGTGACTCATGAGAAGCTAAATATGCAAGACACAGGGTTAGAGTTGCACAGAAGAATGATGCTTCCTGCCCAGAAGGAATTTGCTGTCCAGTTTATAAACCGCTGTATTTCAAACCAACCCCATATGATATCCAAGTCATCTAGTCTGGGTCAGCAAAAACAGCTTAATTTAAATACTATGGCTTGCAAACATCAAAAGCCAAACATGAGCTACCCTCTTATTTTGGGGGAGTGGCCTAGGAAGAAAAGGCTAGATAATGACAAGAAAATTATTACATAAATCAAGGAAAAGCTTGATTCATGAGACTGAGGAAACCATAGTGAGATCTCTTGCTAAGGCAAAAGATAACAATTTGGGCTAGAGAAGATGGAAGGAGGAAGCAAAAGGCAAAATCTGGAGTTGAGGAGGATGGAGGTATAGCTGTCTGCTGCAGCTGCTGGTCTAAACTTTGTCATGAACAAAACTTACACAAAGTGGGCAGGTAATATACCTGAAAAGGGATTATTATCCTAAGATGACCATGGACTCAGAATAGGCCCCTAAGCTTTTCATAAGGCCCCTAAGCTTTCCATGTGCCACTCCCGCAGGAAAAGTTGTAGCAATAATCTTACTAATACATAAGAGTCCATATGAGGACATAGCTATGCTCCTTTATTTCTTCTGTGTCACATTTCCACACAGCTAAGATGATCTCTTCAGTGTTTGTTTTCTTTCTTAGATTAGAAGTTTTATAAGGACAGGATGCATGACTGAATTATGTTTGTATCTGCCTGCCAATGCTGGAGATGCAAGAGACACAGGTTTGATCCTTATCCCATGGAGGAGGAAATGGTAGCCTGCTCCAGTAATCTTGCCTGGAAAAGTCTATGGACAGAGGAGTCTGGTGGGCTCCAGTCCAGCGGGTTGCAGAGAGTCAGACACAACTGAGCAACTGAGCTCTCACAAACATAGCATCATAAGAGAAGCAACAATATATGCTGTTGAATAAATGAATCAATGATTTTAAAACCCCATTCAACAGCAAGAACTTTGGTCTCTGACAGATAAGGAGGCATCATTAGTTGTTTATCAGAAAAGATGCCCTTCAGAAGAGCTTTTCTGAAACTAATTTCAATAGGATAAATGAATTCCTCATTTTTATAGTGGGGCATTAATAGATTCTATTTCCTTTTAAATATCAATAAATCAAGAAATAAAAGTATATACATATTATTTAAAGCATGACATTGAGAAACCACTAGAACTAAAATCAGGTTACAAATCCTCAAAACTATCAAAAGTATGAATTTAAATGAAAAGCTCAGACCTGACAACAAAAATACTGATACCAGAAAATGACAATAAAATATTAAAAACAGTACATAAATAGAACGACAGAATCAAGACCAAACATATCTATAAAGTAAATAAATCTAATGACCAACTCAGCTATAAAAGAAGAAAAGACCATCGGATCAGATAGAAAAAAAATCAACTGCATGTTTTATGCAAAAAAAAAAAACCTCTAAAGATAAAGGGACTCAAAAAACTGACAGTGACAATGAAGAGTAAACAAACAGCAAGCAAATACAGAACAAGAAAACAGAAGTCTCAGCATCACTAGGAAACTACTTGAGGCAATAAGTGAGAAATAAGACAAAGCTTAACCCACTGTGTAACTAACTAGCTTCTATAAAATAACTATCATCTTAATAAGTTAATCTGGCTTCCCATGGGGAAACAGGCATGTACAGACTGAGTTCAAAGCGTGTTAAGAAAGCTCTCCCCAATAGTTCATTCCACCTTTCATCTAGACACTACCAACATCAGAGAAAAGAAGATATCACAACAGATACTACAAAAATGAAAAATGTTACTAGAAAATAAAACTATTTGAATATTTTGAATAATGGTGAACAACATATACCATTAATTTGAAAATTATGGAATGTATAAATTCCTAGAAAAACACATTCTCAAAATTGTTATAAGAGAAACCATGAATATTCATCCATGTACTGACTGAATAAATTGAACCTGCAATTTCAAGCCTCCCCATTTAAAAACGACGACAAATTAGGCTGAGATGATGTCACAATTAAGTCTTCCAAACATTTAAAGAAAAGCAGCAACCTTACACAAACTCCTCCAGAGAATATTAAGAGAGGTCACCTCCCAGCTTATTCTACAAAGCCAACGAAAGCGCGATACTAAAGCTTGAGAAGCAAATTATGAGAAAGGAAAAATGCAAGTCAATCTCTCTTGTGAATATAAATGCAAAAAATCCTAAACAAAATAACAGTAAATCTAAACAGCGATAACACATCATGACTACACTGAGCTTATGAGTCCAGGAATTCAAGGTATGTTCTCCAATCAAAAAATCAAGCATTGCCATTTCTCACATCAACCAATCACTGTAATTCACTATGCTATCAGAATAAAGGACATTTTATCACTTAGCTAGGTAGAGAAAATAATTTGATAAAATTCAATACACACTCATGAAAAATATTCTTAGTAACTAAAGTGAATTTCCTTAATTTGAGGATATTTACCACCAAAAAAAAAAAAACCTATAACAAGCATCATATTTAATGGAGAATCATTCAAAATATTCCCTAGTATATAACCAATGAGGATATCTGCTATCACTTTTATTCAAGATTATACTGGCATTTCAAGCCAGTGAAAAGAGACAAGGAAAAAAAATCAAAGGTTTAAGGACTGGCAAGGAAGAAATAAAACTCTTGTTTGCAGATGATATTTGCTAATAAGGTTGGAGAGACTCACTGATTATTTAATAAGTTAATTTAGGAAGATAACTGAACACACAGTATATAAAATTCAGCTTATTTCTACATATTAACAACAGACAACTAGAAAAAAAATTTTAATGTAATCAGAATAGCATCAAAAACAACAAACATCAACAAATAAAAGACATAACAGATCTCTAGAGTGAAAACTATAAAATGTTAATGGTGGGACATATGAGGTTAGCTAATTTTATTTATATATATATATATATATATATATATTTATGAAATTAAAAGATGCTTACTCCTTAGAAGGAAAGTTATGACCAACCTAGATAGCATATTAAAAAGCAGAGACATTACTTTGCCAACAAAGGTCCGTCTGGTCAAGGCTATGATTCTTCCAGTAGTCATGTAGGGATGTGAGAGTTGGACTTTGAAGAAAGCTGAGCGCCAAAAAATTGATGCTTTTGAACTATGATGTTGAAGAAGACTCTTGAGAGTCCCCTGGACTGCAAGGAGATCCAACCAGTCCATCCTAAAGGAGATCAATCCTGGGTATTCATTGGAAGAACTGATGCTGAAGTTGAAAGTCCGGTACTTTGGCCACCTCATATGAAGAGCTGACTCACTGGAAAAGACCCTGATGCTGGGAGGGATGAGGAGAAGGGGACGACAGAGGATGAGATGGTTGGATGGCATCACCGACTCGATGCACATGGGTTTGAGTAAACTCCAGGAGTTGGTGATGGATAGGGAGGCCTGGCGTGCTGCGATTCATGGGGTCGCAAAGAGTCGGACACGACTGAGCAACTGAACTGAACTGAATCATAAGACTTAATATTGCAAAAATGCTAATTCGCCCCCCAAATGGTCTATAGATTTACATCCTGGCAGGTTTTAAAGAAGACTAGACAAGCTGAGTCTAAAATGTACATGGAAATGACAATAGCCAAGACTAACAAGATAATCTCAAATGAAGACTAACAAAGCTAGAAAACTTGCACTACTAGATATCAAGTTCAAGAAAACTAACAGACCAATGAAACAGAACAGAGTGTAGAAACAAAGTCACATGTACAAAAAGGCCAAAGGAACAGAATGGACTTTCACAAGACTTTCACTCACACATTCCATACATGACAGAGGTGACAACACAAGGCAATGGGAAAAGAATGGCCGTTCAGAAAATGGTGCTAGGTCAACTGGATATCCACTCGGGAAAAAAGTCAGTCCGCCTCGCATCATATACAAAAGTCAATTCCAGATGGATTAAAGACCCAAATGGAAAAGTAAAACAAAGCTTTCAGAAGATGGTATGAGGGATATGTTGATAACCTTAAGTAAGCAAAAATTAAACATGTCACAGAAATAAAAGGAAAAGACTGACAAAGTATATTTAACTTTTTATAACTTGAAGTATTACATATAGAAAAGTGTAAAAAAAAAAAGTTTACAGTTCACTTAAGTTTCACAAAGTACACACAGATCAAGAATCAGAATATCACCAGCACCTTAGAAGCCCCCACTGCCAAACTCACCCAGTCTCTGTCCCACCTCTTAAAATTATGAACTTACACTTACCAAAAAACACTATTAGGGAAGTGGAAAAGGTTAAGCCGCAAACTGGAAGAAGATATATGTGACAGATCTGACAAAGTACTGATACTCAGAAAATGCAAAGAACTCCCACAAGTCAAGGAAGAAAAGAAAAACACCATTAACACAACAATGCGTAAAAGACTTGGGTAGACGCTTCAAAAGAAAGGGTATCTATACAGCCAACAGACATACAAAGAGTGCACAATATCATTAAATATCAAGGAAACGCAAGTTAAAACTAAAAGTATCCCTAAACAAATATCAGAATGTCCAAAATTTAAAGATTGATCACATCAAGGGTTAACAAGAATTTGAAGCAACTGCACAATGCTGGCAGAAGGGTAACTCTGTATGACCACTCTGGAAAACTAGATGGTAGCATTTAATAAAGCTGAACATATGCATATTCTTATGACCTGAAACTTCTACTCTGGTATAAACCCCAAATCAAAAGCACGTACTAGAATATTCACTGAAGCAATATCCATAACAGTCAACAAGAAAGAAAGAAACTGAAATTAACAACAAGAGAAAAGTCAATGCAGGGAACAGAGAAAAAACAGATACCAAACAAAAAATATCCTTATAATTAATAGATTGAGAGAGGCAGGAGTGGAGCTTGTAGCTATTAAAATAAGAATAGCAAAACTTTATGTACAAAACTGCTGCTGGAAATTAAAAATAACATCACCCAAATAAAAAAACAAAAAAATGATAAAAGTTAAAATCAAGAAAACATCCTGGAAAGTAAAACAATCATAATAAGAGAGAAAATACAAAAGTAGAAATATGAAAATTCTAAGATGGCTAATACACAACTTATACAAAGAGAGAATGAAAAGTTAAGGGATTCAGCAGAAGAGAGGGAAAAAATGACAGGAACATTTTCCATGCAAAGGATAAACATTTCCCTCTATTGCCTACGAAGTGCCCAGTGACTTCAAAAAGGCCTACAAACACATGTCAGTGAATTTTTTTAAAATCATACACATACTATACATTTTCAGAGAGGAAAAAAGAAAAAAAAAAAAAAAGACCACGAAGGAGGAACAGACATTCAGCATGGCACTGAACTTCTCTTTGGCAAGACTGAAGAAATTTTCAGGGTCATAATAAATGAATACTGAAGTATCTTATGAATTTTCACATAGAATGCCTTTTAAAAGGCATGGTTTTAAAATTTCTCTTTCATCTACAAAGCTTCTTCTAACATTTAAAAACAGTCCCTTTTGATTATTATCAAAAAGATGGGCTCTAAGAGCTGGCAAGGATGAAGAGAAAAGGCAACCCTCACGCACTGCCGGTGAGACGGTACACCGGTGCAGCGGTGACGGAAAACACTATGAAGATTCCTCAAGAAACCAAAACCTCAACTACCCCACAGTCCAGCAACCCCACTTCCAGGTATACATCCAAAGGAAATGAAATCAGTATCTCAAAGACGTACTGCACCCCGCCCCCACATTCACTGCAACTTTGTTCACAGTAACCAAGATACGGAAACAAACTAAATGTCCATCAATGGACAAATGAATGTGTGTATATATACACACACACTGAAATATTATCATCCACGAAAAGAAGGAAATCTTGCCGTTTGTGATAATGTAGATGAACCCTGAGATCGAACGCTAAGTGAAATAAGGCGAAAAGGGAAAGCAGGAACTGCATAATCTCACTTAAATGCGGAATCTCAGAAACTCAAACTCACAGGAGCCCCGAGTAGGGTGGTGGCTGCCGGGGGCTGAAGGGGGGGGTGCTGGTCAGAGGTACAAACTTCCGGTCAGAAGATGAGTAAGTCTGGGGGATCCAACGTACAGTCTGGGGACTACGGCTACCAACACTGCACTGCATGCCTGGGAGCTGCTGAGAGAGATCTCCAGTGTTCTCACTATCACGACCACAACAAAAAAATGGTAATTGTATCAGGAGATAGATGTATTAACTAACTTCTTTTGTGGTTATCACTTTGCAATGTATACATACATTGAATCATCACATAGTACACCTTAAACTTACATGACGTTACCCATCAACTATACCTCAACAAAGCTGGGGGAAAAAACATTAAAAAAAAAAGAGACATTTCTGGAAGGGAGGAAAGGAAAGTTTCATATCCTTTGAACATAGAATTAATTAACAAAATAAAAAGAAAAAAATCTAGGATCAGATGGGAGATTTAAGCCCACTTCTTCAGTGATTTAAATATTTACTTTTGGGTAAAAAAAAATTAATATTGTGTAAGAAATGTAATTTATATTCAAAGACTATGAGAAACACCTAAAGCCCAACAAGTTTAATTAAAAGGAAGAAGTAAAAGATGAAGCTCAAAGATGAACTTTTTCTTTGATTGGTAGATAAAAAAGAGAAAAAGCAAGAGACCAGAAAGTGTCAAAGATGAGAACATCAAAGAAATAAAGAAACAGACCTGTGAGATCTTCACAAACCGAATGAAGGATGCTAGGAAAGACACCCTTAACAGCAAAATCACAATTCAATTGGATTAAAAAGAATTTAGGATGTGATTTACGTATCTGGCCAGATAAGGATAGTTCAATGATATTATTTGGAATAACAGTCTTACAGTTGGGAGAGTTCCCTCCACCCCCTACTCCAGATTTCTTTTTAATCTAATAAAAAAACAGGCATGTGCTAGATATGTTTATAGTGTATATAAAACTGGCTGGCTACTTACGCTATCATAACCAGGTTTTACAAAAATCATCTTTACCTTATAATTTTAGTTATAGGCAGAAATCACTGCTGAGTTCTGTTCAATTCACTTTTGTTGCATTAAAAGTGTACTTTTGTTGCACTTTTAAAATTAAGGCATTTTCAAGGAGTTCATATATTAGAAGTTCATATATTTTAAAGAATTCAAAATAGCGACTGCCATATAGATAGACTCAGGCATAGGAGTTTTGTTATAAAAAAGTCATTATTAATTTCTATGATTGCTTCACATGTAGACTAAACATTTCACACCGATTCAAGGTAAAAGATTCAAAAATCAAATCCTAATTCTAGGTCTCAAAATTCAAGACTCCAGAAGGAGTGACAAAAGCACTAGCTTACATATCCTAAAAGAACACATTCTTTTAGGAAGATTAAGGTAGGGACTACCCAGTGGTCCAGAGGCCAACTCTGTTCCCAACGCGACGGGCGCAGGTTTGATTCCTGGTCAGGGAACTACATCCCTCATACCACAACTAGGACCTCGCACAGCCAAACAGATAAATATTTACAGTTAAGATAAAAACCACGTATATCTACAGGAACCTCAAAAAACAGACACCTCATTAGCTAATTTATTTACTCTCTGATCAGAATAACTCCTCCAAATGAAATATCTGGCAATTCCTACTACTAATCTAGTTCAATGAAGCTATGCAAAAGGTAGCAAAACTGGAAGAATTTTTGCCTATGTATTTTTTTTTTTTTGCCTATCTCCTCAACAATAATAGCTTATTAGCAGTCATTTGCCATATTAATGTCAAAATACAAGTAAAATCAGCATCTTCCTTTACCAAAAAACCTAAATCTAACCTGGAACAGTCAGGATAACAAGATCACGGTTTTGAAAACATTAATACCAAAGTTGTCTCTTTACCATTTTCCTGCTTTTACGCAAGGCACAGTCTTACATTTTGAAACCCTACTGGGGGACAGTAGTCAAATATGACCTCAGTTCTTATGTTCAAGATGAAGGGGGAGAGGCAACTAATGTCTCACAGCATAATCAAAAACATCCAGCAAAAACTGTCAAATGACAAGACGATAAATGTGAAAAATAGTCCAAGTATTTGCAGAAGTAACCTCCTAAATAATTTTTAACACTTTCTGTCTATGAAAGTGCTAAAATGAAGATAAAACCCTCAAAAGATCTGGGTTAAAACTGATATAACTGTATTGTGTATGGGGCTTGGGGGGGGATTTGATTTTTTCACAGATCTTTTCACTTGAGAATAATCTCATAAACCTTAATTAAACAAGGAAAACTTAAAAACTCCTCAATGTACCAAAGAGTAAGGAGCAACGAATCTGGTTACTTAAAGACTGTAAACATCTAGGTTGCCAATACCTCTATAACCAGATAAACACCCAGTGAATATAACAAGTACAGTTTTTAAAATCTGTGATTGAACTTAGGTGCAGAAAACAAATTCTTGTTAAAATGACCATAATTTGCTAGTTAGTTTGTCTTTTACCAAAATATTTGTTCAGAGACTATTGAGAATGATTTGACCAAGGCAAAGGGGGATAAAATTTACTAAACACTATCTGTTCTCAACGAGACAACTCAAATTTTCGATATGGAACTAACATTACGCGTTATTCCACTTTCTTTATCTTTGTGGCTTTCTGAAGCAAACTGTCTTGCCCAATTACATACTTGCAGAATTTTCAATTAACGAAAAAAAAATCTTTACAAAGAAACAATTTTAAAATCACCAAAAAGCCAAAGGACAAGATGTTCAAGACTTCATAGACAGTATCTAAGAAAGAACACAATCAGGGAATGGCTTTGTCAAGGTGGGCAGAGTTCAGAATGGCCGAGTTCCCTCCCTGTTGGAGTGAATATACTACCACTGCCGGCGGCTGGGGGGCTGTCGCTGGGGGTAGTGGTAAACAGAAGGGAAAAGCCTGACACAGAAAGCTGAATGGCCCAAAGGAAACCTGAGTGGTGACAAGAACCTAAAGGCGCATGCAGGTACGCATCTTTATATTGGATGTGATACACTTACATGGCCCCTGTTGAATCTCTTGGGGACCAACAGTAAAGCAAGTCTAGAACTTCAAATCTTGAGACATCTATAGCAAGATGCTGATCCAATGTGGCTCCAAATATCTTCTGTTTTCCTGGCTCACCTGAAGAGGAAAAAACACTACAGAGGATGTGGGAACTGCATTTCTTTAGGTAGCTTCTTCTAGAGCAACTGTCTGAAAGTTTTGGCCCAGTCCTTTATGAAGTCTGCAGATGAGACACTTGAGGGACTAGTGAAAAACAAAATTCAAATGAAAAGGTGGAGTGAGACATCCAAAAGGGGGAATACGAGAGTCAAAGATAATGGCCGTAGGTAAATCAGTGTTTCTAATCCTTAAGTGGGAGGAGGCAGAGAAAGGAGAGAAAAATGCACCGAGGTTTCTCCCTCCACTCCCTCACCCCAATAGCTACTAAAATTTCACCAAGTACCTGAACTTTTTTTTACCACAATTAGGGAGTGAGTGCGCAAGATTACTTGGAGAGTTCAAGCGTTTTGCCAAGTCTCCCTCCCCAGGCTGTGTGGCATTATTAAGCGGCAGGGAGGCCTTTCAGATAATACTTATTTTCTGAGAAAAGATTCTGGTGGAATACAGCTTGAGGCAATAAAGAAACAGAAAAATAAATGCCATTTATACAAAAATGGAAGTCACAGGACAATATACCCTATTGACAACGTTTATTTACTTCTGTTTTTCCAAAGGGGAGGGACTGCTTTCGTGTAATAAGAAATCAGAACAAAAAGTCGTTTTCGAGTAATAGAAAATATTTTTAAACTTAGCAACACAAACTGCATGCTTCTTCCCCTTCGGAAATATTCTCCCTGGAAAGATAATCTTTAAAAAATAAGCTAAGACGAGCAGAACCAAGTCTGATGTACGTTCACACAAAAGCATAAAAAGGTAGTCCATGAAATTAATTTTTTATTTTTTTAAATTAACTTAATTTTTTCTTAAAACATTTTATCTAAATATTGTCTTAGAGCTAATCTCCAGCATTCCAGTAATAGCCTAGGATATAAAACAGTTTTCTTTCCAAATATATTCCATTTTAACCAGTTAATTTGAACTATGACTGGTAAAGATACCAGAATTTTCTGAAAAATAAAATTGGAGAACCAACTAGATCCTTACCTGACGTGGCTGTTCATTCATTCGTTGTGGATCGGATTTCACTTTATTACTAGGATGATTTGTGACTTTGGTTACTGGTTGCTTGAAAATAGATGCTGTTTGTCTAATTGGCAATGTTGTATTCAAGTCTGGTTTACCCTGTGGATATAAGTGTTTTAATTAATAAATATCATATATAAATGTAATTACTTATTAATTCAATATCTATTACTTTGATTATTCCCAACTTCCCAATCTCAGCATTTTAAATACACTGAAGTACATTTTAAACACTTTATTATGTAAGACTTATGTAAAGTTTCACAATAAAAAGGGCCGTGTTCTTTAAAATGTCAAAAAATTCTCCATATAAAATTTGATTAACAAGATACTAGCAACTTTTAAGCAAACAAATATATATTTATGGTTGGGTGAAACAAGAGGAAGAAGGGCTTTCAGGTCAATAACCAGGAAAGCAATCATTTCTACATTCTGAGAATGGAGGAAAATAATGGCGTACTTGGCTATTAAAATATAAATTACCTCCTCAACTGTTAGGGGTCCAGGCTTACATAAAACCACAAAGGTTAACCTTCCCTTTTTTATATATATTTTTAAAAAAGTAATTAGAAAGCTTTAATTCCCACAAACAAAGCTCAATTTAGGAAAATGTAATAAAATATTCTCTATCTTTAATTTTATAACACATTTACTTTTTAAAAAGAAACTTAAAATTGAAGTTTCAGAAAAGCAAGCAGCATACTTACAGACTTTTAATCAATCAGTAAAAAAAAAAATGTAAGATGTAAGAAATGAAAGTGTGGCACAGAATTTCTATTAAATTCACACGAAGTACTGTAACATGCTGTAGGGGGGTGGGGGTGAAGAAAAAGAACAAAATGTGATTTGACTCATTTGGGCTTCCCTGCTGGCTCAGCGGTAAAGAAAACGTCTGCAATGCAGGAGACATGAGTCTAATCCCCAGGTCAGGAAGATTACCTGGAGAAGCAAATAGCAACCCACTCCAGTATTCTTGCCTGGGAAACACCACGGACAGAGGTGGGCTATAATCCATATAGTCGCAAAGAGTTAGACATGACTTAGTGACTAAACAACGTCATTCTGATTTGGGCAAAAATTAGAAAGGGTCAAATATATCCTAAAACAATATATAGTACATTAGATATTTTTAGTATAGAAATGTACTTGATAAATCATCTACGGGATGTCAATGAACTTTTATTAACGATCTCCAAATAAACACTGGATCAACTTCCAGACTCCGAAACAGTGTTTCTCAAACTTGAGCATGCATCAGTTACCCAGGGGGCTTGTTAACACAGATTCCTGGGTCTCACTCCTAGAAATGATGACTCAGGAGGTCTGAGGTCGGGCCTGGGAATTTGCATTCCCATTAAGATCCAGGTGCTGCCAATGCTGGTCCAGGGACCACACTTGGGCACCACTGCTCTAAAACAAAGACTGCACGTTGGCGGCAGGGAGACCAGGTCTCACCCACAGGTGTGTTCTGCTCCAGTTCTTAGTCTCTTCAGTCAATGAAGCTAAGAGCTACAAACAAAGTCCACATAAAATAAAGAATTCTAGCTTCTCTTAAAAACTCAAAGATCTAGAAATGGACTGATTTGGCCAAAACAGGCCATGACTGATTAGCAATGGCAGCCACTAGAGGTGTCAAGGGTTGTCGTTTTGCAAAAGGCCTCATTTCACATTTGTGACACCTGTCTGAACCCTACAGGTATTGAGTTTGTGACCTCCGCTTACAGAACATCAGAAATTAGTCTGATCATTTTATATTATCTGGGTGTGCTATTCAATGTGTCTCCTCTCCCCCACCCTACCCCAGCCCACGCACACTGCTCTTCTGTACACACTGGGCATGCTGGTCATTTCTTTCTCTCATTCACTTTTCTTCCAACATATGTGCTTACCTTTAAGAGGCATATTCATCTTAAAAAACTCTAACAATGCCACTTCTCAGGCATTTCATTTTCTTTATGGTTTTCATAAAAAAACAAACCTTGATTTAGAGGTGTGGAAACTTGGCCAACAGGCTGCAAAATAACCACTTAGGATTCCATCTCTAAAGAGCGTGAGGCTCAGAAATGTGTATTTTTAAAACTCTCCTGGTAATTCTGTGATGTGCAGAAGATTTGGATCCCTCTGATTTATGACATCAAGAGCATTCTAAGACCCTAAGTGAAGCCAACCAACCTGTACCAGTCAGTACTCAGTCCAAAAGACGCTTAACACATAATGGCTTACAAAGAACTCTTCCTGCCACTAATTTGTTCTAAGCAGTATCTACCACGAAACAATACCTTGCTTGGTTTTTAATGTTTCTGTACTTTAGTAAAGAATAATATACTCTGCTGGTATTAGAACAAAGATGGGATCAGCAGACAAAGAAATACAGAGCAACTATTTGTATGAACAAACACAGTAGAGCCTGCAAGAGTCTGTTACAAAGAATGATTGGAGGAAGCAGGGACTAGCTTAAACCATTCAAAACTATAAAAGGAAAAAAACTATAAAATCCTTAATCCACACAGACTGGAACAAAGCATGAAACATGTAAAACTACTGGTGCTACAGTGGTGAGACTAATTTATTATGTTTGTGATGCAATAAAAAATTAATCTACTGGCTAAAAAATTTCATTGTCTGACAATGACAGTTTATTGCCCAGTGGAAGAGAATGAGATTTTTGAAGAGTGTGCAGCACTGCTCTTCTGTTGATCTTATTTCTATTTTATTATTTTTCCTCTTTTAAACTGGCCTGAAAGCTCTGAAGAAAGAATTTTTTACTAATTAATTTTGTATTCTACAATAGTATCATGTAAAATAACCTGAAAAGCTGGACTAACTGGTTTTCCCAGAAACTGTCAACAAAAAAAGTAAATTTTATGACCATTCTCTCCTGAGGACTGTCAAGAGAGTCACTGTTACTTCACACCCAGTTGTCTGAGTTTTTCTAAATAACTACCAATCTGCTATGAACCTAGGAGTTATAAAGCAAACTTTCTTTTTAAACACATGATGATATTTTAATATAAATACAAATTACAAAACATTATAATAGACAGATGGCAATAAAATACGGTATTTCATTGGTACTGCATGACATCCTTAGTCATAAATAAATTCTTAGAAACCAGTGATAAAGACACTGATACACCAAGGGAAATTAAAAAAAAAAAAAAGATCAAAATGAAATAACAAATGACTAGTAAAAATTAACGAATGAATGAATTAATTAATTAATGAAGATGACCGAACTGAACAATAACAGATGAAAAGCAATTTCTTTGTAATATCATATTGCCAAAGATTAAAAATCTAACATTTGTACAGTTTTAGGAAACATGCCCACATGAACACTGGTGGATACAGTAATGGTCATTCCAGTGGTGGTTATTCTAGCATTCTTTCTGAGATTTTTGCACATGTGTGTGTGGGTTCAATATTAAAACACAGTTAATATATCTGTGTATCGCCACACGACAATCTAAAAATCAAATGTGAGTTACTGAATAGAAAGTTGTCTGAAAAATCACAGCAAAATTTTAACCTTACTGTATAAACAGATCACAAAAGAAGGGACTGCTACTATTTTCTGCCTTTAAAGTACTTTTTTCAAAATGGGACAAGATTAAAGCTATTCGTGTATTTGAAATCTTCCCTTTCAATATAGGAATAAGTGAAACAAAGTTCCTTATTATTATAAAACTAAACTGACAGAAACACACATTCTAACGAAGTTTCCAACCTTAAATGTATCTTCTCAGTATACAGGCTAGCACTCAAATAAAAATTTAGTGTATTTTATAATAATGTGTATATTAAGCTGGAAAGTTTTCAAATAACTCAAATAATTGTTGACAGCTTATTCTATCACCCCGGGATGAATACAAAAATAAATCTTTCTAACAATTTTTTAAACTTTTACTTTATCTCTTTCTAATAAATATCTGCGATGGCTCTTAAAACTTCAAAAATAAATACACAATAAAAATTAATTTTAATCAAGGTCAAGGCGAAACAAATTTCCTTTTGAAATGGTTAACAGTGATTGATACTAGCCTTAACCATCAAATGTGGATCTGAACTTTCTAGGGGTGTGGGAAAAAAAGAAACACTCAATGACAAAGATTTCATACTCAGAAAGGAGGAAGCATACCAATTAACGAGGAAAATAAAAGCTGGTACTAAATCTAGGAAAAAAAAATAAGACGCTTAACATCACAACAGATAGTAAACAGATTTCAAATGCTTTTTCTTTTTCCAGTGACCTTCCATAAAAGCCAAGAACATACATAAAGGACAACTCAGTGAAGACGACTTTGAAAAGGACTAAACCAGCATGGCCTGGTTATTGTGTAACCTTTCAATGATTCAGTGTGAGCCTGCCTCTTAAGAAACCTATATGCAGGTCAGGAAGCAACAGTTAGAACTGGACATGGAACAACAGACTGGTTCCAAATAGCAAAAGGAGTACGTCAAGGCTGTATATTGTCACCCTGCTTATTTAACTTATGTGCAGAGTACATCATGAGAAACGCTGGGCTGGAAGAAGCACAAGTTGGAATCAAGATTGCCAGGAGAAATATCAATAACCTCAGATATGCAGATGACACCACCATTATGGCAGCAAGTGAAGAGGAACTAAAGAGCCTCTTGATGAAAGTGAAAGAGGAGAGTGAAAAAGTTGGCTTAAAGCTCAACATTCGGGAAACTAATATCATGGCATCTGGTCCCATCACTTCATGGGAAATAGATGGGGAAACAGTGGAAACAGTGTCAGACTTTATTTTTGGGGGGCTCCAAAATCACTGCAGATGGTGATTGCAGTCATAAAATTAAAAGACGTTTACTCCTTGGAAGGAAAGTTATGACCAACCTAGACAGCATATTAAAAAGCAAAGACATTACTTTACCAACAAAGGTCCATCTAGTCAAGGCTATGGATTTTCCAGTGGTCATGTATGGATGTGAGAGTTGGACTGGGAAGAAAGCAGAGCACGAAGAATTGATGCTTTTGAACTATGGTGTTGGAGAAGACTCTTGAGAGTCCCTTGGCCTGCAAGGAGATCCAACCAGTCCATCCTGAAGGAAATCAGTCCTGAATATTCATTGGAAGGACTGATGCTGAAGCTGAAACTCCAATACTTTGGCCACCGGATGTGAAGAGTTGACTCATTGGAAAAGACTCTGATGCTGGGAGGGATTGGGGGCAGGAGGAGAAGGGGATGACAGAGGATGAGATGGCTGACGGCATCACCGACTCAATGGACATGAGTTGGAGTAAACTCTGGGAGTTGGTGATGGACAGGGAAGCCTGTTGTGTTGCAGTTCATGGGGTCGCAAAGAGCCGGACACGACTGAGTGACTGAACTGAACGGTACTGAACTGAAAGGGTTTCCATGGTAGCTCAGCTGGTAAAGAATCTGCCCACAATGCGGGAGACCTGGGTTCCATCCCTGGGTTGGGAAGATCCCCTGGAGAAGGGAATGGTTACCCACTCCAGTATTCTTGCCTGGAGAATCCCCGTGGACAAAGGAGCCTGGCAGGCTACAGTCCACGGGGTCGCAGAGTCGGACATGACTGAAAGCACACAATGCTAGAAAAGAGGAAAACTAAAGCAGTGACGCAGACCATGTGTCCTTAACCTGTAGCGTTCAAATACTGTTTCACTGCTAGCCCCTAAATTTGATTGAAAATAGATTAACCCCACCTATTTCAATTTTTTAAATGGAGGGGAGAAAAGAAAACAGGACACTTTCAGGTATCATTTTAATTCTGTGGCTGTGAATACCCCAAGAGATATTCATGTCCCAATTTGAGAAGCAAAGACTTTTATTTTTCTAAAGTCGCTTTCCTCATCTGTAAACGAGGTAAACACAGTAACTATTCTTGAGATTCTTACAAAAGCAAACAAGATAATGCATGTGTGACGCTGCTGCTCAAGCAGCTTTCATTAAGTCAGTTATTGAACAAATACTGAGTGCCTACTATCTGCCAGATACAGACCATGTGCTGTGTACAGATTCATTCACAAATACCAAAATCCTTCAGAGCTTACACTCACAGGGCAGAGAAGAGACAAAACAGTGGTATAACTTATAGTCATGCTGGCACATAAATTCTGAATAAATAGCAGCTATCTCTGTTATCGGCACTATCATGTTATTGAACATGCTACTGAAAGTTAAAACCTTAACCTATTAAGTAAGCTTCCCCATAAGGAGAGTCACCTCCTGGTTCATGCAAAGAGGAGCCTGAGCTTTAGGGGAACCAAGATTATCCTCAAAACCTAATTCTGGATTTGCTCCCAGATATACACAGTAGCGAATGCGTTTCCACAAAAGTCAAAAGCCAATATAAAGTGTTTTACAGTCCTTCATTCTTTTTTTGTATGATTCACTCAACATAAAATCCACCATTTTATTCAATTCAGTGGGTTTTAGTATATTGACATTCAGTGATTTTTAGTATATTGACAAAAGTGCAACTTTGCAAAAAGATTTTTGCAAAAAGTAAAGAAAATATGTATCTGAGATTTATGATTTTGTAATGAAAATCCACTTCATGTAATATCATAAATAATACCTTCTTAAGGAGATCAATGGAATATTATATATGTAAAAGATAATAAAATGGGTGGACTCTACATTGAGCTCATTAAAAAAGGATGTAGTTCATTGAAGTGGAGGTTTGTAATTCATCACTGAAATCAAGTTTTGAAGAGTTTTGTTTGAAAAGTAACTTCTTGGAACTTTAGTTAATATGGACTTCAGTTAAAAGGACTTTTAACTTTAGTTAAAAGGACTGATGGCTAAAGACTAATGAGTTTCAACCAGAGCAGCTCTACTCAAACTAAGGCTTCAAACTGCATGGAATTAATCATCTCCTTTACATCTGGGCTGGCACTAGCTGAGTACATAACTTTAGAATTATGACAACAGTCACACAAATCATTTTCTGCATGGCTTCATTCTCTCACTGACCTAGAGTCTAGTAGTCAGGTAACTCTGCAGGACCTATAAAACTTAAGTGAAACTAACAACCATAGACAGAAACTCCAACATCCAAAATAAATGTTGACAACATACCACGGGCAACTGTGTCCCTACACCTACTCTCGTTATTGCACAAAGGTCCAGCCCAGAACCTCTCAGAGGTCTAGTGCACTCTGACATCTTTGAGGAACTAACTTATAACATGCTAAACTTATAACATGTTATAACTAACTTATAACATGCTAAACCTACTCATACTGAACAGACTGCTCTCATCAGCAAGTCTGTCTGCTAACATGGCTAAAGTTCTTCTCTTCACTGTTTGCTTCCTAGAAATCTTTATCCCATCCATATCTAAATACCTAGCTCAAATTAGCCAAAAAATGGAACAGTGCTGTTAGTTGCTAATAACTTCTTAGTTATCTTCATTTTTCAGCTAAAGATTTCTGCACTTGAGAAAATTAGAAGTTCTCTGGAATGGCCCTTGAACAACATGGGACTTTGGAGTGTCAACCCTTCACAAAGAAAGCCTTGATCTGTGGTTTTGCAGCCATGGATTCAACCAACTGCTGATTGCTAGTACTGCAGTTATTTACTGTGGAAAAAAAATCTGCATATACGTGGATGCACACAGTTCAAACGTGTTGTTCAAAGGTCAACTTTGATCATAGTATCTCTTGCTACATCTTACTCCTTCTTTATTATTCATTAAATGAGCACTGTCCAAGCCACCATCATTCCAGCTTGGGTAAATCGCCTCCTGTTATAACTGGCCCCTGACTTCTTCTTCTGCACCTCTACAGTACATTCTCCACACAGCAGCAAAAAAAAAAAGAAAAAATCATACTGCTCCCTACATAAAGTCCACAAGAGCATTCCATACCCTTCCTCATCCTGGTTTGCCAGGTCCAGTGGCTAGGTTTGTCTGCTTCCTTGGCCTCACCTAGTACCTCTCCCACTCACTAACCTCCAGCCTACTGCCTGTCCTCATGTGCTAAACGTATCTTGCCTTAAGGATTTTGCCCTGGCTATTCCCTCTGCTTAGAATACTTTACCCTCTGGTTTTTATAGAGTTGAATCTTCTCATTCAGATCTTGGCCAAAAATCATTCCCTTCTGATCATTCGGCCTAACAGAGCCACCAAGTCAATCTCGACCATTCTTAATTAACTGTGTAGCATATTGTGTTAGTCATCCCACTAGAATAATAATCCCACAAACACAGAATCTTCCTCTACAGTATTTCCAGAATATGGAATAATGTCTGCGCACACAGAATGTGCTAAAAAAAATTTTATGGAGTAGATGATGCATAAAATGTCTGTTACATGTAAGATCTTATGGTATGCAGCCCTTATTCCTAAACAGTCTCATTTTTCCTTCTTAAACTTACGCATGCTATGTAAGTGGAAGCTACTAATTCAATGTGGTCTACAACACCCATGTCAAAATTATCAAACATAATCATCTGTACTATATACCTCAAGATTACTAATGTAAAATAATCCCCAGACTTGTTCCATTAATTACTAAACAACATGAAGTTATGCTAATAGATACACAGCGAGCCCTACAAAAGGATCCCATGGGAAAATAATCCTCAGATGGTGTTTTTGGCAAAGTCACTGTCAATTAGAGGGATGTTATATCATGAAATAATGAGAAATAAAGAGCACAAAGAATTTATAACCAGTAGACTGCCAACATGAGATTGAGACATCAAAACAATCTACGTACGTTGGCAAGACACATGCCATGCTGCTCTCAGAGAGCCATGATTCAGGAAAAACGTTCATTATGGATCTGAAAACTTAGATCATCTCAGTGTAACTTGCCATAACAACTTCTCATCTGTATATTAAAACAACCTAAAATTTAGCAGTGGTTCTAGACAGAGGAGACGATATGGAAATTAAAACCTTGGGGCAACGTATAAGGTCAATTAACAGGATGTCAACAGATTAAGTAATAGAGATGAGATAGGTAACCGCTTGATTGAGTTACACAATTTAATCTGTAATAATATTATCTAGGTGATAAGCTAGATAACATTAACTATGGGCTTCCATGGTGGCTCAGTGGTAAAGAATCTGCCTGTCAAGCAGGAGATGTGGGTTCGATCCCTGGGTCAGGAAGATCCCCTGGAGAAGGAAATGGCAACCCACTCTAGTATTCTTGCCTGGGAAATCCCAAGGACAGAGGAGCCTGGTGGACTATAGTTCATGGGGTCACAAAGAGTCAGAAACGACTGAGCGACTTCACTTTCACTTTTCACTTTCATGTATTAGAGAAGAAAATGGCAACCCACTCCAGTGTTCTTGCCTGGAGAATCCCAGGAACAGGGGAGCCTGGTGGGCTGCCGTCTATGGGGTCGCACAGAGTCGGCCACGACTGATGCAACTTAGCAGCAGCAGCAGCAAATGGTAGGACTGTTCTCTCAGGAAGGTGAGCAAAGGTGCTTGTTTAAGGAGCCCATACTCCGCTGAGGAGCCCTATAACGAATCAGGCATGCTGGGGGCTGAGAACTAAGGCAGGAATAAAGTCAGTTCTTTGGAGGCTCAGATATCCAAACAAGTCCTTCTTGCCTAAGAAAGTTCTTCTAAGTTCATTCATAATAGTTATCTGGCAGAGGTACACATACCTCTTTTCTGAAAAATCAGGACAATAATATTTGAAATGTTTGTGTACTCTGCTCTAGCAATCATCAAAATTAATCCCATCACACCCCACATCCTATCTTCATAATAAACAAACAGCCAAGTCCCCCAGATCACACGCCATCATGTAGTACTCCTCTCTGTAATATTCTGTACGTCCACCCTGTAATTCAGTGGCCCTCAAACTTTTTTTAACTTCAACTAAGAGTAGAAATATACACTTTAAATCATGCCTCAGTACACACAAGGGTGTACAGATCACAAAAATCACCTAATATACTTAGCTTTACCAAATGGGATGTGCACTATTTTCTATCCCATTGTCTCATATCTTAAAAATTCTAGTCATGGACAAGTGAAATAAAGTGACAGTCGCTCAGTCGTGTCTGACTCTCTGTGACCCCATGGACTACACACTCGCAGGAACTCTCCAGGCCAGAACACTGGAGTGGGTAGCCTTTCCCTCCTCCAGGGTCTCTTCCCAACCCAGGGATCGAACCCAGGGCTCCCGCATTGCAGGCGGATTCTTTACCAGCTGAGTTTGAAAACCAAACCCTAACCTTACCCCTCTCACTCCTCCTGCCAGTCTTTGCACTGTACACTCTTGGGTGGTCGGTCAGCAGGCTCTCCTGTATCCTCAATATTTTCTTTAAACATTCTCTCCAGTTCCTGGACTTCCTTAAACTTGCCATCCCTCAAAGATCCTATCTCCCCTAAAGTTCTTCCAGATAAAGGCTTTTCCCCTCTTCCTCTCTGACAACCACATTTCTAAGGCCCAGTAACTGGTGCAGGTTCCCTCCTTTCTCCCCATTACTTTCTCACATCATTTGTTTTTCCTCCTTCACAAAGCAGAGCTCCCCTGAAGATCACAGGGTCTGACTGCCTGACTTCCCACCCTCCTCCCTGATTTCTCCTTTACTCACTGAAGCCTTTAGTTTCTGTTTCATGTTTTCTTCCCCAACCCAGCTCTTAGTCTTCATTCTTAGAGGCCTCAATACCCATGTGGATAATCCACCCAACATCCTGAGTCCTCTGACCTGTTCTTCTACCCAGCCTCACCCACCCAACATTAGAGGCACAGGCTTGTCTACACTGGTAACTATACCGTGCCCAATATCTCAGGCAAGCATCCGACCTTCCAATTTCTACTTCCTGTCCTTATAACTCACTGAGGACTGCCCTCCAGGTTCTTTGAACCTATCAATACTCCTTGCCTATTGGCTGACCTGTTTTCTTACTCTTTCAAAACCTCTTCCACATTCCTCCCCAACCAGTATAGATTCCATGATCCATCAGCGTCATTACACTGTCAATGTGCTTAAACTTCTGTGGTTTTCCACTGGTGCAACAGGCCCCATTCTTACCTTTCCACAGTATTTAAAATGGGAAATTAACCGAATCAGCATCCCTTTCATTTACCATCTAGTGATTCTCCTTCCTAGTCAAGAAAATTTACTCAAAGAATTGTCCATGATAAGCAACTTTAATTCTCATTCACTTTCAACCCAATCCAATCTGGCTTCTCTTTTCCCTGAAACCAGTGGTATCAAGGTTATTAATGATCTTCCTGCTGCCAAACTCAATGGAAATTTCTGTCTTCCTCCATTCAACGTTTCAGTGGCAATCAATGTAACTGACCATTCTCCTTTTTGAAATATTCTCCTCTCTCGTGTCTCTCCTGCCTTTTACAATCCACTCTGCTGATTCCTTCTACTCTAATTCAATTTTAATCACTGGACTTTCTCAGAATTTCATTCTGGATCCTTCTGTCTATAATCTCCAGGCCCATTACTTGAAAAACTACCTACGTGACTTTCTACCTAATGACTTTCCAGCTCAGACATCAGTATACCCACATGACATGACAAATCCACCTGGATGTTTAATAAGCATCTCAAACTCTGTACACTCAAAGCTGAATTCATTGTATTCACCCATATAAATTCTTTCCTAAGGCAATCTCAGTAGATAGCAACCCAATTCACCTAGTCACTCACTCTACCTAAAATCTAAGGGCTCACACTTGAGTCCTCTCTGTCATCTTTCACACCCAGTTCATTAGAGAGTTCTGTCAATGCCACATTCAGAACAAGACTAGGACCCCTTCTCTTCTATCACCACGCGCGTCCAGGCCACCATCACTCCTCACTGTGCTGTTGTGACAGCTACTCGTGCCTCACTTCTGCTTTTGTCCATTTCTTTCAACTGAACAAAAACCTGTACTTGAGTGGCCCACACTTAAGTGAGATGTCAGTAATCCCCTGTAAGGACTTCAAGGCCTAGAAATGCTGGATTCATCATCTGTGATCTACTCTCTTCACTTCCCGCCCCCAACGTATCCAACAGGGAAACCAGAAGCCACTCTGTTCAACAAAGGCTTAATAAATGATGGAAAAAGCACCAGCATCTTTGGAAAAGATTTTAGCTACCTTCCCATCAGCCAGGCATGTTTTATGGAAGGAACAGGATCTCTATTTTCAGTTTGGATGGAAAGATACTAGGAAGGTGGAAGCTAACGAGTAGATCTTACCACAATATCAGGAGCTGGTAATCAGACTGATCCTATCACGGGGCCCTTTAGGTGAAATGGGGTCCCTAGTTCTGAAATAAATCACCCCACTAAGGTGCTACTTCAATACCTGAAAACTTCCTCATCAGTTAAACAAAGGTCTAACCTGAGCTACAGCAAGTGAGCTGACCCTTAACCTTTTCTGCCAAAGCCTTGCTCCCTCTCCTGTTGTAAAGCAGTGGTTAACTTTCTCAGTTACATTCTCCTTTGAGAAATTGGTGAAGACTTTCTCCTTTGGAAAAAACAATAGAAAACATTTCATTTAAAGGTTCCTGGAGAGCATCCAGAAGTGTGCACTCTCAGGTTAGAGATCTTCCTGACTCTCCCGGTTCCAAGCTGGCCTCTTTCATCTCCTAAAGGAAAAATACCACCACGATACGTTCCGTGAGCGTGCCTTCTTTTCCGAACACTGTCCTCTTTCCTCCGTCTCGCATTTAAACTTCACAAGAGCAGTCTAACCGTTTTATGAGGACAGAGGCAGAAAAATGCACATATGCATACATGCTCAGCAAATGCACAGAAGCTCTGAAAGGGTATAAAAACAAAACTGGCTGACAATAAATTCCTCTAGGAAAGAGGCTGAGCCCGACAGACTCAAAGACAAAAGAGATGCTCCTCACGCAATCTCCTTTCCACCACGTGTGCAAGTCGCAATCAAGTAAGATTAAATAAAAATTTTTTTAACTTTTACAACAGCAGGCTACATCTTTGCTCCTAATTTCTGGTTTCCCAGGAAGTTTCTGGCATTCCAAACCTGACTTGTGGTCCTTCTACCCTGCCGATGCTGGTTACATCTAAGTCACCAGGTGACTTGTTTGAAAATCCAGTGAATACTACAAAGTCGTTATCTTCCTCAAGCTCTCCACAGCATCCAACAAAAAAACCTCTCCTAGGCTGTCACAATCCCACATTCTCTTCATTCTCCTACTACCTTGCAGGAAGTCCCTTCTTACTCTCCACATAGCTGATTTTTTATCCACTGCGTACAATGTGACAAGGTACTTTTCTATCTGCTCCTACACTGGGCAATCTCAATGTTTCACAAACCCCTATGACAGTTCTCAAAGCGTGACCCGGGAATCCCTGGAAGTCTACGAGATCTTTCAGAATCCAAGAAAAAAGAGCATTTTAACTCAATCTTCCTTACCTACCCTCTCCCCAAACTTGCTCTTCCTGCCCTATTCCCCATCAACCACTGTCCCAAGGGACTCAACCCAGAACTGGAGCAGGCATCAACAATTCCCATGCTCTACAATCACCAGGGACTCATGTACTAACTTGTCTTGTTTGAGTCTCACACCATTTTATACCTCCTGGCTACAGCGTTAGTCCAGGCCCTCATTCATTCTCTGGACTAAACTGTTCTAACTCCTCTCCTTGCTTCCAGCCTCCACTTTTCCCAAATGGTACCCATTCTACATCCAACACCTAATCTGATTCCCAGCACCACCACCAACTCACTGAAGTTTCTCAATGTGCAACGCTATTGCCCCCAAGATACATTAGCTGTCTTTAAGAATGTTATTATTATTTTGTTGAAGATAATTAGAGCAAATCACCTGCTGAATGATGTGATTGAGCACTTAGGACAGAACCACACAGAGTCCAATCTGTGGTTACAGTCACAATAGTAGACTACCATGCATGCTTAGTCGCTCAGTCGTGTCCGACTCTTTGCGACCCCGTGGGCTGCAGCCTGCCAGGCTCCTCTCTCTGGGATTGCCTAGGCAAGAATACTGGGGTGGGCTGTCATTTCCTTCTCCTGGAGATATTCCTGACCCAGGGATCAAACCTGCATCTTCTCCTTGGCAGGCAAGTTCTTTACCCACTAGCCATCAGGGAAGCCCATAAACCAAGGTAATTCGTGACAAGAAATAATGGCAGCCTTCTATAATAAATTCCTTCAAGAGACCATAATGCTATTTTCAAATGCATCCAGTTTGCGTGACTAGAGAAATATGATGAAAGAACTGAGTCTTTCCAAGGTATTAGCAGCATTGACAAGTCAGGGTGAAATATAATTTGTTCCACACCAGATCCATATTGTGAGCAAGCTGTAAAATATATGTCACATTAATGTTAGGGAACTTGAATTTTACTAGTTTTGTAGATTTAATTCATAAATGTTTCAGTGTTGTTAAGAGCTAGAAACACAGGAATTCAGTTTAATATTTACACATCTGAAACATTAAAATAAATTTCCAGCAAGAAAACTAAGCTACTAAAGTTCTTTAAATATATCATGCACTGAGGATCACTGTACTCTATCTTAAGACTATTCTCTAATTTTTAAAGAAATGTATCTTTAAGAAATTAACTTCCTTCTTAAAAGGTTAAGGATTGTTATCTCTTAAAACCTTGAAACATCTCCTCTTTGGAAAAACAAAGCCTGCATAAACACCTAAACAGTATTTAGATTTTGAAGCAAAAGTCGTTTTTAAGAGGCACACTCCAGAACCGAGCAGTCCAATATGGTGGCCACTAGGCACATTTAATTAAAACTTTAATTAAATAAAACTACAGGTTCAGTTAGTCAACCACACTAGGCACTTTCAAGCACTCAACAGCCACGTGTGACTGCTGGCTGAAACATTTCCATCATCACAAAAACTGCTAACAGTGTTGCCCTCCTACGACTCCTCCCTTTGAGTGAGCTCCGAGGAAGCCACTCATGACTTCAAAAAATCAGCTCGAGGTTGATGACTTCCAAATCGCTCTCTAGCCTTTTTCCTTTAACCAAATGGAATATCTTCAGTAACAAACTGGTTATTTTGACTTTATCAACTAAAGAGATGGAAGTAGGGGCTGGAAATAATTATGAGAGTGGCAAGAAAATCAATAAGGTACAATGTAATCAGGAACGGAACAGATTTCCAGGGCAAGGTTGAGACTGAGTTTGAGACAAACAGGAAGAGGTGCCGCAAAAGCCTTAGTAAATATCAACTGAAAGACAATCTCCACTCTACTGTACCCACCAATCCTAGAAGAATTAAAACTCATTTTTAAAGTTCTTCAAAAGGTATCTTTCCAAACATACTTGAAGATATTCACTCAGTAAATTCCCCTCTGATACAAAAGATATATTAAAATCAATATACAAGTCAATATAAACTATAATTTATACTGTTTATAATTGTATTGCTTATAATTCAAAGTTTATATTGTTCTTTACATTTCTAATTTTTTCAAGATAAGAGTCTTTAAAAAAAAATCCCATTCCTGAGTATGTAGCTGAAGAAGATAAAAGCACTAATTTGAAAAGATACATGCAGCCCAATGGTCACAGCAGCAGTGAGCAAGACATGGGAGCGACCTACAGTGTCTATCAACAGATAAACGGGGAAAGAAGATCTGATATATAAATGCACACAGACACACACACACCACACACACACCCCCCAGAATACTACTTGGCCATAAAAAAAAATTTTTTTTTTAAAAGAATGAAATTTTGGCACTGCAACAATATGGATGTATCTGGAGGGCATTATGCTAAGTGAAAAAAGTGAGACAGACAAAAACAAATACTGCATGTTATCATTTATATGTGGAATCTAAAAAACAAAACTAGTGGAAATTAAAAAATATTAATGCAATTAATGAACTTCAGCCAGTTTCACAATCTGCCTACAAAGCCAAACACTACCTCAGATTCCTGTTTAAATCTCCTTAAATCTCTGTATCTCTCAACTTTCTCTATACTGATTACTTTAAAAAGACCTGGTATAGTTATTAATAACCCACAAATATGTTTTCCGCTTTATAGAGATATTTAATGTTGGTGTTACTTCAAAAGGGAGCTTACTTAGAAAAAAAGGAAAACCTACATTTTCTGTCTTAACTAAAATAAAATCAGATGCAAAAATAAGATCAGGGTCCCAAATTCAGACAGAGTGCTTTCAGAAAACAACGATTAACAAAGGGCATGTCCAAAACATGCAGTGTACTCATTTATTCAGTCAACATTTACGGCCACTGTAAACTTCTGGAATGAAGTGGATAATAAACAAACATTCAGCAAACATTTATGAAGTACCTACCGTGTGCCAGGCTTTGGATTATATCTATACACCAAACAAAGCAAAACGAGAGCCATGGGCCCTGCCCGCGCGGAGCTCACAGTCTAGCTGCAGCAGCCCGACAGCCACAGGTCCCGTGGCCGAGCACGGGCAGGCCTGCGGGAGGAGGGCCCGGCTCGGGCGGAGGGTGCAGGGCAGGCTTCAGAGACGGAGACAATGGAGCTGGGCCTCGGATGAGGAGCAGGTCACCAGATGGAGGGGGGGGAAGCACATTCCAAGCAGAGCAAACAGCACATGAGCAAGCAGTCTTGAAAGCGCATGCCACGGAGCAGGACGACGAGCGGTCCAGCGCAGCTAGAGCGGAAAGGTGCACACAAACTAAGAGACGAATTAGTTTTAGGCTTGTAGTGAACCTAACTAGCGGGAGGTACATCTGCACATTACACTGAGCGCAGCTCAACTGTGATTCTGCTAACAACGGGTGCTCTGGAAGCATTCTGTTCATTTCATAAACATTGAAGCCCCTCCAATAGATGTCCAGGACTGTTGAGAGCTTTAAAAAGGCAGTTTCAGAAAAATACATCTTAATTTTTCCTCTTACATTTAAAAAGCAAAATAAGCCCGGAATCAAGCTTTAAGCTGAAATCATACAGCTTCAGCCCTAGGTACACTAGTGACCTAGTTACACGCAAGGCCCTGAACTTGAGCACCCCCCTACTCCTACCACTAATCCCAGCCCCCTGAACACCCTCAGAACCAGACACCAGTTAGGGAGGCAACTCGGAGGCAATTCCAAGCATCCCTTTCCAGCTCTGCCTCTCTGAATGAGGAACCTGCCAACGCCCCTTTGGAAAGTCAGGCCAGGTAACTAATGCAGTACATGAGGAGTGCATCCTCACCGCCACACGAGGCCTTTGGAAATCAAGCTATTCTTTAAAAAAAAAAAAAACTGCTGAGCTAAATTCTGGAAAAAAGAGGGATATGAAGCAGAGACCGCATAGTCTCCAGGAAAAGTAAAAGGCAAGGAGGGAGGGAGGCTGGGTCAGAAAGTTTCCCATCCTGGCCACCTGTTCACCGAGGCAGCTTGGTGCTCAGGAAGCTATAAGGGGAAAAGGAAAGGCACATGCTAGGTGACTTAACGGAAACTCCTATTTGCTGCTCACAACGATGCTAAGGGAAAGATCTTATGATCATAAGTTTACAGATGAGAAACCTGAAGCCACCAGAGGTTAATCACGGTGCCAGTGACGGTGTGAGCTAGGAAGAGGCAGAGCCAGAACGTGAGCGCGCGCCTGCCTGGACCCACGGCCGCCCCCCAACACGTGGGCCCCGGGTCCTTAGGCGAACGCAGCGCTCCCCGGGGCACGCAGGCCTACGCCAGCCATGGCCCTACAAAGAAAAGTCCTTCCTTTTCCTGCCACCCCTTTCACGGTCAGTGGGAGACAATCGTGTGGTAACACACACACACGTGTTTCTCTGAAATTTAGAGGGGAAAAAAACTGGGGGGAAAATAAAAAAGGTTTATTAGTTGTTTGGGGGACAAGGGGAGGTGCAGCACTTTCCTTATAAAGATATTGGGGGCTTTCATACAATTAAATTAGCATAATTCAAATGCTACTCATGTAAATTCTTACATGATAAATCATCAACTAAGCAACTCACTAAGAAAAGAGCTAATGGAAAAAACTCCAATCACAGTATTAAAATGTGAATATTATTCCTAAGGAATACTACTCTCCAACACCATCAAAAAGTCAAGATAAAAACTGTTCTTTCTCAAATCCTGATCCTGAATGTTAAAAGGGACGTATAAATAAATTATATGGTAAGTAAGGGTACTAGCACCACAATATAATTTTGCCTCTTCATGGGCAACACAAACTATTTTAAGGGGGGAAAAAAAGGAGACAATTAACATCAACAGAGAAATTTTTTGTCAACAGTCGCAATGGGCACGAAGTGTGACATACGTTGGCCTAGGGAGATACTGAAATGTCTTCAACATCTTTACTCAGGCTCTCTCTGTAAGCCAACTACTAGAAAATTAATCAGATTTATTAAATCAAAATGCTTTGCAGGGGGGAGAAGGAAGGGAGAAGAGAAACCAAACTGGGACATTCAGACAACCAAAACTCCAGGGACACAGAACAATGCAGGAGACCTCGGGGAGAGCGTCTGACTGACCAACCTTATTCTGATTGAGAGGATCGTTCCGCAGCCTCTGCTTGTTCTTCTGTAATTTACTAGGCATCATCTTTCCAGTTCTGAAGTCAAAACTGCTGAGGTCAACAGTATTTCCCAGATACCTTGCCAACTGAGGTTTGCTTCTGAACTTCTTACCACTCGGGCTAGAAGAAAGATAACATTAATTGGCAAACAATTAATTAATTAATTGGCAAACAAAAGGCAACAATATATACCCCAGATCGCTACACAAACCTTTTCTTCATGCCTGCCTTTCTGCTCCCAATTAGTATCACATCATGGCTTTACATGTTTATTTTTTTCCAAAGAAATACTAAAAGTTTTCAAGGAAATTCTTAACTTCCTAAAGAAAGAGATAGCGTGTCTGTCACCTGCCATACCACCCCTAGATACACTGCTGGAGCACATGACGGATGTTCACGCAGGCCATCCCGCTGGTCGCTCACGCAGCAACCACGGACAGAACCCCAGCCCAAGGGGCACGCCGAGCGCAACGCACACACGCAAACGGCTCCTCTTTCACCCGCGCTCCAGACTGACTTCTGAGATGCCTTCCTATATTACACACTCATAGTGCCAACGGTAACCAGAAAGAGCTTCAAAACAAGCTGCCTGATGGCAACAATTCCTGTTAAAAGCACACTTAGGGACTTCCCTGGTGGCCCGGCGGTTACGACTCCACGCTCCCACTGCACGGGGCCCGGGTTCGATCCCTGGCAGAGGAACCAAGATCCCACATGCCGTGGAGCTCAGCCAAACACACACACACTCACACACACACAACATACACTCTCACACTCCCCCACACACACCCCACAGACACACACACCAAACACTCACATACACACACACACACTCACAACACACACAACACACACTCTCACACACCCCCACACACACACACTCACGACACACACACCAGACACACACACACACCCCACACACACTCACACACGATACACACACACTCTCACCCCCCCACACCCCCCCCACAGACACACACACACACCAGACACACACACACTCTCACACCACACACACACCCCCCACACACACTCACACATGATACACACACTCTCACCCCCACACACACACCCCCCACACACACTCACACACGATACACACACACTCTCACCCCCCCCACACACACCCCCCACACACACACCAGACCCACACACACTCTCACACATGATACACACACACTCTCACCCCCACACACACACCCTCACCCCCACACACACACCCCACAGACACACACACACACACACCAGACACACACACACTCTCACACCACACACACACACACCCCACACACGCTCACACACGATACACACACTCTCACCCCCCCCACACACACACCCCCCACACACACACCAGACCCACACACACTCTCACACCACACACACACACACCCCACACACACTCACACACACCACACACACACCCCAGACACACACACACTCTCACATCCCCACACACACCCCACACACACACACCACACACACACTCACACATGATACACACACACTCTCACCCCCACACACACACCCTCACCCCCACACACACACACACACCAGACACACACACACTCTCACACCACACACACACACACCCCCCACACACTCACACACGATACACACACTCTCACCCCCCCCACACACACACCCCACAGACACACACACACACCAGACCCACACACACCAGACACACACACACTCTCACACCACACACACACACACCCCACACACACACACACGATACACACACTCTCACCCCCCCACACACACCCCACAGACACACACACACACCAGACCCACACACACTCACACACACCACACACACACCCCAGACACACACACACTCTCACATCCCCACACACACCCCACACACACACACCCACCACCTGTAATCCATATAACCTTTGGGCTACTGATTTGAACTCAAAACACAACAGGAAAAAAAAATGAATTCTGACAATAATAAATGCTCCCTAATGTTACTAAAAGGAGAAAAACTAAGGTAAACATTTACTAGTGTGTTTGTATGATGCTTACATGACTTTTGTGAGCCTAACTCCTATCTGAAAGAAGTGTATCAAGAACTTACTTTTTGTAAAAAAAAATTGTCAAAGCTGGAATATTACAAAAGTGTCAGAATTATACAGAAGCTTGAACTAAACAAGTCTTTCCTAAAACAAAACAAAAAAATTTTCCATGTGGCACCGAACTGTAAGAAAAAATTTAGAGGAAGAACACCCCAAAGTCTCATCTAATAAGTTTTCTGAACCAAATGCGCTAGAATAAACTTCAGTGAGCTATGACACCAGAAAAGAACTGTGAGAATTCTAGAAAATCTCTCAAAAAGCCAACATGTCATATTGAGAATTTGTCATATTGAGAACTTAACCTTGCACCAACTGACCACAATAAAAGAAAAATAATTCAACCCAGAGACAAAAGAGAAAAGGCTGGAAAACCAAGCAATTTACAATTGCCTGGAATAACAAAAACTTCTCTTGGGGTCAAGTCGGAAGCAACACACCCCAGTCTGCCACAGACTCCACCAGCCGCCACAGACCTCAAGACAGCTGAAGATCGTATCAACCTTCTTTTTCCACAATCACATGACGTGGCTATTCCTGAAACACAATTCAAGGTATAGAATTCAGCCCACAGATGAAGATAACAACCAGTTAAGACCAGTATGTAACAGAATAGAAGGAAGCAGAGAGCAACCAGAACCCAGCGGAGAAGAGAATATACGCTTAAGTGTAAACTAACTCAACTCCCATTCTAGTCCAGATGTCCAAACATGGTCAGTATCACAGAATAAAACAGTACATGACCCTCAACACTGTCTGAATCTGAATCACCTCTGGCTGCTGCCGTCTTCACCCCCAACCTGATCCTCTGGAGCATCATCTGTCGCAGCATTACTGTCTACCCAGCAACTCATCTTCCGGCTAGAAGGCCACATATAGCGTTCAGGGCGCCATCCCTCAGCCCACACGGCCAGTACCAAGTTCTAAGTGCTCAGAGACTCTTCAGTGCTGGCACAACAGCTTTGCCTTCTTAGTAAAACATCAAAAACCTTCCAACTGTTCAAGTACTTTTCCTGACTTTTCCTATCAGACGTCAAGACAGCCCACATTCTAAACTCAACGTCACCAAAAATACGCCACGTAGCTTTGACTTCCAGCTATGTCTTTCCAGGAGGAAGGGTGAACATAACCAATATTCTGCCTATCATAAAACGATTAAATCCTCCAAGCCCAGGTGGAATGTCACTGCAACTGTGAAGTCATCTGTGATTCTGCAAGCCCAGTTAGAAATAATTCTACTATCCCTCAATTCCACTTTATTACAATCCTACACATTTCCTTGATTAGTGAAACAACCCAAAATTACGATGCCCCTTATTAAAACTCTCAAACAAAACTTACATAGGCTAGTATTAAACAAAGTAACTTCTAAGAGCAAAAATGGTGAAAGAGGAGAGTGAAAAAGCTGGCTTGAAACACAACGTTCAAAACACTAAGATAGATGGTATCGGTCCCATCACTTCATGGCAAACATAAGGGGAAAGAGCGGAAGCAGTGACGTTTTAATCCCTTGGGCTAAAAAAAAAAAAAAAAAATCAATGCATACAATGACTGCAGCCATGAAATTAAAATATGTGTGCTCCTTGGAAGGAAAGCTATGACAAACCTAGACAGCATATTAAAAAGCAGAGACATCACTTTGCCACAAAGGGCCATGTGGTCAAAGCTATGACTTTTTCCAGTAGCCATGTACAGATGTGAGAGTTGGACCATAAAGAAGGCTGAGTGCCAAAGAACTCAGGCTTTCAAACTGTGGGGCTGGAGAAGACTCTGGAGAGTCTCTTTGGACAGGGAGGAGACCAAACCAGTCAATCCTAAAGGAAATCAACCCCGAATAGTCACTGGAAGGACTGATGCTGAAGCTGAAGCTCCAAAGGGCCACCCCATGTGAAGAGCAGACTCACTGGAAGAGACCCTGATGCTGGGAAAGACTGAAGGCAAAAGGAAAAAGGGGCGGCAGAGGATGACATGGCTAGACAGCATTACCGACTCCATGGATATGAATTTGATCAAACTCAGGGAGATGGTGGAGGACACAGCCTGGCGTGCTGCAGTCCACGAGGCTGCAAAGAGTTGGACATGACTCAGTGACTGAACAACATCAGCTGAATAGTATGAACATGGCTTTCATTCACACACAATGCAACAGAAAAGTCTATGCTTATTTAAAACATTAATATATTGCCTGGAAGTTAAAATACTGAACTGGCAAATTTTCTCATGGTTAATCTGACACTACATAACAAAGGAAATACTACTAAAAAAAAATCCAAGTTAGTGAAAAATTGGTAAAGAGTACCCTGTTATTGTCATTTGAATATAATTACAATTAATTTTAATTAAGCTGTAATAGCCATACAGTCCTTATAACCAGATACTCCAGCTACGTAAACAAGATTCTGCCAACAACCTGACGTACGTCAAGATTATAAGCACGTGCGCTACACAGCCCTAGGTACTGGTCTCACACACTGGGGCCTTCAGATACAGCACAAGCTAATGTTTTCCCGTCCGTAACTGCCAGAGCTTGTGTCCGGGGCTTTCAGGAAAGTCACCCTGGAGGCCCCAGCGGATTTCAAGACCAGGGACCTTCCTCTGCAGGAGACCAAGGCAAGCCTATTAGAAAGGCAAGGCCCACGGGAGCTTAAGGTAAAGCAGAAATTCTGTCCGTCAGGTGGGGACCGTCTTCACAGCAGCCAAAGGACTCTGAGTGTGGCCGAGGAAGTCAGGGCTAGATAAACAGATCGACGGTGGGTCCCCGGAGTGACTCGGTCATCGTCCGCCTGCTCTCCAAGATGGCTGCTGTCACTAACAGTCAGACACCCCGGGACTTAACGTGACTAAGCTTTTATTCTAAAAGCATCAAACTGCAACGCAGGGAAATTACTTTTAAAAAAACTCTAGTAGACTAGATATTAGTCATTTTCAGTTTTCTCTGCCCAAAGCGATTACTTCTAGTCCCAATAACGAAATACTCGTATTTCACTTTCAACCACAAAAAAATTCCCTACCAACTGCCCCCTAGATCTGCCTATCCTGAGCCGATCTGTGATCTCACCTCTCCTTGTCCTCCCCACTAAATACCCTGAAGAAAAGTAATTATTAATGAAAATCAAAAGGATGAGTTACATTTTCCCAGTTCATGTAAGAACATTCCATCACTTGAATTGTCTTTGCTTGCTTTCATTTTGATTAAGCTGCTTAAAGCAACTTTTTTTTTAACTTTTTCTTTTTTTTTTACTGAAGTACAGTTGATTTAAAGCACTTCTTAAACCTAACTCTACTGAGAAGTTTCTAACTATAGATTATCAAAAAGAAAATTTTATTTGGCATCTGACTTTCAAATCTAAAAGAACTTCACTGAGATCCCAGAAAGACGTTAAGTAACAGCCACCTTAACTGAGCAGGATTCCCAGGCCTCCCCGGTGGCGCGGTGGGTAAGGATCCGCCTGCAATGCGGGGGACACAGGTCTGATCCCTGGTGTGGGAGGATTCCACATGCGGTGGGGCAGCTAATCCTGTGCCTTCCGCTCCTGAGCCCGCGCTCCAGGGCCTGGGAGCTGCGCTAGGGCCCACGCACCGAAGCCTGCACCCCGCCATGGGGCAGCTGCCAACGCCGCGAGCAGGGAAAGCCTGCGGGCAACACCGAGGACCCAGCACAACCAAACTTAATGTTTAAGAAAGAAGCACATTTATTATAAAAAAAAGGAAAGAAAAGCTCAGCAGTACTCCCACGATGTCAGTCTATCGACTCATCCACATCACCTTAGACGACTGCCAGTCTATGACTTGAGAATTAACTCTTCTGAAGACCCACTGCGGGCACGTGCAACTGGGCCCTGAAAAGTGACAGAGCAGAACACGTGTTTTCAGGTTACGCTGGTAACACGGATAATCGTGATGCTTCAGTCAAACTATTGTGAGGGGCCCGGAGGTCTGAGCAAACACAGCTAGCTCTTCACACCAGTTCGCACCAGGATGACATGTGGGGGAGGCGGTAACTCAGAGCCGAGGAAGACGCACTGGCCTGAGACAGCAAGGGATGCCGCGGACGGCCACGCGGCTAGGTCGGGGCTCAAGAGCAAGACCCGAGGCTGCCGCTCTCCGGGAACTTCAGGAAGGGCTTTGCGGGGGATAACAAGAACCCTATAAGCTACAGCAACGGAAAAGGCTGAGAATAAAGAAACAATCAACTTTCTATTTTTTCTAATCCCTTTAAGTGTTCAAGTTTACTTGTTACTTACAAAAGTGTAAGTATTGAAAGAAAGATTTCTCTAACATGAAACAACAATCGTCTCCAGAAGTCAAATTTTAGCTAAGATTAAAACTCTGAAATTAAAATGATCTTTTTGTACCTCAGCACAATCAGAAAACTGCCAAAGCAATTAATTTGAAAAAATATATACCATTTTTTCCCCCAAAACCACATGACACACACACAGGAAAATCTACCTAAGAGTCAGCTCCCAGGCCCCCTCAACTCCTTTCCTCCCAAACTTCAGGTGTAGGCCTTTCCTTAAAGGAACCATCGTCAGCCCCACTCTACAGTTTGGCCCAGGCAGAAGTTATCTATTTAGTATCTTACTTATCACCTCCTATCTCTGATCAATTACTACATCCAGTTCCTTCCTAATCACCTTGGACCCCATCCTTCCTCTTCCACCTCCACTGCCACTGCCTAAATCAGGTCTTCATCAGCTTAAGTCTCAATCACTACAGCAGGCTGACTTTCTACTCACTTTCGGATCCTAAACCTTCTTTGCATCCTAAACCTTCCAGACTGCTCTTCCTCAAATACTCTATCACCACAGGTCCAGTTTAAAAGCCTTCAATGGACTTCAACCCAATAGCAAAAGCGAGCCAAACATCTTAGCCCTGCATCCGAGATTCTTTTTCCTTTAATCTTCTCTTAACCTTTCAACCTACTTTGTACTCCTCAAACCCAGTGACTTTTGCCCCTGCCATACTGGTTTATTCAAGTCTATTCTGAATCAACAGGCTGAATGATTTCGTTCTTCAGCCCTATACAAACCATGCCTTTTACTTGGTCCAGCATGCATGTCTCCACCCCGAATTCCCAAGAGTCCAGAAACATTAATCCACCTCACTGTTGTTTAGTGGCTGAGTAGTGTCAGACTCTTTTGCAACCCCATGACTGCAGTCCACCAGGCTCCTCTGCCAATGGGCCTAGGCAAGAAAACTGGAGGGGGTTGCCATGTCCTTCTCCAGGGGAACTTCCGGACCCAGGGACTGAACTGTCTCCTGCACTGGCAGGCGGATTCTTTACCACTGAGCACCAGGGAAGCCCAATCCACCCTTTGCCTCCTCCGGAAAACCTTAACAGAACAAAGCATTAACAAAAGGAATTATGTAAATAATCATGAATTGCCTGTTGGCATCTCTTGCATTCTAGTTTGAAATACTGAGCTCTGTATAGCTAGCTGTAAAACTTCTACAAGTTTAAATTCTATCTTCACAAATAGCATATTGCTGCTGCTGGTGCTGCTAAGTCGCTTCAGTCGTGTCCGACTCTGTGCGACCCCATGGACGGCAGCCCACCAGGCTCCTCCATCCCTGGGATTCTCCAGGCAAGAACACTGGAGTGGGTTGCCATTTCCTTCTCCAATGCATGAAAGTGAAAAGTGAAGTGAAGTCGCTAAGTCGTGTCCAACTCTTAGTGACCCCATGGACTGCAGCCCACCAGGCTCCTTCATCCATGGGATTTTCCAGGCAAGAGTACTGGAGTGGGGTGCCATTGCCTTCTCCGAATAGCATATTGAAGTGCAATTATTTAACAAATGAAATGACAGAATGTCAAATGTGCTTCAAAACAATGAAGGCTGAGTCAGGGGTAGTAGATCTGACTATGGATGAAATAAGGTTGACAACTGTTGAACTGGATACTTGGTAATTTTTTATTTAATTCTCTCTACTTCTATGAATGTTTGAAATGTTCTATAATAACAATTTTTAAATATACACATTGAAGAACACAGGCTGAGTCCTTCCCCCTAAAAATCAAAAAGTAATTTTTGAAAAATATGAAGAGCATAGGCAAGTAAATTTGAGCATGAAATAATTTCCCTAACAGCTGGGGTGGGGTTTGGGGTGGAGAATTAAAGTATCAGTAAGGACAAAAATTTATTATATTAACAATTTGGCTACTCATAAAATGTGACAACATTCAACCTTTTCCTTCAACTTAAGTATTTAAGGAATCACCACCCAATTTTAAATGGTATGAAAGATCTTCAATAGAATTTGAATTCTGTACCAATCATTCCATAAACTAGCATTTATTTAACAAGAATTATATGCAAAGAGTGTATGATTAGTAGCAAATTCTATTATCTCGGTATCATGGTTAAGAAAATGGTTAAAAAGTCAGGGTGGGCCACTACAAAATAAAAAATGAATGAATGTAGAATTCTCCCTAAATCTTATCCCACTGCTATAAGCACTCATTGTCTGAAAAAGGAAAAACACCGGTTATTTTGTTTGAACTAGGGACTGAACACTGCTATGGAAATATTGGAAATTAAACATATCTGGAAATCATTTCAAAATACAAAGTGAAAGGTGGGGAAAGAGATGAGACAAGATTGGCCAGGAGTCGGTAATTGTTAAAACTGGTAGACAAGCACATGAGGAATTCATTACACTTTATCTACTCTTGTTTTCACATGCTTGAACTTTCCAACTTTCCCATAATAAAAAAAATAAATACATGTAGGTAGATAAGAACACCCAAAAAACAAATTATTCTTTTAAAAAGAGGCTAAGGGTGCCTGGGAAAGGCCATTTAAAAGAAATTCACACACCACTGCATACGCATTAAAAAGAACTTTAAGTTCATTCATTCCCTGGTGGCTCAGATGGTAAAGAGTCCACCTGCAAAGTGGGAGACCTGGGTTTGATCCCTGGGTTGAGAAGATCACCTGGAGGAGGCCATGGCAACCCACTCCAGTATCCTTGCCTGGAGAATCCCATGGACAGAGGAGCCTGGCGGGCCACAGTCCACGGGCTCACAGAGAGTCTGACATGACTGAGCGACTAACTATCCTTGCTTTAATCTATGGATTCCTCCAAAATGAAAGCAACTATAAAAGAACATAAATATGTGTGTGGGGGTGTGTATGTGTATATGTGTGTGCACAAACATATCCAGGAAGCAGGATGCAAGTCAAAATATTATGTCAAAATAGTAACAGTGATTCTCTTTAGAACTATATAAAGAAAGTCATTTCTCTTTATATACTCCTCAATATCTTCCCAATTTTCCACACTGAACATGGGTTATTTTTATTATCAGGGGAAAAAATGGAATATTTTTTTAAAACTCTGATGAACATGTATAACCTAAGCTCTACCCTATTCACATTTCCAAATACAATAAAATATTGGAAACCATCACATAATTAACAAGCACATACTTCTATTTATGTTGGATAATTAAGTGAAGAAAAAGGAACTAATATTTTACTGATCTGACCACCTATTATATATGCCGGATGCCTCACATGTATTTTCATTTAATCTCAAAAAATTCCATGAAGCAGAATTCTTATCCCTGAAATACAGATGAGGAACTGGAAGCTTACAGAAGTTTAAAAATCTGTCCACGTTAAAATGGTAAAGCAAGACTCAAGTCCCAATCTTCTGATTCAGAGTCTCTACTTTTCTATTAAACCAGTCCTATGAAAGTCAGTTTATTGAAAGACTTACTTCAAACACAGTATTTAAGTAAGTATGGAAGTGAAAAAAAAGCATTAAGAAACTGCTATGGTAACCTGACATAGTAAATTTACAATCTGTAGTATGTAAGAGTAAAAAGTTGCAACACGTGTTTCGTATGTCCACTTTTGTATTATTGCCCATTTCCACTAGGGCCTCCAGACAAGATCTTTCTTTTTTTTAAGAGATACACATACATCACTGCATACATGTTAAAAAGAATTCTAAGGACATTTATCTTTGCTTTAATCTATGGATCCTTCCAGTATAAAAAGAAAAGGAAAAGAATTCCAAGATATATTATTCAAAAATCATCAAGAGGACGATGATTTTCTAACATTTGTAAATCACTAATAATTGTTCTTGACAAATGATAAGTATTTGATTTAGGATCTAATTTTAAATTCTATTTACTATCACTTGCATTTACATGCTGCTTACATACAGTTCAGTTTCCAAACAAATGAATTTGACTTTATAGTAAGATAAGGCAAAATCAAAAGATCCACATGTATTATTCAAATTTCACCCTATTTCATAGTTCTATTCTCCTTCTTGAGAAGTTTTAGTTTTTAGGAAGTAAGTTAAACTTCATTTTCAATTTCCAGTTATTCCTTAGTGGCAATGGCAAACACCAACAAAAGACCAACAGACAAGAGCTGCGAGGGGAATTTCTATCAAGTCAAACAGTTAAGTGCATGAAAAAAGAGCTGATGATTTATTTCTAATTCATTCTGCAGGTCTGAGAAACCTCAAACACAAGCTAAAGGTTATGAATCTTTATTAGTCCCACTATAAAGTGTAAATCAAAAACAAAACAAAAAAGTCACCACCAACTTTGCAAAGAGCCTGCTTGTTTCACCAACTAAAGTTAAGTTATGAAAAAAAATTGTGACTAAATCTCACAAGTGAAATTTTTAAAAAAGTAATCTTAAAAAAGATCACATATCAATTTCTGTTAGAGATTATTTTTAGAATGTACGTGTATCAGTTCCGTTTCAGCTAAGTAGTTCCTCCACTACAGGTATTATGGGCCTCCTGGCAGGTGAGCCTTTGCATGTCAGACTCCGAAAATCAGATGCAGGACGGATGGTAAGGTTGCAACCTAACCAAAATCCCTCTAGCGCACCACAAAGAGATGTGATGGTACAGCCGAGAAAGAAGTATCCTAGCACAATTTCCACCGTGCCTAGGCTTTCTGTATTTCTACGTTATTTCTGGATCCAGACTTCAATCAGAAAAAGCTAACATTAGTTTGGTAAGATGCATTATCAAGAAAAGAAACTAAAAGCAAGGCAAACTTTCAATTATGCAATAAGCATTTAATAAATATTGCATAGTTTCTTTCTCCAGCTAAAGGATTTTTTTTTTTTTTTTTTGGTCTGTAGTCCATTTCAACTGGGTCTCAATTCTGATAGAAACTAATAAAGCTTTTTGCAGGAACTATATACCTCATAAACCACACTGAGTCTACAAGTTACAATGTGATTTCTTCCAATTTAAGTGAAAGCTTTTAAAAGGCTTCTTAGGTAATGTGTTGTCTATCTGAATATCTGATAAATAAGAGGGGCAATCCTAGGGTGAACAAGAAAAAGAGAAAGAGAAATATTTCTGAACAAAAAGGTCATTTCTATAACCCAGGAAAAAAAATGCTTTTTAAAAAAAACTGGTCTGTAGTATATTTCATCTGTGTCTCAACTCTAAAAGAAACAAAGCTTTTTGCTTAATTTATCACAATTTTTCCACTTTTTTCCCCCTTCAATATTACATAGAACTTGGAAGATTCTTTTGGTTCAATGGCTTCACTACAAAATAGGATTTTAAATGTACCCCTTGTCAACTTCAGGATGCAAGCATAACAGTAAATAAATACATTAGTTTAGTGGTACACCAAGCTTAACAAAGGAGATTAGGCATGAGATGTTGCAATACTCGAAAGTGAAAGTGTTAGTTGCTCAGTCCTGTCCACTCTTTCTGTAGCCCACCAGACTCCCATCTAAGGAATTCTCCGGGCAAGAATACTGGAGTGGGTTGCCATTCCCTTCTCCAGGGGATCTTCCTGACCCAGGGATCGAACCCACATCTCCTGCATTGCAGACAGATTCTTTACAGGCTGAGCCACCAAGGAAGTCCAAGTCACATGCTTGAGGATACAGCGCAGGATCGCCCAAGGCAGCAGCAGTGCAGGGTGGTTCAGAGTCCTGGGGATGAAGCACCCCCGTCAGGATTCTAACCCTGCACCTCCCAGCTGCACCTCAAGCAGCACTTAGCTTCTGGCCTAACACCCCACCTGTAAAATGTAGATAACCGTACAGCAGAGTAACAAAGTAAAGGCCAGGAAGTCATTTAAGCCTTGTTTCACTAAGTTGTCAGTGTCATATCAATGAGTAAATACTTATTTGGCATCTGTGTGTTTAGCATTGTGTCTGGGGAGCGGGGAGGAAGACATGTTCTAGGGAAATGAACAAGACAGTAATACAGGAGACACATTTAACTCCATGGTGATGACCAGAAAGAAAATATCACGAATAACAGTTAACTGAACACCAATGAGACTTCGATTAAGAACTGTGACCCTTGGTCCACTGAGCTAGTTTTTTCCAACAAAGACTATCCAGAAAAGTCTGTATTTTTAAGACCAAAAAAAAAAAGGGAGGGACAGGCCCTATTTGAACTTTGACACCCTCAATGATTCAGAATTCATGGCTTCAAAGACCATACCAGCCTTTCATAACAAATGAGATTACTGCCTATACACTTTTTAAAACCTATTTATATGTTCAGTCCATACAACTTGAGTTAATGAACTGTTTTCCTTTAATTAGTCCTTAAACGTAAGCAAAGTTTTAAGAGAGCTATATATTTATTTCAGTGTTACTTATTTGAGTGTTACTTACCCTGGGAAGTAAGTGACATGCTCGAGGCTGCACAGAGGTGGGTACCAACTCCAAACCTCTCCACCCCTGGGCCCTGCCGCCTTCCCTAGAGACTCCTACCTTCACCATCTCACTCATGACTTAAAGCTCTCAATTATATTGCCTCTGAGGCCTCTTCTTTCCAGATCAAGGTGAAATCTCTTTAGTCTCTCATCATGCACCTGCTCACTAGTGATTATTTCAAATGTCCTCTGGTTATATTTTATCTTTTCATAGAAGTGATAGGTGTAAATGCATCATAATTTGATACAAGAATCAAAAATGGTTACTCTTTTGTTTCCAATACCCAACTAGATCATACTTTAAGGCAGCAGCTGTAGCTGTTTACCCTGACTCTTAGGCCTTTAACCTACTTATAACCAGTAGTCTAGAACCCAATAAGATATTGATACAGAGCTCACAGAAAGACAACTGATTTTCAAAAAGGCATAAGGCAGCTACTAAAAGGTTCCTTTGCCAAGGAAAATGATATTTCAAAAAATACAAATCTGCAAGTGCATGGAACCAAAAGCTAGAAACGACAGGAATCAAGTAGACCAGTAAGAAAAGTATCGTTGAAATAATCGGCTCATATGATGGCAATGAACTTTTTCAGAAACTCTACCAATAGATCCAACACTTGATCAAGCCACACCCTTTTAGAAAACAAACTTGGGATGATAATACACAAACTGCCACAGCACTACCAGTAATCCTGACAGAAGACGTAACTATACTGCTTAACTGGCAACCAGAGGCACACCTTCCTATTAGAACCTGGCAATCTCAGGGAAGAGGGAAAAAAAAAAGAAAAATTCTATCAAAATTGGAGGCTTTCTCGAATGAGCTTAATTTAAGTCCAATTAATAACTGTTAAGACACACCCTCGGTTAACAGGCACAGATTTGTTTAAATCAACCTCCCCAGGGGCAAGCTAAATCAGGAGTCAGCATTATTAGAATCTGTGTGAACAACTGTGTGCAGGTGTTCACATTACCAACGGAAGAATTAACGCACCCACCTATTAAGAGATAATGGCCAGAACTTTGTGAGTTATTGGTTTTTTAATGAGTGGCATGTATGTGGCGATGCTAATACACAAAGCACTGACACCGTGGATTGAAAAATAGTGTGTTCACTGTTTTTTTTATTTGCCACGCCACGCAGCATGTAGAATCTTAGCTCCCCAACCAGGGATGGAAGGCAGGCCACCTGCAGTGGAAGGGCAGTGTCTTAACCACTGGACCGGCAAGGAAGCCCTACGTGTTCACCTTTAATATGAGTAGGTAACTTCCGTCATCCATCACTGAAAGCAGAAGTCAAAGTCAGAGGAAGCACTGTATCACAGGCGTCACATCACACTGTCTGGGTCCTCCTGCCTCGTAACCTCTCAGAAGGAAATCCTGTAGTGTAGCTAGCAGACAACCGATGACACACAACACTCCCTCCAGCCCTGAACGAAGTGCTTGTGGCACCAATCTGTTCAACGTGTGTTTTCATTTGGCACAGACAAAACACTGCAAATCATTCTGCACTGTCTCATAAAGAGACTTTTAAATTGATTATACCAGTTTTTCTCCCATAAAATAATCTATTAATATTAAAAATTTAACGTCAAAAGTTGACACACCCATACACAAAGGTGAGCACACGCCAGAAGGAACACTATGGCAATCTGCCTTCTTGAAATAACTTTTCCAGCTGCTGCAAGAACTGCAACAAAAAAAGCTCTGCAGTAACCAAGTTAGTTTGAACAAACATATCATCCCAAAACCAAACAATGCATACCCCAGGAAAAAGTCAAAAGGGGTGAAATTCAAAGCTGAAGATGCTCTACTGAGAACAGACTAGTCACCCATTCCTCACAGAGGTCAATCCCAGACACAGAATATTCTTGTCAAACATCACTGGCTACAAGACGTCAAAGCAGACTTCACGTGAAGAAGTGTAGGCATGCTACTTGATTAGAAAGAAAACAAAAAGAGCTGTTAATGAAAGACTATGCAAAAATGAACAATCGTAAAAAGCACTGCAAGAAACAAGTGAGCCTGAGAGGAATAACAATTTGCTCCAAAATAACTTAGTATTACCGAAGTATAATTTAATACATAATGATGGGGAAATACAAAACACAATTATCACCTTTGTATGTTTAAAACAAGCTTTCTAAGTATCATTTAATATTTCAAGATGAGTGGTCTCAGATTAAATGTCAAAATAAACTCTAGTAACACCACCACTTTCATTTTTTTTACTTGAATAGGTGAAATAATTTTACTAAAATTCCTCATCCATATACTTGAGCAACCATCAGGAATGTGTTTGTATTTACATGTTGTGCCAGTAGTGATCATACTTGGATGTATGTATACATGCACATATACACAGATATATTTTTTAACCTCTTAAATCTATTTAAGAGTATTCTCAATTCATAAACATGGTATTTTGTGTGTGCATTTGTGTACTATACACACACACACACACACACACACACACACACACTCACTTTTCCCATGGGTAATGAATCAAACCTACTCGATGTCAGAAAACAGGAAATCCTTCCTAACACACTCTGATGGTTAAATGGCAGATGACAACTACTCCAACACCTATGTATAGTCCCTGAAAATGACTCAACGAACCCACAAACGCTGCTCTCCAAGCCACTGAGTATAACATGTTTAAGTTCTCGTCTAGAAATGGGAGAGTTTATAAGAAAAGCAAATTTGTTTTTAAGAAAATTCCACTGGTATCAAGAGCCACAGACCCTGTCCTGAGCTTACTGGGTCATCCAAACTAATGACAGGGACAGCATGACCACAGGATTCATCATCAAGCTGAAAACCTTTCATTCGGACCAAGATTTCTCAATCCTGCACTTGTAACATTTTGGGCCAGTTAATTTTTTGCAGTGAGGGCTGCCCTGTGCATTACAGAATGTTTAGCAGCATCCCTGCTCTCTGCCCATTACAAGTCAGTAGCACCCCCCTTCCCTGGTCTGACAACCAAAAACGTCCCCAGACAGTGCCAAATGTCCCCTAGGGGGACACACTCTGATCTAGGAGCCTGACAACTGACCACACTGCTTCCAAAGGCGAGTCAATTCTGCAACAACAAGGGCGGTTCCAAGAAAACTACAGGCATCCCCAGTGGTGACTTTGTATGACACTTCCCCGGGATCCCAACAAAGTAACTAAAACCTGCTTCACTGTCATAGATGGCTCCTTTCTTCCACGTGTGCGTGATTAAACACTTTGCGATGATGAATCTGGGACGGACTTGGGACGGCGGCCAACAGTGGCTGGTTTTATAGTTTCGATGAATTGCACCTTCTTTTAACCCTTCGGTGGACCAGTCAGCCCTGGCATAATAACCCTGTCTTTCCCCCCGCAAACCATCACTCCCCGGGCCCCTACCCCGTGGAGATGCCTCCGAGGGGCTCGCACCATTCGGACGCTCGGACGCTGTGACTGTCACTGCACTGGGGGGTTGGGGGGGGTCCCTCTCAGCCAAGGGCCCGGCCCCTCTGCTGTCCTGCTGACACCCCCCTACCCAGGTCAGCGCTTGACCCCCCGACCCCGGGCTGACCCCGCCGCCCCCCGCCGCCCCCCAAGGCGTACCTGAAGTAGTAGACATCGCTCTTGCCGGCGCTGAGCCCAGATTTTCGGATCACTTCCTCCTTCTTCCATCCGGGGGGGAGGGCCGGGCAGTCCATCCTCTTCCCGCTCTCCGCGGCCCGGGGTCCCCGGGGCCCTGGCCCCGCGCTCCCCGACGGGAAAGGGACCGGCTCCCGCCGGGGGGCGCCGCCGCCGCCTCCTCCTCCTCCGCCGCCGCCGCCGCCGCCGCCGTCGCCGCCAAGGCCGCCGCCGCCGCTCGGGGGACGGCCGCGGCCCCGGCCCCGGCCCCGGCCCCGTCCCCGGCCACGGCCCCGGCCCCGGCCACGGCCACAGACGCCGCCGCCGCCGCCGCCCCGGCCCGCCGGCTTCCACCGCCCCCGGCCACGGCCGCCGCCCCGCGCGCCCTCCCTGCGCGCGCCGCTCACCGGGGACGGGGCGAGCGCGCAGCCCGGGCCCCCCTGCTCGATGGCGGAGCCGCCGCCAGCGCCGCTGCCGCCCGCCGCGCTCTCCCCCTCCTCCTGCTCCGGGCAGCAGCGGCCTCCCCCCGGGTGCGCGCGCATCCAGCCCCCTCCCCAGCCGGCGCTGCGCTTCTTCCGTAACCGAGCCCTTGGAATCCCGGAGACCCGCCCCGCCCGCGGCGCGGCGCGCGGGGGACGCGCGCAAGCATCATAGAGCGGGCGCGCACAGAGCGGCCCTCCCGCCGGGGGGCGGGGCCTCCGCCGCCTCCTCTCAGGTCCTCCGAACGGCCCGGGCGGCCATCTTGTCCCCGCCTCCTAGAGGACACGCCCCCGCCAGCGGCCCCGCCCACCGCGCCTCCGGCCGCGCCCTTCCGGCCCCCCGCCCCCACGCGGCGCGCGGTCTAGGCCCGGGGCTGCGGGCGGGGAGGTGTCAGGGGGTCTGCGGTTCCTTAGTTTCGAGTTGCGTTACCCTCGCTCACGGTGCAATCTTACCTACGTCTGCGTCCCAGTTAATGAGCAACAAACAAAGTGTATCTCTTATTTTATATTTACCACCTCGACTGTTCATTTAATGAACAAGAGATACCTTTTCCTGCCTCGACGTCATAGCTTGCCAGGGGGCTCAGGTTGATGGAGTGAGTCGAAGTGTCCTCATAGCGGAGTATCACTAGCCTCCGGAGTCCGGCTTTCAGAACTTTGGAATTCTGGGTTGGTTATCATCCCAGAACTTTGTAAGGCCATAGGAAGGGAAATGACAGCCCCCAAAGATCCCTCCAGTTCTACAGGATTTACCTCTAACGTCCCCATAAAATGACCAGGATTCCTGAATTCACCTGGAATTGACCAAACTTCTTAGGATCTTTTCTTAAACTTATACTTCGTTTTCTAATGACCTTTGACAAATATCCATGGCCTTTGACTTCGTTAATCCACCCTGGTGCTGAAAGACCCATTTAACCTAATCACTAGCCTTAAGGAATCTGCGTGGAATTCACTTGCACCTGCCAGCTCATTGTTAAGGAGTGATTTTTAAAGACTAATACCAAATTGATTAAGAAAACTGATTTCCATTTCAGAGGAGCACAACTTCTGTTTGTTTAACCTTTTTGCATACATTATGAAACGTTGGGTTACTGAAAATAGTGTTAGGCTGTCTTCAGATTTTGAACATACAGGACCTAAACGTTGAGGACCAAGTTTAAGGGATAGAAAAAAACTGATGAACATAAAGTAGTGGAAAATCTATATTTATTTGATTTGCTTTTGCAATTTATTAAGACAAACATCAGCTCAAACACACAAACTTGCCTCTGAGCCTGACCTTAGACTGCTTTTAATGTCTTTGAGTTGAGATACATTAAGCTATAGCTTCTTCCAAGAAATCTGTCTAGAACTGTGTCTAGCAAAGAGTTGGAAAGTCAAGTTCTCAGGAGAGAGGTCAGTTCTGAAGATAGGCATTTAGAAGTCAACTTGTGAAAGTGATCATTGAAGGGAACCCTGCAAGTAAATAAGATCTCCAAGGAAGAGCATACATGGTAAATTAATTAATTAATTAATTTAAAATTTAAAGATCATTTAAAGAACAGAAAGAGGAACCAAGAACTGAGTCATAAGGAACACGTACATTTATGGCTCAGGTGAAGGAGTTAAAGTCAGAGATTTATGAGATCAAAATTTGGATAACAGGGAATCCCCCGGCAGTCTGGTGGTTAGAATTTTACTTCCACTTCTAGGGGACAAGATTCGATTCCCAATCGTGAACCTAAGATCCCCAAGCCGTGTGGTGCGACCAAAAAAAAAAAAAGTTTGGATAACAAACACCCTGTAGGAGGAAGGGTTGACTTTCACACTTAATTGTTGAGATAACAGATGGGAAAAGATAGACTTTTGGAAATTTTTTCCTTTCCATGCGGGTGTCTAGCAAGGCTGTAGATTGAATGATGCAATGGATGTAAAAACAGGTCTAAAAGACTAAATCACTATCAATTTAAGGTAATTGCTTTGACTTCTACTACCAGATTGTATTTGCTAAATCCCACTAGATAAAGTGGGGTGCTCCCTTAGTTAAGAAAAAACTCATATAGGGCATTTCAAAAGCTTTTCTGGTCAAACTTGAATTTTTCTGCTGTGATACCATAAACCAAAGGATAAAAACAAACAAAAGCACTTAATTATTCTACCACTAAAGGAAGAAAATTATCTAAGAAAACATTAAATTCTCGCAGGGACTATATTGACACCTACAAGTATTGAGGATAAATGCTTAGCACTTAAGACATAGATCCTTCTGTTTTCCTTAAAATACTGGACAAGTAATAACTCTTTTATAACCCTGGGAGAATGCATGTCCTATCACCCTTTGAAGAATAGCAACATTGTTTTTCTGAGGCGAGAAAGCTGTGATCAAATTTTTCAATTTTAATCTCTCTCATAGTGGAAAAGGTCTTGCTAACTTCACCTTATGGAAAAAGTGAAAGACAACACCAGAGAGGATTATGTATGAAATCTGGTCGATTAAGCAAACAACTGAGATTTAACCACCTTGGATCTCTTACCCTCAGGTGTAGAAGCAGATGTTGAAACACCAACTGTCACCCTTGAAAGACTACCTATTCTTTAAAATATTTTCCTTGCATTATTTCTGGGGAGAGTTGAGGTTAAGCCACTACAGTAATGTAGTTTTCAAGAAAATAGGTGTTAGTTTGGATTTTTATTGAGAAAAATGGAACAAATTCAGGGAATGAAACTTCCAAGAGTGGGAAGTAGTGGCTAGTTTTAAAGAAAGAAAGTGAAGTCGCTCAGTCGCGTCTGACTCTTTGCGACACCATGGACCCCAGGCTCCTCTGTCCACGGGATTTTCCAGGCAAGAGTACTGGAGTGGGTTGCCATTTCCTTCTCCAGGGGATCTTCCCGACCCAGGGATCAAAGCCGGGTCGCCCACATTGTATTCTGTGTTTTTATTAAAGATATATAACCTGCAGGCTTCCCAGGTGGCTCAGTGGGTAAAGAGTCCACTCGCAGTGCAAGAGATGCAGGAGACTCGAGTTTGATCCCTGGATCAGGAAGGTACCCTGGAGGAGAGCATGGCGATCCACTCCAGAATCCCATGGAGGAGGGAACCTGGCAGGCTACAGTCCATAGGGTTGCAAAGAGTTGGCCATGACTGAAGTAACTGCGCGCACACACAAACATGTAACTTGCATTTGAATTTTTGATTGTGATAAGATACTCAGGAAAAGAAGGATTTAAATATTGGAAATCTTCTTGTTTCTAATGAGCATATTTGCATCAGGTGATAACAGGGGCATCGCTTTCCCTCTCTTGACAAGAGTCCAAGCCGCAGGGTCAGAATTTATCAAGACGTTAAATACGAGTGAGGGCATAGCCAAAAACCATTTTCCAGCTCCAATTAGCAGGTTTTATGATTCACTGAGTTGGCCCAACTACTGTTCACTAATTCCCAACTAAAACGAAATGCTGCTGGCATGGCACGTCAGGTTGCCAAAGGACACTTTCAAGTACATGCAGTATAAATAAAGGGTTTTTTATTATTACTATTACCTGCCACTTGGAATGACTACAGAGGAATCTTACACTGCATAGTTCAAGCTCAAAAGAGAAGGGTTAATTACTTGAAAGGCAAGAGAAAACAAGGAGAAGTAAGTTTTGTACCAAGAGAAATTATTTCAGAAGATCGTGTCTTGTATTTTTTGAAATTTTCTGTGGGTTGTTACATTAGCCATAGGTAAGTAGCTGGTATTAAGTGTTTAGGATTAAGGGGTGGAGAAGTGCTTATTTAACTTCCTAAAAATAGAAAACACAGTACTAAGAATAGAAAGAAAATCTCATGTAGGTTTCAGACACCTAAGATGCCATTTAACACACTCAACAATGAGGTTTTTTAACTTAATCCTGGCTGCGAATCACACTCAAGCCCGAGTTCTCAAAGGGCAGCAGCCGCAAGCTTGTAGCCTTGCCTGCGTTGTGCACCCAAAGTTCCAGAAACCTGCTCATGCCCACATTGCCAAACATCCCAGGCTCTGCTGGCCAAAGCCCCAGGCCAAGGCTCAAACCCAAGCAAACTTCAGCTCAGGCTCCAGTCCAGGCTTCCACAGGTGCCCACGTCCCCACAAAGCCTCCAGAGTCGAGGCCTTTGTCTGCCACGTGAGGACAGGAAGGCTGGTGTGACCGCTGGGCTGCCGTGTGCAAGGCGCGGGGGGTCCTCCTGCGCTACTGGTGCAAATAAACCTGAGGCAGAATCTGTCCAAACAAACAAAAGACACCAGAATGCCAGGACAGGTGGTCCAGAAGGCCGAGAAGTGGAAATTGAATACATCAGAATATGCTTCTCGCCAGGAGATCTTGCTATGTAAGCAGCTTTCCCCATGTCTCAGCATATGTCTCAGGTGTAACAGAGGAATCCAGGCCTCTGGACTCCAAGTTTAGAGCTTTGTCTCCTTAACTGCTTTCAAACTGCCCCATTGTCTCTGATTTTCTCACCCCGAAACTTGTCCTACTTCAGAATGGACACCTCTGCCTTTGCTTCCACCCTCTCCCCAGCCCAGCGCCTTTCTCTGGCTCATTCCTGTTTATCCTTGGGTCTCACCTTGGACACGCTTACCCCCAGAGCCTTCTCTGACCTCCCCGGACCCTCCTCTCCTGCACTCCCCTGGGTGTATGCTGGCTGCCGCACTGCCATTAGGTATTTGCCCCATCCATTTGGTGACCTTTCTTATAGTTGGTTATTTCATTGTCTTTCTTCCACTGCCATCCTAAATGGCTGTTCTTCATGTTTACCATTGCATCTGCAATGCCTCTGACTGGGCTTACCTGGAGCATGGGAGAGGTTTTTAGATACTTGATGAATAAATCAAATTAACACACTTTGCAAAAATTGTGTCCTCTCAAAATATACAAGTGCCATCTTCTCTTCTCAATGGATGCATATAATCACATGAATCTGTAAAATCAGAACACTGACAACTGTTCTTACCTTACAAAATTTGAATAGGCTTCCGTGTCCCAAGAGTTATTTAACAATAAATTTGACCTAAAAATGAGGTTTAAATTCATTTTACAAACATGTTTAATTACAAGACAGTTATACTGTTTTCTTTGGGTGGTCATTCCTACATGAATTGAAAGCAGTTATTCATCAGTTTCTCAAAAATTTTGTGTCATGTATATGATGGGACCTGCTGCATAGCAGAGGGAACTCCGCTTGGTCCTGTGTGATGACCTAGATGGACGGGATGGGGGTGGGATGGGGGGGTGGGTGACAGCAGCCCTCCCAGGAAGGAGGGGATATATGTATATATGTAGCTGATTCCCCCTGTACAGCAGACACTAACACAACATTATAGAGCAATTATATTCCAATAAAATAAAAAAATTTTAAAAACGACCCCAATCATAAAATAAGACTCCACTTCTAAACGATTCCTGAATTTGTATACTTAATCTACACTTACGTTTCTCCTCTTTGGCTTCAAATAACCTGACTCCTCCTAATATTCTCTGCAATTATATGCACACATATATTTTAATATCTTTTTATTTTGGAATCTTTTACAAGGTTCTCAGGGTGGTGTTTGTTGTTGTTGTTGTTTTGCATTCTTAATTTCTGATTTTCCCCTAAATCTGTGGTATTTTTTTTTTAACATAGCTCATGATTCCATTCTGAAATACTTTCAGACTTCATATTCCAACATTTCAGCTACCCCGACTCTCCGTGTTAATCATAATCGCACAGTTAAACTTGAGCTCTTATATTGCTTATCTCTCAGCATCTATGATTAATGTCACACCATTTCCTGCACAGCTTGGAAGTCTGTCCTCTGGGAGAGAAGGTGCATGATCCGGCAACTGTCACCATCTGTGGCTGACACATGGTTGTTCTAACAACACCCATTACCAGTCTCCCTTGCCCGCCTGCATATGTGCGTGCGCGCTCAGTCACACGGCTGTGTCCAGCTCTGTGTGACCCCATGGACTGTAGCCCACCAGGCTCGTCTGTCCCTGGGATTTTCCAGGCAAGCATACTGGAGTGGGTTGCCATTTCCTTCTCCAGGGGATCTTCCTGACCCAGGGATTGAACTCCCATCTCCTGCATTTTCTGCATTGCAGGCAGATTCTTTACTGCTGAGCCACCAGGGAACTAAAGAGACTTAAAAAAAAGGAGGGGGGGGGGGTAAATATTAGCTATCCCAGAATAGTTTAGACGAGAGCAGGAAAGAGCTGGCAGTGGTTCTGAGAAAGTTTTTACTTCTCTATTAAAGCAAAACAAAAACTTGATCAGCGCTACCCTCGTCCCTTTGTTCCTGCCATGGATATGATTTCTGAAGCCTTAACAGCCACTTGCAACTATGAAGCAAAGATTAGAAAGATAAAGACACACATCCTAAGAGCGGTGGAGTCAGATGATGTAGCCTGAAAGGCATTATTCAGCAGCTGAACCAAGTCTTGCCACTCTTTGTCTCCACACTTCTGTGCTAGGTGAGAAATTAGACTTTTTTCTTTTAAGACGGCGCTCTCTCTCTCTCTTTTAATTTGTCTGCACTGGGCCTTAGTTGTGGCTTGCAGGATCTTTAGCTGCAGCATGTGAACTCTCAGTTGTGGCATGTGGGATCTAGTTCCTTAATCAGGGATCAAACCCGAGCCCCCTGCATTTGGGAGTGTAGAGTCCTAGCCACTGGGCCACCAGGAAAGTCGCTAGACAGTTTTTGGATTAAATATCTGTTGGATTTTTGGATAACCAAAGCAAAAAGCATTCTTTACTGAGATATGATTCCTACCCTCAGTGAAATGTGTGTATCTTGCTGGAAATTGGGCAGCTCTGGAGCTGAAGGCCGCGGGGTGGGATATTGTGCAGGGTAAGGGAGAGAGGGAAGGAAAAGGGGAGAGAAAAGGGAAGGAGAATGGCTGATAGGCACTCCCCCTGGCAGTAGCAGACCAGGAAAGCCCTCCCTTCCATACTCTGATGGAAGGAAAAGCATTCCAAGAGATCTCTCCTACTTCGGGTCTATTTTTATCCCATTGCTTCTCACAATGACCCTGGAGAAGGGAAAGGCTACCCACTCCAGTATTCTGGCCTGGAAAATTCCTTGGGGTTGCAAAGAGTTGGACATGACAGAGCGACTTTCACTTCACACAATGACAGATCCAGCTCCAGAGAATATGGTCCAGTAAACTGTCTTTGAACTTGATCACTTCATTGATCATATCATCTGAGCCTCAAGTAGAGTAATAAGCATGGGGAGAAAGAGCCTAATCCATGTTTCTATCGCTGAAGATTTCATTTCAAGAAAATCTTTTATTAAAAAAAAAAAAATCCGAACATAAGAATAAACACCTGGTGTCTGAGTCATGCCATCTTATTTCACTGCCCAAGACTGGTCTAGTTGGTAATAGTGCTGTTTTGAATGACATTGACTGATGACAAAGGGACAGATGCCAACTTAATATGTGAGAAATGAGGTTGTGCCACATGAAAGCCAAATAACTTAAGATCATAGCAAATAAGTTTTTCTGTCCTTCAATCAGAGAAAAGTGGTGGGAAAACTTGTTACCTGAAGAAGGTAGTGGTGTTCATAGGCCAACACCCAAACTGTCTGACTGTGGTAACTTGTACCGCATTCACATGAAATCAGTAATTTGGCTTTGAGAAGCGGGCGTGGGCATTGGAGGGTTTGGGAATCATCTACAATATTAAATTGATTTAATTTGATAATTTTACTTACATTTAACTTATAGATTTGTTCATTTCTATTTACATAAGAACAATAAGCATAATGAGGTTAAAACAAGCTTCATGTTTTTACATATTTAAGTAACATCAGAACAATAATTTAACTCAACATGGGGGAGGGAGGCCCCCAATAATTTTTTCCTCATAAAAGGAATATGTGCATTTCTCAGGGTTAAGAAAAAGTGCCCTCAAGGTTAAGAAAAGCTCACACTCTCCTTGTCATAGTCTTTTCCTTAGCAAAGAGATTTCTGAGAAATTGATCATTCATCTCTGGTGAACCCCCTCCTTCTTAAAATTCTTTCCTTCCTTGGCTCATGAGACATCATACTCTTCCGATTCTCATTCTATCTACTGTTTTCCACTTGTCTTTGGTATAGCATTTTTCTTTGTTTTAAAAATCTTTTTCTTTGTCAATAAGCATGAACATTACATTTATTTTTTAATTTAAAAAAAATTTTAATTTTGTATTGGAATATGGCTGATTAATAATGTTATGATAGTGTCAAGTGGGCAGCAAAGGGACTCAGCCATACGTATACAAGTATTCATTCTCCTCCAAACTCCCTTCCCTTCCAGGCTGCCACATAACATTGAGCAGGGGTCCCTGTGCTATGGTATAGCTTCTTTCTTGAACAGTTTCTTAAATGATGGTGTTCTTCAAGCTTCCCTCTGTAGACACCTTGTCTTCGGATTCTATATGCAAGGTAGGTCTTAAAGATGAGTCTGCTAAAGGGGGTCTTAACCAGGAGGCTGCCGAAGGATGTGCTCTACCAGAACACGAGAGTGAAACAAGATTGAGAAAGCCAGGGAATCCAGGAAAGGGAGATTCAATAACGCCGAAGTGAGGCAAGGGAATGCCCTTGGTGATCAGGAAAAGAGCTCCTAACAGACGTGCAAGAGGTCCAGGCAGCAATATTCCAGGTTGAGCAAAAGAGACAAAGGTTGTAGGAGGTACATTTCTAGAAAAAAAAAAAAAATAGAGGGCCATTTATCTATGCTGATGCCTATGCAGAAAATACTTCACCTATGCAGAAAATACCTTGGCTACCTGATGCAAATAGCCAACTCATTGGAAAAGACCCTGATGCTGGGAAAGATTGAAGGCAAAGGAGAATGGGATAGAAAAGGATGAGATGTTTTGATAGCATCACTGACTCACTGGACATGAATTTGAGCAAACTCCAGGAGATAGTGGAGGACACAGGAGCCTGGCATGCTGCAGTCCATGGGGGCACAAAGAGTTGGAAATGACTTAGCAACTGAACAACAATAAAAATGCAGAAAATTACATTAAAAAACTCTTGGAGACTGTGGGGGAAAAAATCAATGATAATTGCATAGAAGACTAAGAACATTTTAAAGAAGAGGTAATCATTAACTTCAAGGGAAAAAAAAAATGAAATATAATCACGGTGATACTATGGTGATATTATGTAATAGGTAGTATATTGAGAAGGTGAGTCTACACTAGAGGAAGCAGCTAATAAAGCAGGAATGTGTTACCTGTGGAGGGTGAGACAGAGAATTAGAGAGATGGGGCTGAGCACTGCATATTTTCTTTATATACTTCTTAGTATCATGTAACTGTTTGAACCACGTGCCGGTATATTTTGGTAAAAATATAGCAATTTTTTAAATTGTCATGGGACTTTCTTTTAGTACCATCACTCACCACCTCACAAATATGGATAATTACCATTTTTTCCCCAGGTGTTTATTACATGCCAGTCTTCATGTTGGATGCTTCCTGTGCATCTATCTAATCTTTGAAACACCGTGCAAAGTAAATAATATTATCCCCAGTTTATACATGAGGAAACTAAGGCACTGAGAGGTTAAATTACCCATCAGAGTTTACCTAACTGGTAAAAAAGAAAGCTAGAGTGTAGCCATCTGGTTTCAAAACCTAGGCTCTTTGAATTACACATTGTGGTGAAATACAGCTTTACCTTTGATTATATATAATTTCAATTTTTGTACGTCTTGCACATGTTTACATAAAGCCCTACCTGGGTTTTATGCATCACCCCTCTTTTTGTTCACTTATTTTGGCAGCACTGGGTCTTTGGCAGGCTTAGTTGCCCCTTGGCGTGTGCAATCTTAGTTCCCCAAGCAGGGATCAAAACTTCATCCCCTGAATTGGAAGGCGGATTCTTAATCACCGGACCAGCAGGGGACTCCACCCTGCAGGTCTCCTTAAGCTGACATTTTTCAGCAAGCAGCATATTTCTCTTTCTCAGTCTCCTGGTGTATCCTTTTGGATAACTCCATATTGTTTCTTTTTTAGCTGATTTGAGTTTCAGAGATTGCTCTCAGCCCTGACTCTGAGCTTAAAGAAATTTTTAGCACTGAATGGTAGGCCTGAACTGTGGACAGTGTTCATCTGTAAGTTGGATTCCTTGGTGTCGGGTGAAGAAAAGTGCGAGCTGAAGGTGAGATGCGTCTAGAAAGTCAAGAGATTCTGTAGGCTCACTGACTACACAGCCAAGTATTACATAGCAGCAGCCTTGGGAGCAAGAGAGAGCAAAACTTGCTCTCTTGATGAGGATCATAACCTCATTCCCTTGCCTTATTTATCTCCATCTAGTAATCAGGAAGTAATTATTCTGTTATAGGAGTTTCATGACAGTGAAAATATATGAAAATACTCAACATCAAAAAATTTAGTGGGAAGTATTTTTCTTTAAAAGACATGAAACAAAGAAATGTTTACAGACTTTTCTAAATATGTGACTTGTCTCCAGTAATTATACATGAGAAAGCTATTTTTGGAATCTTAGCTCACAATAAAAAGATAGGATTATAAATTGACTCTTTTAGCCTTTAAATTAACTCAGAAAGAAATGATTTTCCAGTTGTACACTTTTTATTGTTTACCCTAAAATAACATTCAAACATGTATGGCAGATTTGTTGTTAGACCCTACAACTTGTAGAATACTGTAATTAACTGATTCTAAATAATAAATAGCATAGAGGATGTATAAAGAAAAAAGACTCCAAACCAAATTATATTTCTGAGAGAAATGGAGAATTAAAGGATGCATGAAAATATAAGAAATTTGTACTTATTTTAGCAAATACCTCCTGCAGACTTTTCAAAGTCTATGATTATACAAATCATGACCTATCACAAAGGAAAAAAACAATTAGTGAAACCACAAAAAAGAAAAATGATATGTTTAACAGTTTTTTAAATAAGTAGGAAAGTATATGTTTGCCACACAGATGAGAGGTAGTTTTATTTAACACTGTGTTATATTTGGAGAAGATAAATCACTGTTTTAAAAAAACAGTGCTCCATGAGAAGTACTTCAGGGGTTGCACAAGTGCATAATTTCTTGAAAGTCCAAGTGTATAGTTTTCTGTGTATCTTTTATCTTAAAACAATCTCAGATTTATAATAAAAATTTAAAGAACATCTTTGTCTTGATTATTTGAAAGTAAATTGCTAACATGATGTCTTACAACCCCAAATACTTTTATGTGTAAATCTTACAAACAATGATGTTCTTCTCTAAAACAATTGCAAGTAAAACCTTTCAAACAAGAAATTAACATTTGTATATACCCGCGATCCCCAGACCCCATTCAAGTTCTACCAGTTGTCCCAGCAATAGTCTTTAGAGCAAATGAATCCAGTCTAGAGTAACAGAGCATTTGGTTGTGGTATCTTTTTGTTTTCTTCAATTGTGGAACAATTCTTCAGGCTTTCATTGATTTTCACGACCTTGAAGTTTTTGAAGATTACAGGTTGATTATTTTGTAGAATGCCTTTCACTTTGAGTTTGTTTGATGTTTCCTTGTGATTAAATGCATGTAGCTGTGTAACTTGGGCAGTAATATGGAAGAAGCAATGTCGTGTTCTCATTACATCCTATCAGCAGGCCCAGGATTTCAATTTGTCCCATAACTGGTCATGTTAACTTTGATCACTTGATGGTGGTGTCTGGCAAGCTCCTCCCCATAAGGTTACATTTTTTACATTTGTAGCTTGTATGTATTTTAGTATTAATACACAGGCTAAAAAAATTTAATGATGATAAAACATACCTGAATATATATGTTATAAATCAGCTTTTAACAATTGGAGGCCATTTCCAGTTTTTGGCTTAACTCATGTTTGCATAGAGCCTAGCCAGTTGCTTACTATTTTTCTCAGGTTCTTACAACATAATGTTAAATGATTCTTCATAATTTTCTTTTTTTAGCTGTGCTTTCTGAGCTAATCTGAGATCACTCTCAGCTATATTTCTGAGCTTAAAGAATTTTTAACATTGAATGGCAGCCCCGAAATTCTCATATAATTATTTGTCTGGAAATAAAGCATCTGTATTCATTCTTCTACTGCTGGATAATAAATCACCACAAATATATCCTTAAACAATACACACTTATTATCACACATTTTCCATGGATCAGGAGTCTGGGCATGGTTTTCTGGGTCCTCTGATCTTTAGAATATTCCAGGCACTGACTGGGCCCAGAGTATCCACGTGAAGCTCAGTCTTCCTCAGTCCATATAATGGTAGGCAGTATTCATTGTGAAACCATAATACTCAGGGAGGTCTATTTCTTCAAGACCCACATAGAGTCTCTGGCCTCAGCTTCTGATCTTGGGATCCTCTTTGAAAGCTTCACCTGGTTAAGTCAGGCCACCATGGATCATCTCCCTTTTTGATCAGCTCAGTGTAAACTACTCAGGCATGTTAATTACACCTGCAAAACCCCTTCAGCTTTGCCTTCTGGATTAGACACTTGAACCTCTTGTACTGCCTCAACCAACGGGCTGTCGGGTTTGTCACTTGGTTCTGACTCAGCTTTTTCTTTTCTCGATATTAACTGAAGCTTTTGCATGTTGGAACCCATAAAACTGTACAAGTAAAGACACTGTTACAACCTGTGTGCACTATTGTGAAATCGCAGGCGAGCCTCAGGTATGTCTGCTTTGTGTGTATGTACCAGGGAGTCATGCAATTAGAGGAAATACACAGCCCCTGGACCTGTGGGACTCTTATATTAGGTGATTTTAACTTTTGTAAGTCTGCGGTGCTTTTTCCCTGCCTTTTTTCGGTAAGGAATGAAATCAGTTGCTAGATATTACTCGGGATACCACGAAGAGGCAAACCTTTATTAACATCTGCTTAAGCTTCTGGATCACTTTAACTGAAGAGTTTTCCATGGACACTGATTTAAAAATACCACTTGAAATTCCTTATCTGCATGAATCTAGAATTTCTGAAAACTCTGCAATCCCAACAAGATATAAAAATGACTGTTGGGGTTGATCTCTGCTTACATTATACTTGTTGATATGGATTTTAAAACGTGACCTTAAAAAATAAACATGTGGTCATAAGTTTCTGCTTTTATTTATAGTAAGGGTAGTGATTGAGGTGGGTGTTTTAAGTGAAATTTCGCTTCACTGAAAAGCCTGTTGCTTTAAAAAATAGTTTGAACACCACAGAAGAGTTTGAACAGGATAGTATTGGAAAGGCTGGATCTTCAGTTAGTAAATGAATCTAGGAAATTCAAGAACCTAATCAAGTTAATAATTTAATTCTTTCTTAAATAGGACTTATGAAGCTTCTATATACTTTGAGCATTTGTATATCCACCCAATCTGAATAAAGGACTACTGATATTACCTCCTCCATTAAGGTTTTTTGAATCTGATCAAGACCCCAGTGATGCTCTACTTCAGAAATATACAATAGCCTTTCTTGTGTCACTGAGTAAGCCTTAAATCTGAATATATAAACCTATCCAGACACATTTTATCAGCCAAGGTTAGTTTTTTCAACTGTCAGCTATAGCTTTAGTTATAGGCTGTAGGCTGCCTAAAGTCTAGGACACAATTTTTAAACACTGTATTCCTTGGTCTATGCCTCCTAAGATTTCCTCTCCTGGGATGGGGTCAGGAGAGACCTAAATGTCCTAAAGTGTTAGCTTTCTCGAGGGTTTCCCTGACCCCTAATCTTATTGAGATATAATTGAAATGTACAGAACCACACACATCTGGAGAGTATAATTTGATCCATCTTAACAGACGTGCACACCACAATCATGATAATGAACATTTCCATCTGTCTCAAAGGTTTCCTTTGCTTCTTTGTAATCCTTCCCTACCTCCACCCCCTCCCCCAGAACCACTACTCTGCTTCCTGTTATCACAGATTAATATTTTCTGAAATTAAATGATATTATCCACTCTGTCCTCTCCTTTTGCCTGACTTCTTTCACTCAGCTACTCATTTTAAGATTCATCCTTTGAAATAAGTCAGAAAGAGAAAAACAAGTATCATATAATCTAATGCATATACATGGAATCTAGACAAATGGTATAGATGATCTTATTTGCAAAGCAGAAATAGAGACACAGACACACAACATATGGATGCCAAGGGGGAAAGGGGAGTGGGGTGAATTGGGAGATTCCAATCGACATATATACACTACTGATATTATATATAAAGTGAATGACTAATTTGAACATACTGTATAGCACAGGGAAATGTACTCAATGCTCTGTAGTGATCTAAATGGGAAGGAAATCCAAAAAAGAGGGAGTATGCATAAAAGTGTGACTAATTCACTTCGTTGTGTAGCAAAAGCTAACACAACACTATGAAGCAACTATACTCCAATAAAAATTAGAAAGAAAAGATTCATCCTGTGGGGGATATCAATTTTCCATTCCTTCTTGTTGCAGAATAGTATTCCATTGAATGGCTATGTCACATTTGTTTATCCGTTCATTACTGATGGACATTAGGATTGTTTTCAATTTTTCACTCTTACAAATAAACCTGAATAAGCTTTCATGTGCAGGTCTTTATGTGGGCATATGTTTTCATTTCTCTAGAGTGTACAGCTAGGAATGGAATTGGCACACAGTAGGTGTCGCATTTAATTTTCTAAGAAACTGCCACATTGCTTTCCAGTTATTGTACCACTTTCCATTCCCATGAAAAATGTGTGAAGGCGGGAGGAGAAGGGGGCGACAGAGAATGAGATGGTTGGATGGCATCACTGACTCGATGCACATGAGTTTGATCAAGTTCCAGGAGTTGGTGATGGACAGGGAGGCATGGTGTGCTGCAGTCCACAGGGTTGCAAAGAATCGGACGTGACTGAGCGACTGAACTGAACTGAACTGATGAAGAATGTGTGAGAGCTGTAGTTGCTCTATATCCTCATCCACACGTGGGACAGTTTTTCGTCTTTCTCATGGGTGTGCAGTTGTGTTAACTTACACTTCCTCAGTGACAAATGACGTTAAGGATCTTTGTGTGTCTGTGTGTGTATGTGAGGTATTCAAATCTTTTGCTCATTTTTTCCCTAGGTTATCTAGTGTGTTTTTAATGAGGATGTCCAGAAAAGATTTGGCATTCAAGTTACCCATTTCCTCATGTTGAATATCTTGGCTCATAAAATGATAAGCTAATCTCTTTGATCTCTGCCAAACTTGAGGAGACTCATACTTTCTGTATAATAAGAATCTGTTCTGGACTGCTCAATCCTATCACCTAGTACGTTAGAGGTCCTCTATCTCTATATGCATGTGTTTTCTGCTAGGACATACGCTGTTTGTTAAAATGTTGTGATGATTTGGCCGTTGTGGTTTAGTCACTAAGCTGTGTCTATTTTGCAACCCTGTGGACTGTACCTGACAGGCTCCTCTGTCTGTGGGATTTCTCAGGCAAGAATACCAGAGCGGGTTGCCATATCTTCCTCCAGGGAATCTTCATGATCCAAAGATTGAACCTGCGTCTCTTGTATTGGCAGGTGGATTCTTTACCACAGAGCCACCGGGTACCTACTTTATATCATACATGTTGTGGTAGATACCATTAATGTTATTGGAGACATGAGCACTAGAATTATTGCAGGGGCGTTCAATAGAAAGTCCCCTTGCAATCAATGTAGAATGGAAGAATGTTTTTTTGTGTGTTTTGTTTGTAGGGAAATTTTATCCTTCTAAGAAGAGAATGTCAACTTAGAAAATTTTCTCCAACTGTAACTATTAGTAAATAAGATAATACCAGTAGAAATCTAGAGGGTACTTACTTTTTTTTAGGGGGTACTTTTAAAATTGGCTTCCCTGGTAACTCAGATGGTGAAGAATCTGCCTGCAATGCAGGTTTGGTCCTTGGTTGGGGAAGATACCCTGGAGAAGGGAGTGGCTACCCACTCCAGTATTCTTGCCTGGAGAATTCCATGGACAGAGAAGCCTGGCAGCTACAGTCCATGGGGTCAGGAAGAGTTGGATACGACTGAGTGAATAACACGTTTGAAATACTTTATGTTTACCCTGAGTTTTTTGTTTTTTGTTTTTTTTTTTTTAAGAGGAGAAGGAAATGGCAACCCACTCCAGTATTCTTGCCTGGAAAATCCTTATCTATTTAAAACAAGAAAGGTAACTTGAAAAACAATTAAGCTCTCTTTTTGCACTCTCATCCTCAGGGTAGATTGATTTGTTTTTTTTTTTAAACTGTGCTGCATGGCATGTGGACCAACAAGGGATGGAATCACCTGCACCCCTGCACTGGAAACATGGGGTCTTAATCACTGGACCACCAGGGAAGTCCTAGGAGAGAGTCTTTGGACCCTGCACACAGTGACTGATGCCTCCTTCCTCTCACTCTTGAATTGAATTGTCTCTGAGTTGTACCCATAATCGGACTTTGAAATTAATTCGTGAGTGTGTGCTCAGTCATGTCCAACTCTTCGTGACCCCATGGACTGCTGCCCGCCAGGCTCCTCTGTCCACGGGATTTCCCAGGCAAGAACACTGGAATGATTGCCATGCCCTCCTCCAGGTTTGAAATCGATACTACTTGATAAAACAAAATCCAGGAGAAAAAGATGGGAGTCGAATCCAAAATAATAGTGGGTATCTATTTTTCCAACTATTGCAGATGTCTGTTGGGGGTGGGGTGGGGTGGGGGTTGTTAAAGATTTGCCCTTAATAGTGAAGAGGATTTCTGCTCTCCCAGAGGCCGTGTGTTTACTTCTCTTCTCTCCCTTTTTCTTTCTTCATCCTCCCTTTCTCTTCCCCGAGGCAAGAGCAGTTATTTATTTAATTAGGGAGGAGAGCCTGGGAATCCTAGCCAGGTGGGCTCAGCCCTGAGAATGCCTCTTGGACGGCCTCCCCCAGGCGCTTCGGGTCACCGCGCGTCCAGGTTCTCATCGGTGAGCTGGCAGGCGTGTCTGCCCTTCCACAGGCCCTGACAGGCCCCTGTTCTCTCAGAACCAGCTTCTTTCCCGGTTCCCGGGTGGAAGAGTCAGCGCGGCTGTTGACACGTGGCTGTTTATCTTCAGTTCACGGTGGGTGGGGCTCTGCGGAAGGTAGCAGGCCCCAGGAAAATGCTTTTTACTTTAAACCTAGTGTTACTGCTCATAAAGCTTAGGATGCACCTGTCTTCCGTCTGGAGGGGATTTGAGCCATGGCCTTTGAGATTCAAAATAAGAAAAGAAAGCTTGGGGTGACGTCTGTGAAAGGGCGGCTCCATCCGGCTCCCCCGGGGAGGCGTGGCCCAGGCCACGTGTCCAGGGCCGGCTCTGCGCTTTTGACCCACGCTCTCTGATACGCCGCCAAAACCAGACTCCCTCCTCTCTCCCCGGATGCTTGAATAGCGAGGTGTCTTGTAAAAAGTCTAGGTGTTACACAAGCATTTGCTGAGACTTGCAGAAAAACAAAGGAAAGCATAAGTAAAAAGGAAAGAAAAGAAAGAGTAAATCTGAAGATAGAGAAGGCTGATTTGAAAGCATTAAATAGAGTTATGGTTTGATAACATGCTGTTAACTTGAGTATCTACCTCAGCAGTTTTTCCTGAAGGATGGATAAAGGTGACTCAAGAAAACGGAGCGGATCTTTAAACCCAATAAATCTGGTTGTTGTTGTTGTTGTTTTTTCCTAAAGCAGATGCCTTCTGCTTTTATTCACTGAGTTAAAAACACATATCATATTTTTATGGCAGGCATTTTTGTCCTCACGCTGTATTTTCTTCCTGTTTAGGATCGTAACCACAGTGGTTCTGCCAACCACAGTCCTTTTCAGGAATGTTGTTGTTGTTTAGTTTATAAGCTGTGTCTGACTCTTTGCAACCTCGTTGACTATAGCATGCCAGGCTCTTCTGTCCTCCACTAGCTCCTGGAGTTTACTCAAATTCATGTCCATTGAGTTGGTGATGCTTCCTAACCATCTCATCCTCTGCCGCCCACTTCTCCTTCGGCCTTCAGTCTTTCGCAGCATCAGAGACTTACTGATCTTGAACTGAGGACTGATCTCTTCAAGCTTAACATAGATCCTAGTTGTTGATGCTTCTACAAAGCCTCAACATCAGTGAGCAAGAGTGATTTCTTAACAGTTATTTCAAATAATGTCAAATGAAATTCTAAGTCACTTATAATCCTTGTGCATTTTCTTTCAATTGTTTTTATACTTGTATTTTTTCAACACTCTGTGCAATGAATACTTTAAAAATATTTGACAGTTGGGATTAAGCTCTTCACAACTTCAAAGCATGAGCTTGAGCAGCCTGAGAGGCAGACTCTGTCTAGGAAGACAGCTTGCTGAGATAAAAAAAACTATGATTAAAGAACTATAGAGAATGGACTTATGGACACAGGGAGGGGGAGGAGAGGGTGAGATGTATGGAAAGAGTAACATGGAAACTTCTATTACTATGTGTAAAATAGATAGCCAATGGGAATTTGCCGTATGGCTCAGGAAACTCGAGCAGGGGCTCTGTATCAGCCTAGAGGTGTGGGATGGGGAGGGAGATGGGAGGGAGGTTCAAAAGGGAGGGGATGTGTGTATACCTATGGCTGATTCATGTGGAGGTTTGACAGAAAACAACAAAATTCTGTAAAGCAATTATCCTTCAATTAAAAAAAAAAACCTGGGAAGCCTGATTCTGCCAAACAGCTCAACAATTGTGAATAAGTTATTTAATCTTTCTGGTCATTCATTTACTCATCTGTAAAATGACCCAGTCTTTTCAGTCTCTATGATCCTTTCCAATTCAGAATATTTGAATATATGCTGTTTTAAAATACTCTGGCATTTCTCATGAAGCCCTTCCATATACACATATCATTTTGTCTTCAAGAGAAACATTAAAGTAGATAAGGCTGGTCTTTGGAGAATAGATAAGAAGTTGGGTATCCTTTTAACTAAGATGACTTAGTTAGATTGTGGGAACTAAGATTGTGGGAAATTAGGTGGGAACTAAGATTGTGGGAAATTAGGTGATTGGCAAAGATTACTTGTATGATAAATGGAAGAACTGGGACAAGAACTCGGGTCTTCTGACTCCAGCAAACACCTGTATAGGCCACAAAAAGATGCAAGGGAAAGCGTAACTGTTTGGAATCACTAGTTATCTGCAAGTATTACTTCTACTGGTGATAATGCCCTTTACTCAAACCACACTAACTCAAAGCAAAAGTAAATACCAGAAATAAAAGTAATAAAATGGCTACTGCTTTATTGTAATATGAATGTGGGGTAATTACAAGGGGTTGAAAGACAACAGCGGAGCTCCGGGTGGGTGAGTTTGAGGCTGCAGTGTGGAGGAAAGTTATGATTCAGTTATGGCCACTCCTTACCAGAAATGTAGTGATAAGGTACAAGCGGTGGGGGATAAAGCCATGAGGAAATGCCAACAAGTGGGAAACTCTGACTACTTCTTGTTGATTTGTTAAGTCATGTCCTACTCTCTTGTGACCCCATGGACTGTGACCCGCCAGGCTCCTCTGTTTATGGGATTTCCCAGGCAAGCATACTGGAGTGGGCTGCCATTTCCTTCTCTGAGGGATCTTCCCGACCCAGGGATCAAACCGTATCTCTTGCATTGGCAGGAAGATTCTTTACTGCTGAGCCACCTGGGAGGCCCTAAAGCTAGGTAAAGGAGAAGAACTCGGAGATTAAAACTAGTTGAAAAATAATAGCATATGAAAAACACAACTATGACCATGCTGGAAAAAATGAAGACTAGGGAGGGATAAAAACTTGATGATTGGATTACAATAAAAATGTTTGTAACTATCAATTACATGCCAAAATATGGGGACTTACCTGGTGGTCCAGTGGAACGACTACACTTCTGATGCAGGGCATGTGGGTTCAATTCCTGTTTGGGGAACTAAGATCCTCCAGGCCGAGGGCGACTCAGCCTACACACTGCAAGGCAGACCCTGCAGAGCCAACAATAGGGTGATTTGGTTTAGAAAAAGACACTTAAAAATCAAGGGGTAAAGGGTATGAAGTATGAAACCCACTCCCAAATAGCTCAGAAAAAAATATGTGTGTGTGCATGTGTGTGTGTGTGTGTGTGTGTGTGTGTGTGTGTGTACCTCGAACCAGGATATCTTCTGCTTTCTGTTGCTCTCTGATCCAATTATTTCTGACTGGGGAATAAAACCCCTCCCAGTTCTGTAAAGATACCAGAAATCAGCAGAGGCTATAGAGAGAAAGTATTAGCAATGTTTGTGTCCTGGTACGTGGCCCCATTCCTGAGAGTGATAAACTAAACTCCTATGTGGTTCAAGGTTACCCTGAAGATGAACTGAGCTAATGAATGAGAAAGTAAAGACAATGGAACAATAAAAAATGAAAGCATTCCTGAACTGTGGTGATATAACGATCAGGTATACACAGTTGTTACTATTAAGCTAAAAGAAAGTCAATGTTAGCATTGGAAAATACATCATCAAAGAAATCATCAATAAATCATCACTTGTTTTTTAATACTATAAGCGCATAATAGGCAATTTAGCTGCCCTAATCCTAATGGATACAAATCCACTGTTGTTTTCTCTTCACAATAACTCATGAAGTATGCTTGCTGGGAGCTGCTGTAACAAAGTATCACAAACCATGTGGTTGATACAACAGAAATGTATTGTACCGCAGTTCTTGAAGTTGGAAGCCCCACATCAAAGTTTCAGTAAGGTTAGTTCCTCTTGTGAGGGAAGGAACTATTTTAGACCTTTCTCCTTGACTTATAGATGCCTGGAGACTTAAGAGACCTAGGTTAGATCCCTGGGTGGGGAAGATCCCCTGGAGGAGGGCATGGAAACCCACTCCAGTACTCTTGCCTGGAGAATCTCATGGAGAGAGAAGCCTGGCAGGCTACAGTCCATAGGGTCACAAAGGGTCAGATATGACTGAAGTGACTTAGCGCACAGGCACATCTTCTCCCTACATCTCTCCACGTAGTCTTTTTCTATGAATGTCTGTGCCCAAATTACCTCTTATAAGAACACCAGTCACATTGGACTAAGGTCCACTCTAGTGATCTCATTTTAACTGGATCACCTCTGTAAAGACCCTCTCTCTACATTCTGGGATACTGGGGGTAAGAACTTCAACACATGAATTTGGGGGCAAAACCCACAATATGAAGAATAGTTTCTTTTGTGAGTGTAGGTGCAAAGTCCTTTTCTTAAGAACAAATTCTTTGATGAGTCATTGATTTTGGTGAAAGATGGTTCTTCCTTTTTCACCCTTTCAATTTCAAGGCATGTCTCATTTCCACTGCTAGATCTATTTCACTGAAATGGGGAAAAAGAGAGTAGCTTGACCTCCACAGTATTGGAAGGACTCATGCTGAAACTCCAATACTTTGACCTCCTGGTACAAAGAGCCAACTCATCGGAAAAGACCTGATGCTGGGAAAGGTTGAAGACAGGAGGAGAAGGGGACGACACAGGATGAGGTGGTTGAATGGTATCACCTACTCAATGGACATGAGTTTGAGCAAGCTCTAGGAGATAGTGGAGGACAGTGACGTCTGGCATGCTGCAACCTATGGTGCCTCAAAGAGTAGTACACGACTTAGTGGCTGAACAACAACCACCACTACGATATTACAAAGGAATTGGCAGTGAATTCAAAATCTACCAAATGGTTTTCCAGGCATACCCAATAGGTATTCCGTATACCTATTGGAAAGGTCTGTCTCAATATACAGACCTTTCCCCAAGAACTTAGTAATAATAGGTGAGGACTTATCTTACTGCTTTCTGTAAGAGTGTAGAAAATGGGAATGGTGTGGTTGCAGCTGAAGTCAGCCTTCTGGCTGAGCTTACAGAATGCAGTGCAGTCAGGAGCCTCCAAGGCTGAGTGCCCATCAGTATAAAAAAGAAAATTAAAAAATATTTTCATAATGAACATATCACTTACAAATACCAGATATTGATACATTCTGTTGGAGAGCACACCCTTTAAAAGACACATGGCCTTAAATTTTCTTTGTGTGTGGCTGGATTATCTCGAAATCTGAGAATTATCCTAGTCATTTATCTTTCACCATTAAACTAAAATTTTTTTCAGTTTTAATAAGAGCATTTCAGCTAAAATATTCATGGCAGCAACCAGCCTTTTCCATTGTTGGCTGAGTACACCCCCAAAGTTTAAAATATAGTCCTCATTTTCATTTGTCATGTATTAACCTGTGCTCTCTGCCTTAACTGCAGGCAATTACTGAAAATGTCTTTGAAGCAGTAAGACAGGTTGTACCTAGTTCTCTTCTTCTGACTCTTCCGAGTTTCATGATAAACTCTGGGAATAAAAGGGGGGAGAAAAATAAAAAGGAAGCCCCCAATTCTTTTTATGAAATCTTCCCCCCATTTTTTTTTCAAATAGCACCCAGTTTAATTATAAGTTGTAGGCTTCTCCTGCTACCAACAGTTGCTAAATAGTAATGGAAGCGGTCAGTGCTACTCAGGGAAGCACACACAAGAGGCTCTGAAATAATCCTCAGGAAAGACTGGATAGTGCGTGGTGCTGGCTTCCTGCTGGTGGCAGTGCATGGGAGCAGAGGCTTGGAAGTCAAATCCTTAGAGTCAACCTTCTGCAGCAGCCTGATGGGCAGCCCATGCACGCCTTTATTTAGGAATGACTTTCCACTGTACTTAGCTGCTCAGCCATGCCCAACTCTTTGTGACCCCATGGATTGTAAACTACCAGGTTCCTCTGTCCATAGGATTCTCCAGGCAAGAATACTGGAGTGGGTTGCCATTTCCTTCTCCAGGGGGATCTTCCTGACCCAGGGATCCAACCCAGGTCTCCTGCATTGCAGGTGGGTTCTTTACCATCTGAGCCACATATAGTCCATTGAATTCTCTAGGCCAGAATACTGGAGTGGGTAAACTTTCCCTTCTCCAGGGGATCTTCCCAACCCAGGGATAGAATCCAGGTCTCCTGCATTTCAGGTGGATTCTTTACCAGCTGAACTTTCCACCGCATAGGGCTTCCAGGATGTCTCAGATGCTAAAGAATCTGCCTGCAATACAGGAGACCCAGGTTTGATCCCTGGGTCGGGAAGATCCCCGAGAGAAGGAAATGGCAACTCACTCCAGTATTCTTGCCTGGGAATTCCCATGGACAGAGGAGCCTGCCCGGCTACACTCCATGGGGTCAGGAAGAGTCGGACATGAGTGAGTGAGTAACGCACACGCTTCCACTGTGTAAGAGCTGAAAGTGTACCCAATGGGCTTCAGCCAACAGTAAGCAACAGTAAGGTGGTGACAATCACTGAATCCTGGTTGAGCTGAATTATTGGTACAATAAATACAACGAGAAGGAAAGAATCTAGTATTTCCTGAACACTTACTTAGTGACAATGTCAGTGCTTGGACAACTTTAAAGTGTGTATGAATCACTCAAGGCATCTTTCTATTTTTTCAAGTCATTTCTGAAGGGTTTCAAGTTTATTTTATTTGGTCAGTTATTTAGCTTCACTGGGGCCTGTGGGATCCTTAGTTTCCCCATCAGGGATCGAACCAGCACCCCCCGCAGTGGAAGTGTGGAGTCCTAACCAGTGGGCCTCCAGGCATCCCAGCCAGGGCATCCTCTTAACAAGCATGTTCAGGTTCAGCAGGTCTGGGGCAGGGCCTGAGATTTTGCATTTTTACCAGATTCTTAGTGACTGCTACCTTCTGGTTCCAGACCTCAGTGTGCGCAACAAAAGCCTAGATCCTTCATATTTAATACTTGCAATAAATTCGAGAGATAGATATTATTATTAATATCTTTCAAAGCAAACATTGAAGGAAAGATTTAAAAATTAATAAGGAAACCTGAAATTGATTTATTGCAAAGTTCTTATTCTTTCCAGTATTCTAATAATACCCAAGAAGAGTAACAAATGTTTTATTTAAAAAAAAATTTGCATCTCAAAAATCCCTGGTCCCCTGCGATATTTGTTTAAATTCAGATCCTAGGTCCAACCTCAGTCTATCAAACTGAAATTTCTAGATGATATGCCTAGGAAAATGTATTTTAAACTGGAACCTAGCTGATTCTCATGATCGGGAAAGTTTAGGAAACAATGATTATCTAGGGTACACTGTAGTTTTGCAACTTAAGTGAGATACTCTGGTATTCTCTGTTTACTTCTGAGTTTGAGCAGAACCATACCTGCTCAGGATCTTTAATGCATTTCAGCTTCACTGAGAAGGACTGCCGGGACACAGAGCGAAACTTGTCTGTTTCATGATGTAAGGGATAGGTTTAAACCTGTATCTTATAACAGGGTGCTAAAGCAGAGTATCTAATTATGTCACTCTTAATTGTAAGGTGAAAGCAGCAACAGCCACAAAGTTTTCTTTGCCTCTTTATCAGGTGAATGATCTTTGCCACCAATCCAATTACAGAGGATCAGTATTCTAAAATAAAAGCTCGCTGGAATATTTCCCATATCCAAAAGACATGGTTAGCTTTTTTAGTAGAAACTCTCAGTGCAATCGGAATAAGGTTGGTTATTTATCTGTGCTTTGAAAAGTTTACTTTGCAGCAAGGAGATGACCCATAAATATTTCACTATAGTTCTGAACAGGAAATGAAGGGCCAAAGTAGACTTTTTAAAGTAAACATTGAGTTACTTCTTTTAGATGACTGATAGTTTTTCTAGCTTAAAAAAACCAAAATACATTCAATGTATGATATTCAAGGTCACTTTAGGATCTTGGTATAGTTAATGTACTTATGAAATATAATTTATTAACTTGATACATTCTGTTACTAATGGACCTAATAATTTGATAACTGGGAGACCTTAGATTTTCTTACATATTTCTATATTTTCAAGAAAATCTAATTATAAATGACCAACTTTCAAATGAAATATTATATTTTTTTTTTAAAATTAACAGGATATTTCAAATATGTCAGAAGACTTATATACTGAAATCTTCCTATGACACATTCACTAAGCGTAGAATTTGTTTCAGGGAAGTGCAACCAATATAAATATTAGTCATTTGGAGACACTCCACTTAGATTTGAAACCTAGATGTGCCAGTTACATAACTTTTCTGAGCCTTCATTTCCTCATCTGTGAAATAGGGACATTTCCTTGCTGAGTTATGTATTAGACTAGAGGTGATGAAGAGGCAAGCATGTGGTAGGTGATTAATGACGGTAATAATAAAACTACCAAAAGAGCTTTCTTAAAGTGATAGGGGCTTCCCTGATGGCTCAGTGGTGAAGAATCTGCCTGCCAGTGCAGGGGACTGGAAAGAAAGTTATGACCAACCTAGACAGCATATTAAAAAGCAGAGACATTACTTTGCCAACAAAGGTCCGTATAGTTGAAGTAGTGGTTTTTCCAGTGGTCATGTATGGATGTGAGAGTTGGACTATAAAGAAAGCTGAGTGCCGAAGAATTGATGCTTTTGAACTGTGGTGTTGGAGAAGACTCTTGAGAGTCCCTTGGGCTGCAAGGAGATCCAACCAGTTCATCCTAAAGGAGATGAGTCCTGGGTGTTCATTGGAAGGACTGATGTTGAAGCTGAAACTCCAATACTTTGGCCACCTGATGTGAAGACTTGACTCGTTGGAAAAGACCCTGATGCTGGGGAAGATTGAAGGCAGGAGGAGAAGGGGATGACAGAGGATGAGATGGTTGGATGGCATCACCGATTCAATGGACATTAGTTTGAGCAAGCTCGGGGAGTTGGTGATGGACAGGGAGGCCTGGCGTGCTGCAGTTCATGGGGTCGCAAAGAGTCGGACACGACTGAGCAACTGAACGGAACTGAGCTGACTGGGAGGATCCCACACGCCACGGGGCAGCTAGGCCTGTGCGCCTCAACTACTGAGCCTGTGCTCTGGAGCCCAGGAGCCGCAAGTGTTGAGCCTGTGTGCTGCTCTGAAGCCTGCACACCCTAGGGCCCATGCTCGGCAACAAGAGAAGCCACTGCAATGAGAAGCTCGTGCACCGTACCTAGCAAGCAGAGCCCACAGTTAGAGAGCAGCTCGTCACAACCCAAGGAAAGCCTGTGCAGCAGCAAGGAGGCAGCACACACAGAAGTAAATAAAATTGTTTTGTAAAAAGTGATAATAACCTGCCTAGCAAAGTTCCTGCATATGTATTTCCTCCACTGGATTATAGTGAAGTCACGAGATGTCTGTGTGTGCGTGCCAAGTCACTTCAGTCGTCTCCGACTCTGTGACCCCATGGACCGTAGCCCACCAGGCTCCTCTAATTCTCCAGGCAAGAATACTGGAGTGGGTTGCCATTTCCTCCTCCAGGGGATCTTCCCGACCCAGGGATCTTATGTATATCTGTGTATCTTATGTCTTCTGCATTGGCAGATGGGCTTTTTACGACTAATCCTCACATGATGTCTACATTTTACTTATTCAAATTCAACTCTATGTGCTTGATGATAAAGGAAAAAATGGAAAGAGGGGAAAAAAACCTCCCAATTTACAATTGTCTAGGCAATTTCAGCCTGATATTCCACTGAATGAGCATGAATATTTTCGTGTACATTGTAAAATGAGAATGTGAGTCTTTATTGGTCTTGCTTCCAACGGGCCTCTCAAAGCATGAACATTTCACTGTCCAAAGTATAACTCTAGGAACTTGACATATACCTTTCAGTACAAAATATTCCTAAAGTGCAGCCAACGCCTGCACTTTATCTGCTGTTCAACTGAAGAAATAATGCTCCATTTCAAAGCTGGAGGGAAGCTGACTCTATCAGAACTATAAATACTGTGCCTGCCTTTGAAGTAACAACTTCCTGAGGCGTTTTCCAGTGTAATGTTTAAAAATCTTTAATTTTGAAATAATTTTAGACTTACAGAAGTTGCAAAAAATGGAAATAATAGCTCAGAAAGATGGTCTCTATTCTTCACCCAGTTTCTCTGTGTTAACAGTTTCCATTTCCATAGCCTAATTATCAAAAGCAGGAGATACACATGGGTATAAGACTCTTCACTAAACGGCAAAACTTATTCAAATTTCACCAGATTTTCTCCATTGTCCTTTTTCTATCCCAGAATCTCATCCAGGCTCCTACCTTTATTTGTTCCATTTTCTTGCTCTCCCCCAAACTAGGATGATTCCTCATTTCTCTTATCTTTTATGACTTTGATCTGTGACTCCATGAAAGTAAAGTAAATCAATCAAGTCATTTTGAAAAATGTCTTAAATGGGTATTGATGTCTTAGCTAATTCTCTGTAAATCCCAAACCAGGATATTTTACGCAGCGGATTATTTATCAATTTGTCATTACACAAGTGCATGTAATAGATGCTATTTACTGGAATGAATATAACTACCCAAGTGATAATGAAAGTAACAAACTGTGCTTGCTTTCGGATAGTGACTATTTTAGAGTTGGAATTCTTTCAGATACTGGTGGAAGAATTTGTTGATGGTTCTACATTTCTAACACCTCAAATAGATTGGAGATTCAGCAAATCTGACTTTGGGTACTCATTACCCTTGATTTCTCAATAATTTTTCTGGCTTTATTCAAAAGAAAAATTAGGTAAAATGTATAGTCAAGTAAGAATCATCACATACAGAAACTTTTCTAAGCAGTGATCATTTTAACAGTAGTAATTAACTGTTTGGTGCCAGTCTATGCAAAAATATCCTTCAATTATACACATTAAATGGGCATGAACTGCAAAGATCACTTCTTTTAGGGAATTTAAAATATGGTAACAGAAATGGAAAATAATAGTTGAGACCTTGAAGATTTAAAAAATTTATAAACAGAATTCAAACGGTAGTAATCATCAATCTATATATGTATATGTTAACTAATAAAAAGAGAAAATTTTCATTGCACTTTTGAATGTCATTAGAAACTCATAAGATTTTTTTCCCTCAACTTTAGTGAGGTAGGCATGTATGCATGCTAAGTCACTTGGTTGTGTCTGACTCTTTGTGACTCCATGGACTGTAACCCACCAGGCTCCTCTGTCCATAGGATTCTCCAGGTGAGAATACTGGAGTGGGTTGCCATACCCTCCTCCAGGGGATCTTCCCCATCCAGAGATCAAACCCATGTCTCTTACATATTCTGCATTGTAGGCAGTTTCTTTACCACTAGCGTCACCTGGGAAGCCCTTAGTGAGGTATAATTGCAAATAAAAATTGTATATATCTATGTTGTAAAATGTGATAATTTAATAAACATACATATTTAAAATGATTACCACAATCAAGTTAATTAACACATCTATTGTCTCACAGTTACGTGTGTGTGTGTGTATGTGTGTGTGTATGGTGAGTCTGGAGGACTTCCTGTTTTCAGTTTTTTGTTTTTTTTTATTTCTATTATTAAGATTTGAAAAAAAAAACATTGCTTTATTTAGAGTCTGTTTGTGATTACCTATTTTTTTAAACTTTTTATTTTGGAATAAATTTATGTTTACAGAAAAGTTGCAAAGATAATCAACAGATTTCTCACATAACCCTCGCCAGTTTCTGCTCTTGTTAACATGTTACATTACCGCTGTACTTTGGTTAAAACTAAGAAACCGGCATGGATACTTTTCTATAAATTTTAGATTTTATTTAGAGTTCTTCAGTTTTCCCATTGATATCCTCTTTCTGTTCTGGAATACAATTCAGGAAGCCACATGGCATTTAGCTGTCATTTTTTTTTAGTCTCTTCCAACCTGTGACACTTTTATCTTGTCTTTTTTGATCTTGTCACTTTTGATGGAAACTGGTTAACTGTTTTGTAAAACAAGTCTCGGTTTGGGTTTGTCTGAGGTTTTCTTGCCATTATGTTGAGATGACCCACTTGGGGGCAAGAATTCCACAGAAGTGGCACTGTGCCTTTCTGAAGGCATCCTCTCAGGATGTGTAATACCCATGATGGCTCGGTTAAGGTAACAACTGCCCGGCTTCTCCACTGTAAGGCTAGTGTCCCTCCCTTTCCATCTTCTGTTCCTTGGACGCATGTCACTTGTGTAGTCCACCTGCGAGAGTGGGGAGATTAAACTCCACCTCCTCTAGGGGTGGTTATCTCCATGTGCTATTTGGGATTCTTCTACAAAGGAGGTTTGTCTGTACAGGACTTTCAATATCTAATATTACTAAATTATCCAATTGATGATGGAATAATACTATTCATTATTGCACACTTGTTTTGGGTAGATACCTATTTAAAAGATCCCTACCCTGGTAGGAGGTCTTCCCTGCTGGCTCAGATGGTAAAGCATCTGCCTACAATGAAGGAGGATCGATCCCTGGGTCAGGAAGATCCTCTGGAGAAGGAAATGGCAACCCACTCCAGTATTCTTGCCTGGAAAATCCCATGGACAGAGGAGCCTGGTAGGCTACAGTCCATGGGGTCGCAAAGAGACGGACACGACTGAGCGACTTCACTCACTCTACCCTAATATATCTTAGTAGGAGAGAGAGATTAAAAATAAGTAAGCAAGGTTTTCCTGGTGGCTCAGTGGCTAAATAACCCAACGCAGGGGACATGGGATCAGCCCCTGGTCCGAGAAGATCCCACATGCCCCGGAGCAACTAAGCCAATATGCCACAACTACGGACTCTGGAGCCGGTGATCTGCAGCAGAAGCTTCAACTTCAGACTGCAACCAGGGAGCAGCCCCACCCAGAGAAAAGCCTGAGCAACAAGCAGACCCAGCAGGGCCACAAGCAACTAAAAACTTAAAAAATGAGCAGACAGCACCTGCCGCTCTCTTCAGCTCCCTGCCACCTCCTGCCTCCAGCATGCCTGGTCCTACCCCCCGTGGCACCAACGGGCCCCTCAGGGCATTCTCTCACAAGTCGGGGGGCCGCCCGGGCAGCTGGGTCCAGAGTCCAGCAGACGAAAAATGCCAGCTGGGGAGAGAGGGGTACAGGCCTCATGACTTCAGGAGGCACTTGGGCTGTGGCGATTCTACAGCAGTTGACCCTGTTCCAGTTTTGGTTACAAGCCTTCTGTATTTATGTTGCGCATTTGGGGCAAGTACACACATTCATAGTTTTGGCTACATCCATCTGTCTGTCATCTGAAAAAAAAAGGGAAAAACCCAACATGTCTTGAACTTAAACCATAGTGATTTTCTGTTCATGAAATTTTCTGTTTCTAAGCTTACTGTTTTACGAGGAACCATGAGAATGGATTTTTAAGGAATCAATTTTTTTCTCTGGCTAACTAAACTTTTTAATTCATTAAAAAGCAAGTGAACAGCAAATAAAAACATTACATATTGACTGAGTGTTATAAATGATACTCAGTATGTCCTGAGAGAATGGGGTATTTCTGAGGGAGGCAACCTCAGAGAGTACATTCTGGAATGGTCAAAGGTGTTGACATTTGACTTCCATGAAAATCCTTTCCAATGATAAAGTGGTCTGGTGACGGGAAATTGTCCTTGATGTTTCATGTCACGTGCCAACTTGATGGGGCCACAGGGTGCCCAGGGATTTGGTTAAATACTATTCTGAGTATGTCTGGGCTTCCCTCATAGCTCAGTCAGTAAAGAATCCACCCACAATGCAGGAGACCCTGGTTCAACTCCTGGGTCAGGAAGAATCGCTGGAGAAGGGCTAGGCTACCCACTCCAGTATTCTTGGGCTTCCCTTGTGGCTCAGCTGGTAAAGAATCTGCCTGCAGTGTGGGAGACCTGGGTTCAATCCCTGGGTTGGGAAGATCCCATGGAGAAGGGAAAGGCTACCCACTCCAGTATTCTGGCCTGGAGAATTCCAGGGACGGTATAGTCCATGGGGTCACAAAAACAGGACTGAGCGACTTTCATGTTCACTTTTCACTGAGTGTGTCTGCGAGGATGTGTCTGGATGAGATTTACAATCCAATGGGGAGCCCGAGTAAGGCAGGTGTGAGTGGGTTTCATCCAGTCTGTGGACAGCATGAACAGAAACTGAAGGCTGAACGGGAGAATCGGCTCTCTGACTCACTGTGTTAGAGCTGGGACATCCGTCTTCTCTTGGACTTGAAGACTCTCCAGGATCTCCAGCTTGCCGACCGCAGTAAAATACGTCTTCAGGACAGAAAGGGGTGGGGTGGCCCAAATACAAGGAGAAAAAGTAAACTACCACGAGAAGAAGTAGGAAGGAAAACCGATAAACTGCTCTGAAGCCCTGCCCCACGGGAGTCTTGAGGACCACAGTGAGAATGGGGTTTGAACTTTACTCTAAAGGTTGTGGGAAGCCTTTGAAAGACTCTCAGCAGGAAATTTAAATTGCATATTACGTTATCAAAAGATCATTCAGGGCTCACCGATGGTAAAGGGCAGATGCTCCGAGGCCCCTGCTGTAGGCTGAGCTGGAGCTGTCTATGTGTGGTCAGCACTGTGTCAGTGTGAATGCAGAGAGCTGGAGGGATTCCAGAACCAGCATGCCCCCTGTACCACAGTGAGCTCTCAAGTGGGGGTATATATGTACTGATGACTGATCCATGTTGACGTATTGCAGAAAGCAACACAATATTGTAGTTATCTTTCAATTAAAAATAAACAAATTGTGGGGGCTTCCCTGGATGTCCGGTAGCTAAGACTCTGTGCTCTGAATGCAGGAGGCGTTCGATCCCTGGTCAGGGAACTCGATCCCACATGCCACAACTAAGAGTTTGAACGCCCCAACGAAGATCCCACGGGCTGCAACTAAGACTCTATAAGGCCAAAAAAATAAATAAAAATGTAAAAATAAATTTAAAAATAGAGAAAAAAGTTAAAGATAACATTCTTATAGAATTTTAGATTGTTAGATTTGTCCTGGGGAAGGGCAGAATCAAACTCTAGAGGAAGGGCACAAAGATGTATGTACAAGGATGTTCACTGCAGCAAAAAATCAGAAATAGGTGTCCATAAGTATGGAATTGGTAAAACAGAATATCCATTAAAAAGAACGCAGTATATTTTCATGCAAAGAAATAATGTTCAAGAGACACTAAGTGAAAAACAAAAACCATGATACAGAAGAGTCTCCATAGTACAATCCCACTAAGGTGAATTAGACAAGACTGTGCTTCGTCGCTCAGTCGTGCCTGACTCTTTGCAACCCCATGGACCGTAGCCCGCCAGCTCCTCTGCTCATGGGGAGTCTCCAGTCAAGGATGCTGGAGTGGGTTGCCATGCCCTCCTCCAGAGGATCTTCCCAACCCAGGGATAGAACTCAGGTATCCTGCGTTGCAGGTGGATTCTTTACCAACTAAGCTACCAGGGAAGCCCTCACTTATGTCTACCTTACATTAAATATTATAAAAGAAAGTCTGATGAAGTGTATCAATATATGTTAACGGTGTTTAACTGTTGACAGTGATTATGTCAGTGCAGTGGAGATTATGAGGGATTTTCACATTATACCTTATGCCTTTCTGTCTTACTACGGTATCTTGAAGAGTGGATGAGAAAAAAATTTTTTTAAAAATCAGAACAGTACATTTAGGATGAATAGGTACTTTAATGAAATCTTTGGATCAACTCTATGAAATAAGTCCTATAAGTATAAATATTATTTTCCTGTAAAAAGAGTGCAGATTACACTCAAACCAGGGAAATGGGGAATATTATTTATTAAATCAAAATTATTAACATTTCACAAAATGACATTGAAAACACATTCACTTCCTTCAAGTAACATCAAAAACAAGTAAGTATACAAAGATTTTTCTATGTCATGTATTCAGGGAATGATTTTGTGGTTTAGTAAAGACAGTGATACAGAAGTTTATTTGTGAAATAAAGCACAAGCTTTCTTTTTAAGTTGTACTTTATGAAAAGACTACTAAAGCTTGATCATCTCTAAGCACCAGATTATGTATTATCATGGGTGACTATGATTTTCTTCTTACCTCCTTTCTATATTTTCCAAATTCTCCATAAAAATCACAAATCACTTTTGCGATTAAAACAATGTTTCATTGAAGTTAGGTGTCTATAAATTTAACCCAGTGTGTCTGATCAATGTCAATCTGCTTGCACTCTCTCGACAGTATCAGGGAGTTCTCTTCTTCTCAATGACCAAGTTTGCAGACTTTATTTACAAACTGGGACCAAATGACTTGCAACATGATCACGCTGGTCCCTACCTCTCTCTATCCAAAATGACAAGGCAGTGTCGACCGAGCACACCCTGACAAGCAACTTTTATTTTTTTATTTTATTATTTTTTTTTACAAGCAACTTTTAAAATGCTATTATTAAAATGACTATGCAGGCCTTCCTTTCATCGAATTTCTACACAACCACAAAGAAAGGTCAAAGCAAAGAGAAGCTGACTGTTAGAAAAACTCCAGCCTCTTACACCTTCTCTTAGCCACAATCACATGGTATGCAGCAAATATTTTTAGGTAACACCGAGAAAGCTTGAGACTGTAGCCTTAGTGTGCAGTGTCATGTGCAAAAAGAGAGAGACAGACAGAAGACAGTTTTCTCATGACAATTGAAAAACTTATGCAAAGGGTGTGAGATCCTTGGATGAATGTTATTTAGTAAACACTGTACAAAAGGCACATTATACAACTGCATACCATAATTCTCGTTTGCTTTCAACCATCTGAAGCCTTTCTGTGCTTTCTGGTTTTAGCTACTAAGCCCTGTAAATTATTTCTGACTCATTAGCCTTTCACCCTGGGGGCATCTCACAAGCTTCATAAAAGTGTGAATATTTTTCTTAAAACTCTTTTCTAGCCAATGCATTCATTTGGTTTTTAGCCTCCGAACGTAAATCTCCACAATGAAAATCACGTAAATAATTCTTGCTTCCCTCTCTTATATCTTCCTTTCTCTAAAACTATCCTATTTATAATTAGAAGCACATAACCAAAGACCAGTTCTACATTATTTGTTTACAACTGGGCATCTTAAGATGAGGAAGGAGTTGGGAGCAGGATGATATAAGCACTATGAGGCCAGAGTTCCCTAAGCCTGGCCCAGCTGACACTTGAGGCTGATAATTCTTTTTTTTTTTTTAATTAATTTTTTTTTGAGGCTGATAATTCTTTATCGTAAAGGGCTGTCCTGTGTATTGTAGGGTATTCAACAATATCCTGGGTTTCTACCCACTAGATGCCAGTTTTGCAGAGTTGGAACTTCCCGGATGTGACCATCAAAACTTTCTCCAACATATTGCCAACTATTTTCTAGGGGACAAAATCACTGTAGTGAGAACCACTGCACTAAGTCAAAGGCTACAAAACAAGGCCCTTGGCTCTCGCCAAGTCAAATTGTTTCTCTGACCCTACAGTTAACCTCTACTTACCTAGTCACCACTGGCATAAAACATAGACACTCCTAAACGCCCTCACACTCTTCACGGCAAAACCTTTGAACGTTGTCTAGAGTTCTTCCTCTGATTCATACGTGGCCGGTTTGGCTAGAAGGCGAGAAGCAGGCGCTGGTAATTTTCCCAGGCTTCCCTGATGTGGACTTTCATGCCTGTCACTGTTCTGTTGGACTGTGCTGGATCTTTGCTGCTGCACCCGAACTTGAGTGGGGGCTACTCTCTAGTTGCTGTGACAAGCTTCTCTGCGCGGCGGCGTCTCTTGTTGTGGAGCACAGACTCTAGGCACGTGGACTTGAGTAGTTGTGGCCTGAGGGTTCAGTAGCGGTGCTCATTGCCCCGTGGCATGTGGAATCTTCCTGGACCAGGGATGGAACCTTAACCACTGGATCACCAGGGAAGTCCATGTGCTCATCACTTTTAATGTCTGTAAATTCATAATGTCTTGACTCCAGAAGCTTGTGAATGACCCCAGTTTCTTTATCCATTACCCACACTCTGCAAAACCCATGCTCCTCCGTGAATATTAAACATAATTTTCTTTAATTAAATGTTTATTCTGCTTTGCAATTGTTTTTCTTATTTGGCACTTAAATACACAGTTATGATTCATGCTCAAAATGTTTATTTCTGGAAATGATCTTAGAGCCAATGAATTAAAACTGGGGGAAGGAATTTATCGATTAAAAAAAAGAAAAGCTTTCCCTAATTCATCCCAAAACAAAGTAACACATATTAGCTTAAGTAAATTTTATTTTTATGCCTCCTAATATACCCAAGTTGTCTGGTGGGTTTTTCTTTTTAATGAGGCAGATGGTTCAAACTTCTCTTACTGATGATGAATCTATATGAAACAATTTCGATTTACTTAGTTGCAATTTCACTTCTCACTTTAAACAACTCTTTTTCTCAGTGATTGTCAGTACATAAAAGGACATTTTCTTATAAACAATGCAGCTCTAATACATAACAGGGCTTTACTTATTCTTATTTAATGCCATGCTTTTGCACATACACGAATAGTACTAAATATACCTATGCACTTAGTGAAAACAGCCATATAAAAGTAACTGGAGAATTTCCCTTTATATGAAATTCTAGAAAATGCAAAGTACAATGTTGACCAGCAGATGGCAAGTTGGGAAGGGATGAAAAAAAGAATACAAACTGGCCAAGGAAGCACCAAGAAAAATGGGCAGAAAATGTTTCTTTGGTGGAAGAAACATTCTCATTAAATTCTTCTCTACGGAAAACTCTGGAAAGTGGATTTACCATTACTAGAAGCATAACCTTGAGTAAGCATCTTAGTTTCTGCTGGCCTGTTTCATCTTTGGTAAAATGAAACTGATAATACCCACCCTCCAAGGCAAATTGAATTTTATGCTTTTATGCTGCTGGGCTTATGCCTGACACACAAGTGTTTTATAAGCATTGTTTTCTATGCTGCTTCCCTCCTTTGTTTCCAGCATTGGCTAAATAATTGAGGTCCAGTGCAAGATGGAAATGAGGGCTCCCTTGTTCAAAAATTAAGAATTTCAAGACAGCAACAGCAGAACAAGTGATGGGCCAACCTAAACCAAGTGATGGGCCCTTCTAAGAGTGGGCTCTGTGTTATTACAAAGGTCGTAATACACTCACAAAGTGAGCCCAGCTCACTCCCCTAGGCTTTTAAGATTCCATTTGTCTTTTCTCCTACTAAATTAAAAGTCACTCTTCAATTTCACAATTCAGAGGGACATATATTCAACTAACCAAAGAGGGCTTGATTATGGGTGTTGTTTTTCAATGCTGCTTCACAGTTAGTCAAACAGTTGAGTGTTAAGTGAGTCTAGGGCTCTTATAAAGGAACTATTTTAATCTGGCGTAGTATTTCTCTGGTTTGCATCATTCTCAACATGGAGAAATTACAACAAAATACCTTAGATGATCAGGCTTCCTAGGTGGCTCAGTGGTAAAGAATCTGCCTGCCAATGCAGGAAGACACAGAGGACACAAGGTCGATCCCTGGGTCAGGAAGATCCCTTGGAGAAGAAAATGGCAACCTACTCCAGTATTCTTGCCTGGAAAATCCCATGGACAGAGGAGCCTGGTGGGCTACTGTTAATAGGGTTGCAAAATGGTTGGACACGACTGAGCAGCTGAGCACACATGCATCTAGGTTGTCTACAAGTAATTGGACCCTTGATGACAGCCAAAGAGGTAGTAAGTGGCCAAAGAGCTACTCAATTCAAAAGCACTTTATCTAGACTTAAGAAATGGCAATCAGGAAGAAAGCAGCATAGTTTTAAGTTGGTATATTTGATCCTATACTGGAGACTTATGGGAAACTGGTCCACAGGTCTAAGAGTAAAACCCCAAAAAGGAAGACTTGGTCTTAATACTAAAACCACTGAGCCCCAGCTCCGCCTGTTATTTCTTCTTCTTTACAGATGCATCAGCATGTCCTTTAATGGGTTTCTCAAAGTTTTCACCTCCTATTTATAAGAGAGACTCTTGTAAAAAAAAATCAAAATAATTGTGTGAATGTATATATATATGTACACACACACACATAGGAACTTTCTCTATTGGAAGAAACACACACAGGAACATGAGGCATCTCAACAAAAGGCACAGAGAAAGAACATTTGTTGAGCACCTTCTATTGTTCCATGACCCAGGTGTTTTACATTCATTGGAATATTAAAGTATATGTTCAGTCAGTTCAGTTCAGTCGCTCAATCATGTCCTACTCTTTGCGACCCCCATGAACCGCAGCACACCAGGCCTCCCTGTTCATCACCAACTGCTGGAGTCTACCCCAAATCCATGTCCATTGAGTTGGTGATGCCATCCAACCATCTCATCTTCTGTCATCCCCTTCTCCTCCTGCCCTCAATCTTTCCCAGCATCAGGGTCTTTTCCAATGAGTCAGCTCTTCGAATCGGGTGGTCAAAGTATTGGAGTTTCAATCTCAACATCAGTCCTTCCAATGAACACCCAGAATTGATCTCCCTTAGGATGGACTGGTTGGATCTCCTTGCTGTCCAAGGGACTCTCAAGAGTCTTCTCCAACATCACAGTTCAAAAGCAACAATTTTTTGGCGCTCAGTTTTCTTTATGATCCAAGTCTCACATCCATACATGACTACTGGAAAAACCATAGCGTTGACTAGATGGACCTTTGCTGGCAAAGTAATGTCTCTGCTTTTTAATATGCTGTCTAGGTTGGTCATAACTTTCCTTCCAAGGAGTAAGTGTCTTTTAATTTCATGGCTGCAATCACCATCTGCAGTGATTTTGGAGCCTCCCAAAATAAAGTCAGCCACTATTTCCCCATCTATTTGCCATGAAGTGATGGGACTGGATGCCATGATCTTAGTTTTCTGAATAAAAGCTGAGTGCTGAATAATCGATGCTTTTGAACTATGGTGTTGGAGAAGACTCTTGAGAGTTCCTCGGACTTCAAGGAGATCAAACCAGTCAATCCTAAGGGAAATCAGTCCTGAATATTCATTGGAAGGACTGATGCTGAAGCTGAAACTCCAATACTTTGGCCACCTGATGGGAAGAGCTGACTCACTGGAAAAAAACCTGATGTTGGGAAATATTGAAGGCAGGAGGAGAAGGGCACAAGAGAGGTTGAGATGGTTGGACGGCATCACCGACTCTATGGACATGAGTTTGAGCAAGCTCTGGGAATGCTGAAGGACAGTGAAGCCTGGCGTGTTGCAGTTCATGGGGTTGCAAAAAGAGTGGGACTTGACTGACCGAACTGAACTGAACTGAGTGGTAATGAACCTGCCTGTCCATGCACAAGACCTGAGAGATGTGGGTTTGATCCCTGGGTTGGGAAGATCCCCTGGAGAAGAAACTGTCAAACCCACTCCAATATTCTTGCCTGGAGAATCCCATGGACAGAGGAGCCCGGTGGGCTACAGTTCATGCGATCATGAAGAGTCGGACATGACTGAGCAACTAAGACAACCATATTAGTTTACAAGGTCGCCTTGCTCTCACCATAATTTCCATCGTTTCCCCCATCCCCATCCCCATAAAATTTCATCTCCGGGTTAGCATTTCTAACAGTTGACCGGGAGAACATGCTGCCTTCTACACAAAATAAACGTTTAAAACTTGTGATAAGAACGTAACTTCGAAGACCGCAAAGGGGAAAAAAAAGAGCTGTTTGGGATGGTAAACACTCCTTCAAGGCTACGCAGGAGGGAAGTCCCGAACACCGGTCAAGAGGATTTGCAGCCCCGGTCAACGTCCGGGCAACCCACGGCTGGGCGCACACTGCGCAGGCGCGAGCCCCCGGCTCCGACCGGAGCGCGGGCGGCCGAGGCCGGAAGCTGCCTTTGGGTGGGCGGTCGCCTGGGGGAATGGAGAAGCGGGGGGCGGAGCCCGAGGAGGCTGGCGGCCGCGACGAGGAAGAGGACGCGACTCGGGCCATGGAGCGGGCGGAGGCGGGGGCGCCCGGCGGCTGGCTGGGGGCGCTGGAGCCTGACGAGCTCGACGACCTCCCTTGGTGTAAATGAGGCGGGGCGGGGCGACGAGGGCGGGCGCCCCGGGCGGCGGCGGCGGCGGCGGCGGCCGTTGGGGAGCGACCGTCCCTGCCCCGCCCGCGGCCCGCGTCTTCCCGCTCCGCCGAGAGAGCGGCCCTTCGCCGCCTGGTGTCCTGAGGCCAAGTCCCCGAGAGGGGCGGCTTCGCCCAGTAGGGGAAGGCCGGGCGCGTCCAGTGGGGTAATGGAAGCTGCGCTCGTCTCCCCTCAAACAGCCCCGCGAAAGCGGAAGGGGCCTCGGGTGCCTCAGGGTTGCGGAAGCGGGAACCGTGTCGCCCACTTGGCAGAGGTTGCGGCCCGGCCTCAGCCCGGAAGGGACCGCCCGGCTCGGAATCGAACCCGGCCGGCACGTGTGCAAGTAGCCGCCTCTGCTGACCCGCTTTCATCCTCGGGGCCCCACCCCCGGGATCTGGGGCCAAGGCTATCTCCTTCCCAACCTCCTCGCCTTTCGTTTTTAAAAAGCTTTAAAATTTTTAAATACTTTTAGGTTTACAGAGAGATGCGCAGATAACTTTTTACCGATTTTAATGTCTTACGTCACCGTGGATACATTTGTCAAAAGGAAGTAACGTTGGCATAGTAATTAATATTCTTAACGGAAGGACAAGCTTTATTCAGATTTTACCAGGGTTGTTTTTTTTTCCCCCATTTAATTTGTTTCTGTTCCAAACTCCAAACCAGGATACCACATGGCATTTAGCCTGCCTTGTTTTTAACTGCTGTTAATAGCTGAAATCTCCTGTCTTATCCCTCTGCCCCCTCCAAGATGTGAACTATTTAAAATCCAGGAAATATTTACTCAATCTTTAAATTTAGCAAGTATTTGTTGGTAGTCTAGGTATCCAGTATTAAGCATTGAACCAAACAATCCTGATCTCATAGAGTCTGTCTGCTGTTTTGTGTTTCAGGTTAGTTTTTTAAGGACATGCCACATAGAATATTTTTGTTGTTTAGTCGCTAAGTCATGTCTGACTCTTTTGTAACTGCAAGGAATGGACTGTAGCCCACCAGGCTCCTCTGTCCATGGAATTCTCCAGGCAGGAATACTGGAGCGGGTTGCTGTTTCCTCCTCCAGGGGATCTTTCCCACGTAGGGTTTGATCCCATGTCTCCCGCATTGGCGGTTAAAATCTTACAGGGAGCCACCAGGGAAGGATAATTTTTAAGTTGGTTGGAAGATTTGTGTTTTTAAACTTTTCAGCCCTTTCCGACTTACTTTAAATTTTCCAATAAGCTTCAAAGTCCTAGGGTTACCTCTTGCATCTTCCATTATTGATAAAAGTTTTTTTTTTTTTTTTCTTAAAATTTATTGCTATCCTGAGAAAAATACAATTCACAAAGAAATAGTAAACAGGACTGAGGACTCTACTGTGGGTGGAGTTTCTCTCATATTCTTGTAAGTTTTAGATTCTTTGACACATGTAATAAATCCAGGGGGAAAAAACTTAAAAATCACTCTATTCTTTCTTGGTTGCCATGTTTTAAGGGACTGGCAGTTGCTCAGAGATGATAAACAGCCTGAATGTGTTTCTTTGATTTGGTTGCATATTGTGCCACAGTTCATGATGAGCTGGAACCAGCAGGAAGTGCTTCATGTAGAGTCATAGTACACGTGGATCTGGATTGCTTTTATGCACAAGTAGAAATGATCTCCAATCCAGAACTAAAGGACAAACCTTTAGGTAATTCTGGACTTTGATATTATTTTCATTGTATGATATGATTTGTTATTATGTTTATTAATCATATTAATGTTGGAAGCAATTCTGTGATGCTTTATAGACAGTAATCTTTATTTCGCTACTGGCTGTAAACTTTATGAGCCTCATTTACTAAAAGGCAAATGTGACAGAAGTAGTATAATTAACCAAATAAACAGAAAGACCACAATAAACTTCTAGTCTTTTTCTCAATGTTTGAAATTTTACAGCCATCTTATCTCAAAAACAACCTTTTAAAAAAATTTTTAATAGATATTTTCAACTATTCTCCACTTTTGAAATTAACTATTGAATTGTGTGATAGTTGGATTTTGTGTGACAAAATAATTGGATTTTGAACAACCCAAAATATTAAGGCATGCATAGTACAAGCTTTTCATGAAAACATAAGTATGTTTTAAAATAAAAAGCAAAGAAATTTTACATTGGGGAGTTACTGAGTATTGTGTTGACTTATTTTAATATTTTGTTTTTATATTAGAAAAGTAAATTTCTAAAATTTTATTTTATGCATGTAGTAAGGATTTACCTTTGAGTAAAAGCATTAACAGAAGTTTTGGTCACTTGCTGCCACTCCCTGGTGTCTACTTTGATTTTGATAAAGCCCATTTCAGCTCAGCCTAGTTTACTAAGGAACAGAGGATGACTGATGAGTACATTTTGGTTTGCCATGGTCTAGGGTCTTTAAAATTTCCTGAAGCTGTCAAGGAGTTAGGATTAGGGGACCTGAATTTTCTTCATTAGGCATTTCTAATTAGTAGCATTGTAAGAAGATGTTGTGTAAGTAATGATTAGTAAAGAGGGGTTGTAAAATTAAGATGCCAGCTTCCCTGTTGGCTCAGAGGTAAAGAATCCACTGCCTGCCAATGTGGGAGAAGTGTGTTTGATCCTTGGGTCAGGAAGATCCCTGGAGAAGAAAATGGCTACCACTCCCAATATTCTTGCCTGGGAAATCCCATGGACAGAGGAATCTGGTGGGCTGTAGTCCACAGGGTCCTAAAAGAGTTGGACAGGACTTAATGACTAAACAACAATATTTGCTAATAAAATGAAAGACTGTTGTTTTCTTCTAGAAACTGTCAGCATAATATCCCTTATTTCCTGGTAATCATTCATTACTGCATTTTAATTTGTTTAGTCGATAAGTCATATCCAACTCTTTTGTGACTTCGTGGACCGTAGCTTGCCAGGCTCCTCTTTCCATGGGATTCAATAGGCAAGAAGACTGGAGTGGGTTGCCTTCTTCAGGAGATCTTCCCAGCCCAGAGATGGGGCGCCAGTCTCCTGCATTGCAGGTGGATTCTTTACTGCTGAGCCACCATTAGCAAATATATGACCACTTAACTTGGGCTGGTGACTCAATGGTGAGTCCATATAATCCTGCTTTAAAAGACTGATTTTTTAGTTAAGGAAGTGACTAACCTGATTTTTTTACATAGTTTACTGGTGAATCATAATTTATTACTTTTGACCCCGTGATTCTGTTTTGGGGCATCATCTGACATATCAAAAATATGTGAAATGTTTCTTTGCCTGTTTATAGTGTGAGAATTTAGAAAAAAGCAAATAGTTTTAGCAATTATAAGTCACTGGTAAATTAGAATTTTTAAGCAGTGTGTAGGTGATCATAATTTAATCTTTTTGATAAGGAGCAGGCTCATTATGCCACTTCACTGTCTAATCTTTTCTGTAGGTGACTGTGAAGAAAAGCTCAGTCATTAGAACATTTACTGGGGGAGATTCCTAAAAACTGCTGTAGGTTGGCACCTATAACAGAACATAGCTTTATATTAACTGGGAAGTTATTCAGAAGACAAGTTAGATTTTCCAGCAGTGACCAGTAGTTAATTGTATTCAGTTACTTTCATCTGCCTTACTTTTGGTAAAACAAGGCCTAGAGTTATATGTAAAGTTACACAGAGTTAATTCAATATAATTTGTTTTTTTATTGTTTGAAAAAAATCCTGGAAGGACTTTATTTGTATCTTTTTGCTGAAGATTTCATAGATTTGTTGATTTGTGGTGGAAGTGAAAGTGTTAGTTGCTCAGTCATGTCTGACTCTTTGCAACTGCCTGGACTGTAGCCCACCAGGCCCCTCTGTCCATGGAATTCTCCAGGCAAGAATACTGGAGTGGGTGGCCGTTCTTTTCTCCAGGAGATCTTCCCAACTCAGAGTTCGAACCTGGGTCTCCCACATTGCAGGTAGGTTCTATGCTATCTGAGCCACCAGGGAAGCCCCTGATTTGTTAAATTGTACTTCATAGAACTATGATGGATGGAAGCTATATTTTCTAACTGAGATAGAGCTTTTTATTCTTATCAAAACATTGTATTATAACTTAAAATTAGAATATGGAATAAGTAAATTTAAATTTTCAATTCTACTTAATTTTCTCATAAAATATTTGTTTTTTATAGGGATTCAGCAGAAATATTTGGTGGTTACCTGCAACTATGAAGCTAGGAAACTTGGAGTTAAGAAACTTATGAGTGTCAGAGATGCAAAAGAAAAGTGTCCACAGCTAGTACTAGTTAATGGAGAAGACCTGACTCGTTACAGAGAGATGTCATACAAGGTTACAGGTACAGATTATGGGCAATATACTTTCAGCATTAAATTTTATATAGGATGCCTGTTAACGACATGATTGTTTAGTAAGTGTAAAGTGCATAAGTCAGTTTTCTTTTATTTGGGGGCTTTTCCATTAAAAAAAAATTTATATGAGAATGACTTAATATGTCATGAGTAAATGGTAAAAGAAACGTATAGTTGGAAGGAATTGAACTCTGTCATGGGTGATGTTTATATAAATATGAGAAAACGTAAAAAAGTTTTAAAGTGAGAAAATGGAAGAAGATAAAGAAAACCAGATACTTAAATTTAAATGCAAGCTGGAACTATGAAGAATTATGTTGCACTCTAATGTACTAATGGCAGTTGAGAAAGACTTCTGTAATGTTTGATTAACATAATTACAAAACAATTTGTTAGGAACTATTAGCAAAGATAATGAGTCTATTAGGTTTTTTTTTTTTTTTTTAGCTTTTTATGTATGTATTAGATATTTCAGTGTGGATAAACTCCTCCTTACTAAGGTTTGGATTTGAATCTTGCTGTTTTAGTAAATTATAGGAAAAATGAAACCATATGTGTACTGGCATCTGGCAAATAGATAGCATTTTAAAGTGTATAAGAATCAGCTTTTTACTTGTTGGCTATTATTTTTATTTGTTCTTTTGTTATTTGTAGCAGCTTTCAGCTGAAAGGGTTAAATATACTATCCCAGAGCTCTTACAAATTAATAAGAGGAAACAAGCTGAAGCGAAATGGACAAAGGATATGAATAGACAGTTGACAAAAAAGCAGACTTGACAATGTGAAAATGGAATGCTTAAATTCATTTGTACTAAAAATAAGAATGTGAGAAAAAGTAGAAACAAAGTATTACAGTCTTAAAAAAAGCAATCTAGAAGCATTTTTTGAAATTAAAGATACATACTATGTTCTTTAACCCAATAATATAACTTCTAGGGATTTATCAAATAGAAATAAAATGATAACATATGTACAAAAATGTCTCATAGCATGATTCATAATTGCTAAAAATGTGGAATGAAAACATGCTCATCAGGATGAAAATGGCTAAATGAATTTCAGACTTCTCTATAATGGAATATTATATGGCCATTAAAAGTAGCTCATTGGTATAATTTCATTTGATTGATAGAGGTATGCCTTGTTGAGTGGGTAAAAAGCAAGATGCAAAAACCTGTATCAGGTTTTTCCATATGTGTAAAACAGTGACCCAAACACCTTCCCCAGGTATCTATGTATGCTCAGGAAGAGAAAGAAGAGAGGGTGTGTACTCGGTGTTTAACTCTGGATAGCTTCTGGGGGCGCAGAGGTGGGGCTGAAACAGGGGCGCCTGTTTCAGGGGAGGGGAGAAGGGAGAGCCAAGCAAAGAACCACGACTGTACTCCCCAAACCCACTGTGTGTGTGTGCACAGTTATACAGTTACACAGTTACATATCTGAACATTTAGAAAGTAATTGTTTCCGTACATAGAAGAGATGATGTAGCACAGACAGTTGTACGACTTTGTTCTTGGTAATCTTTCCCATCATCCATATGGCTCTTCCTCATTCTTTTTAATGCCTGCACAGTATTCTATTATATTTTGTCTCAAACTTATTTAACCATTCCTTTACTGATTTGAAGGCAATATATCTCATTTTATGCCTGTTGTCCTTATGTAATCATAAATAGTATCTCCTTTCATTCAAAAGATATCTCATTTTGGATGATAAATTATGTGACTTCTCTTATAGTGAGGGGTTATTAGGCTCTTACCAACTTTTTGCTCTTAAAAAATATCAACATGTGCTTCAGTACACATTTTCATGTAGAAATTTTCACATACCTCCGTGAAGATAGCCTTAAAGTAAGTTCCTAAAGGTTAACTGCTTGATCAAAGATAATTTGCATTAGGAATTTTGAAGACTACTATATGGTGCACTTCAGGTTTTCCTAGCACATTGCTAGTATGTATGAGAGTATTAGATATTCATAAAGATTTTGCCTGATAGTTAAAAAAATAGTAAATCATTGTTTTGATTTGCATTTCTCTATAAGTCTGAATATTTTTTTGTGTGTTTTTGATCATTTATATACATGTTTTGTCTTTTTTGCTTTATAATGTCAGACTAATCAGTCTAAATGATTTCTGTACCACTGCAACTCCTCACAGTGAAAAGTATCATACTAGAAAATCAATGTATAAATCTCAGTTTTTATACCGATTCTTAATTTATAAATTAGTATCTTGAAAGAATTAAAAATGCACTAATATGATAACAAGATATATTCTAAGCATGATTTATACATTGATAAAAAGTTATTTTTTTGATTTTTTTCATGGTATTTTTGGAGTTGAAATAGAAATGTAGCCTAATAGTCCTATACTGAATTTATCTCAGACCTATTTATAACATATAACCTTATTGTTTACTTCATACCTTTATTCTACAGTATTCCATTTTTTTCTCTAATTATAAACTCCTTTCTTTGGTCTTGTGTAATCATAAGGTTTAATAAATGCATCTGGTTTATGAAATTGACACATTGACAGCAAAAAAGGTTAACTTCACAAATGGATAAGTGATTTATTCCTATGACCTGGTAATAGAACTAATATAATCAATCTATGTTCAGCAGTCCACCAGCTTTGTACCTGATTCAGTATTTAACTTGCTCTTCTGCTTGGTAGTTAAAACAAAATTTTTCCTGTATTTTTCTTATTGTAGTATTGTTTTGATAAACTTTGATTTTTCACCTATTATTGCTAGGCATCAGATATATACTTTTGGGAGAAAAAAAGCAGAAATTGGTGAGGAAAATTCAAAATAATTCTTTTTTTTTTTCCATTTATTTTTATTAGTTGGAGGCTAATTACTTTATAATATTGTAGTGGTTTTTGTCATACACTGACATGAATCAGCCATGGAGTTACATGTATTCCCCATCCCAATCCCCCCTCCCACCTCCCTCTCTACCTGATCCCTCTGGGTCTTCCCAGTGCACCAGGCCCTAGCACTCATCCAAACATGTATATTATCTAGGGTGAAACAGAACACCAGCCCAGACTGGATGCATGAGACAAAATAATTCTTTTATATGGTTAGATACATTGTCAGTTTTTCCCTCAGAGTAGATAAATGGATTTCTCTCGGTAGGTTGGAAATGATTTTTGAAGTTCACTAGATCATACTGTTTCTTTATTAATTGTTTTATCCTCCTGTTATCAGTGTTATCACCAAGAAAACAGAGCTTTCATATTATAGGACTTTAACAACATTTACGTTTTTATGTAATAAGTGACTGGTAAGTTGTTTTCTGCCACCCAGCTGGTATCAGTAGATGATTCGGAGAGAAGTGAAAATTCTTCCTAATGGTTTCAAAGTTATTAGTTTTAATCCTAAAAACGAGACTTGATAGTCTTTTTGAACTTATTTCAAATCTTGGTTCAGTTCAATTTAGGAAACATTTGACATAAGGACTAGGCATTGTGCTAGAGGCTGGACGTTCAAATACATGTAAGTCACGATCCGTTTCTGTCCTTATGGAATGAGTTGGAGGGTGACTAGTCAAAATATTGCATTATAGTATATTTTGTATTAAGTAACTTTTCTTTTTGACTTAGTATTAATTGGACATTTAAATTTTATTTTGTTTTTCCTTTTTAAAATTCTAGTGAAAAATATAGCTTGAGTATATTATTACTTATCTTTACTTTTCTAAGCAGACTCTATGACCTACTGCTTCAAGATCATAATTAACTATATGCATTGATATTTAATGTACTACAGATAAATTATTGGTATAGGAGATTGTGCTAAATATATTGCTATGAGTATCTGCCCAAGGAATGTTATTTTTGAACTTATTTTATTGGAAAATATTGCTTTTGTGCAGAATATGGCACAGGAAAAAAACAATCGCAGTTAACTGACTTTATTCAAGATATTGTGTGATTGTGAATATGCGTAAAACCTTTATTTCGTTATTTTTTTAAGCATAAAAGAGTTAAATCTAGTCTAGTTATAATTTCAGTTACATCTGTACTCCAATATTATTTTAATTTAGAGTTGTTGGAAGAATTTAGTCCAGTTGTTGAGAGACTTGGGTTTGATGAAAATTTTGTGGATCTAACAGAAATGGTTGAGAAGAGACTAGAGCAGCTTCAAAGTGATGAACTCTCAGCACTGACTGTGTCGGGTCATGTATACAATAATCAACGTAAGTGGGTTCTTATGCACTCTATTTAGTAACTTAAAGTACCTGCATTTCTTGATGTTCAATCAGTTCAGTGAGTTGACTGTGTCTTTCGAAAGTTTTATGGCTTTTGTTACCATAGTTCAGCCATCTAAGGTGATTAAAATTAGATATTGTTATTCCATATTAAACAGGCAGAAAATGGTATTTTGATGACATACAGCTCAGTGCTTTGTGCACTTTTCATTTCTCTGACACGGTCCCGTGTTAACCATTTTTGAGTGTCATGCCTCTTTAGGCCATCCTTAGGTTACAGGAGTTGGCTTCTTAGAGTAATGTTTGGTTTTCCTAAAACCATCTTAAGCAAAATTCTAGGTCGACTAAATTTGCCCTTGTTGCCTCTTTTCTTGTTGGCTTCTTTTCTCCCAGGGCAACAAGACCCTCCCACGTTAACCCTTGTGGGAGCTTATCCTGGCCTACCTACCATCCTTTGCATGCTCATATTTAATCAGTTAAAATTCATCTCCTTCACTATTAAAGTGCCAATGACTGATGATATTTCCAGGGCAGTATTGTGTTTGAAAATAAGCTGCAGTCAGCTCCACTGAATATCTTCTTAGGCTGTCAAACATCTAGTGACTGCTGGTGACTTCCAGACCCTACCGCGTAGAAGGCGAGTTTCTGTGTTTTGTGTAAGATTTGTCCTGACCTCCTTGCTCCCGGGTCTCAGCCCGCCTGTGCTTCCTCTTACTCTCCCCAGTCATTCTCCACCTCTCTGATGTTAAAGAAGAGGTGGCGCTCCAGTTCTCCTTTGTAAGAAAACAAGCAGCTTTCACGTGTCCTTTGTCACGTACTAGGTCTGGGTAACAAGGAGGTTCCAGGTGTGTTTCTGTATAATTTCTAAAGCAAACTTGGAGTCTGCCGGTTAGAACATACTATAGAGAGCTAGGTTTTATGGTCTTAAAAAGTCTAATTCTTCATGATTCTTTTCTCTTTCATATAAGATTTTGTTACTTTTTTTTTTAACCTACAGAGAAGTTGACGGAGCAATACAATGAGAACAGTCATTATGCCTTTCGTTGTAGATACTCCTTTTGTATCATTTTACACATTTGCTTTATCTTGCTGCTTATTGATCAGTTGATAGGTCATTGAGCATTTGAAAGTAAATTATAGACATCATGGCTCTTCAGACATAAATACTCCTGAGGATCAGTACTGTCTCATCTAACTCTTGTGTCATTTTCACATCTAAGGAAATTTGTTTCTATATAGCAATTTCCCTGTACTTTTAATAAATGATGTCTTAAACTGTATACAAATCCAAAATTGTTTTTAGTAGCATACACCACTAGTGTGAAAACTTCAAATTAAAATCTTTGAATCTGAAATGTTAGCTGTATTATTAATGTAACATTTTTACTTTTATGCTTACCTCCAGGTAAACATGAGTAAAAGTTCTGGTAGTGCCAGTAGGAATTTTTTATGAGAGATCAGTTTTTGTAATCTGTTAATCATTCAGCATTCTCAGTATGTATTTGCTATCACAGGCCCTTGGAATTCACTTGTGATAGTTATTTTACAGAATTGCTGTGAAGAGCCAAAGAGATCAGTTAAGTGTGCAGCAGTGTGGTAGTGTTGAGGGGTAGGGTTGGATATAGATTAAGCCCTTTATCTTTTAAAAATTCATTTGTTAAAAAAGAAAACAAAACAAAAAAACAATGTTTTGACGATGACTTTTAACAACATTGGCTGTTTTCTGTAGCTGTAAACCCACGTGACACGTTGCACATCAGACTCCTTGTTGGATCTCAGATTGCGGCCGAGATGCGGGAAGCCATGTATCATCAGCTGGGTCTCACTGGCTGTGCTGGGGTGGCATCTAATAAATTATTGGCAAAATTAGTTTCTGGCGTCTTTAAACCAAATCAACAAACGGTCTTACTACCTGAAAGTTCTCAAGATCTCATTTATAGTTTGAACCACATAAAGGAAATGCCTGGTAAGACAGATATATTTGAAAAACATATATTGGTTTTACTGTATTTCTTTTAAGTTTAAAAATTACAGTTATGCATAATTAACTCTTATAGAGTCTGTGTTCTTGGCTCTTGTGTGTCTTAGTTGCTCAGTGGTGTCTGACTCTGCAACCCTGTGGGCTTCTTCCAGGCTCCTCTGTCCATGGGATTCTCCAGGCAAAAACCCTGGAGTGGGGTGCTATGCCCTCTTCCAAGGGATCTTCCCAACCCAGGGATTGAACCCGTGACTCCTGCACTGCGGGCAGATTCTTGACTGTCTGAGTCAGCAGGGAAGCATACTTGGCCCTTGGTGAAAACCAAAAGCCCCCAAAATATCCTGACGTTTTCTGGAGAGAATCTATATTAGGAATCTATATATATGAAAGTGTTTTTCTAGTTTTACCTGCTTTTATATTGTTTGAATATGATCATGAAAGTTATAAACTGGAAACATATGGCCCTTTATTTTTAGTCCCTGGTTCATACTTGAATACTGTAGAGAATGGAGTTGATCTTTCACTAACTCTATTTTGGCCTTGTACATAAAATATTAGGGCCACAAAGGACCTTCGAAAGCAGCTGGGCCCACTTTTTATTTTAGAGATGAGAAACTGATTTTCTTGAGGGGTTCAATGACCTATTCATATCATTGGGCAAATTTGTATCTCTGAAGATCAAATGGTTACATTTTTATAGACTATCAGTAATGTATGTATTAAAATTCATTTCTGTGGCATTAAATTTTTAAGTTTGGTCTCAACAACAATGCCAATGGTATCCAAAATTATGGTATCAAAAGATGTGGTTGATATATTTATAATGTGTTAATTAGCTGAATTATAAAGAGAAAAGCTATTGTAACACTACATGTACCTCGTTCTGCTTTAGGTATTGGCTACAAAACGGCCAAACGTCTGGAAGCACTGGGTATCAGTAGCGTGCGTGATCTTCAGACCTTTTCATCCAAAGTATTAGAAAAGGAATTAGGAATTTCAGTTGCTCAGCGTATCCAGAAGCTCAGTTTTGGAGAGGATGACTCTCCTGTGACTCCCTCAGGACCACCTCAGGTATGTGAAGGTGTTACTTATTTTAGTTGAGTACTGGTGGTCACATTATTGGAGATAAAGATTTCCAGTTTTACTACTGTATTCTTACCGTTCCAATTTGCTTATTAGGTTAGTACGTGATCGTTTTCCTGTGAGAAGGCTATTTATTATATTAAATTAATAAATATTCTTAAATAGAATCTAAGAATCAGTATTTAAATCTCAAGTTAGCCACTTTGACTACTGCTTAATTTTAATAGCCTGTATTGTATATAGGAGGCAAAACAATTTGTAAAAATATTGTTTTCAGAGTAGTCTAATGATTTAGGAAATGGAGAAAGTTTATAATCACCCAGGTAACAGTGATTAATTTTTTTCCTGTAAGGTAAGAATATACATATATATAATCCCATTTAATCATCACCGTAAACCTTTCATGTAGGTAATATTCACGTTTGTTCATACCTTTTCCTCCCTCTCTTACTCCCTTTTCTTCCTGTAATTTTTTTTAAGATGAAGATTCTGTATTTTAGAGAGGGTAAGTAACTTGCCCAAGGTTAAACTGAGATTCAGGTCCTTGGAGATTAAGAGCCTCACTGTAATCACACATTAAAGCTTGGCATTGGTACTAGAGCTTTGTAATTTTCTTGACTTCCAGTTTACTTTCTAGTGGAGTACAATAATTTGCAGATGAAAAGATTTAATATAAAAGTGAACTAAATGGCTCAGACTAAGCGTAAAGAAAGTGTTGAATATTTATTTGACATATGCACTGATAATTGGATATGCTTATTTGGGTTTATGTTAATACTTATTTGTTCTTCTTTGGTAGTCCTTTAGTGAGGAAGATTCATTTAAAAAATGTTCATCAGAAGTTGAAGTTAAAACTAAGATTGAAGAACTACTTGCTAGTCTTTTGAACAGGTGATTTTTCCATTTTGCCATATTATCTTACAGATTCTCTGTACAGTACATGGAAATACTATATATTTACTGTATTTGATGTTCTTTCTTGGAATTTACAGATTAATTGGAGACTAAACATGTAAAGATCATCTATCTTTGAACCTCTCCACATTATAAAGTATTACAAAGGTAGTAACACATGTTCTTAACTAAATTTAATTCATCTGCTTCCACTGGTCTTAATATTAGTAACATTGTGGTTCACTGTGGATCTTAAGCTGCTGATCATTACCTAAGGGAGTTTTGTGGGTATCTCTGGAATTGCTACACTTAAAAATTTGTGATGATTGAGGATAGTCAATTGATGGAGAAAGCAGAACCCTTTTATCTCCTGTGCCTCAGAGTATAGAGTTAGATGAAGGAATGACTTAATGGGACTGTGTGTGAGCAGTGAGGGTGATTGTGTGTATGCTCAGGGTTCAGTTCAGTTCAGTTCAGTTCAGTTGCTCAGTCGTGTCCAACTCTTTGTGACCCCATGAATCGCAGCACGCCAGGCCCCCCTGTCCATCACCAACTCCCGGAATTTACTCAAACTCATGTCCATCGAGTCGGTGGTGCCATCCAGCCATCTCATCCTCTGTCGTCCCCTTCTCCTCCTGCCTTCAATCTGTCCCAGCATCAGGGTCTTTTCCAATGAGTCAACTCTTCGCATGATGTGGCCAAAGTATTGGAGTCTCAGCTTCAGCATCAGTCATTCCAGTGAACACTCAGGGCTGATCTCCTTTAGGATGGACTGGTTGGATCTCCTTGCAGTCCAAGGGACTCTCAAGAGTCTTCTCTAACACCACAGTTCAAAAACATCAATTTTTTGGTGCTCAGCTTTCTTCACAGTCCAGCTCTCACATCCATACATGACCACTGGAAATACCATAGCCTTGACTAGATGGACTTTTGTTGCAAAGTAATGTCTCTTTTAAATATGCTCAGGGTTACTGCCCTTTAAATACATGAAGAGTGTTAATTGGGATTATGAGTATACAAATAGCATTGCAGAAACTAATTTCATTTTCTGATGCTCCTTTGCCATCATATACCTGTTTCTCAATGCTCCATAGAGGAGTGTTAACTTCCTTTCCTCCAATTTCTTTGATTTCTCCAAATAGGCTGTCAGGGGTCTAACCGCTCTGGGTAACTGTGCTTCTGTAATGATGTTAGGATAGCCTCTGTGACAAAAAAATGGTTTTTGGATGACTAACTCTCAGAAAACTGATAAAGTGAATTTTCCTTCAGCTTTGCTGCCACATGCATTTCAGTTCTCATGTCTTGAGCAAGGCCATGCAACTCATCATTTGCTGCACGCAGCTGGCTGGCTGTATGACGCAGCTTCAGGGATATGACTCAAGCCGAGCCTTGAGTGTGCTGGTGAAACTGGGTCATCTGCTTTGCTTCAGCTAAATAAGACTACTATGAAATGCCTAGCCACTGGAAACAGTTCTGGACAAAGGGAAACCACAAGAATTATACATTTTATAGGTTCCCTTCTTTGAAGAATCAACCCATAAATGAGTCTGTGTGTTAGTCACTCAGTCGTGTCGGACTCTCTGCGACCCCATGGACTGTAGCCTGCCAGGCTTCTCTGTCTTTGGAATTCTCCAGGCAAGAATACTGGAGTGGATTGCCATTCCCTTCTCCAGAGGAACTTCCCAACCCAGGGATCGCACCCTGGTGTCCTGAGGCAGATTCTTTACCGTTTGAGCTACAGGGAAGTCTATAAATGAGTCTAGATGCCCTAAACCTATGAAATACTACTAGCTATGTCTCCTTATCTCTGCTTGGCTTGCCCTCTTCTATACAGTGGCTTATAATGCCATCTAGCTGGCAAAAAAAGAAAAGTAACTGCGTATGTGTGACTGTTCTCGAACATATGATTATTAATACTATAGGTATGTAAGAGGTATAAAATCATACGTTGTTTAATTCTTTCTCTAGGCACTGGCCTTAAGATTGCTTAGAGTATAACCCTTTTTTTGTATGTCTTAATTAGTTACAGGAACCAAATCACACTCTTTGAATTGCATATTAACTTAACAGAACAAGTTTAACTGGAAGATGTTTAAACTAGTAACATGTTTATAGGAACCAGTTGAGATATTTTATTATCTTAATAAAACAGCAGTCAAGTTTTGTGATTAAGCAATAAAAAAAATGCTTACTACAAAAATCTAAATATTCTAATTCAAAATCAATTTGATTATGCTTAATACTATTTGTATTTTATCTTTGTGATCTTTTTGTGCATTGACATACATATAGAAAGGTAAATATTATTTTTTGATGACATTTATTTTCTGTTAGTGATTAGATTTTTACTTTTTAAGCGAATTTTCCATGGCATTAAAACTTTTCAACACCAAAACCAAGATCATTTGGATGGATCACTTTTAAGATTCGTGGACGAGTGCTTACTTTCCTAAATATAAATATCTAGTTGATCTTTCACATTATTGCTCTAATATGCCATATAATGGTGATATTACTGACTCCCTTGGATATATTTGAGAAGTGCTTTTTGACAGAAATAATTTCATTAAATATTTGTTTTCTTTTTGTAGTCTTTTTAATGTGTAAAAAATTTGCCATTTTTCATATATTTGCTTCTGTCAGTAAATGATTCTCAGTTTCTTAAATTTCCTGCTGATTTTAATATGTTATTTTAGTTATGATTTGGATTTGGATAATAAAATGGCTTGTTATAATTGTATCTTATTTCTACTTTTTCCCTGATTGCACTCAATTCTGTGTGAGGCCTGAGAGCTTTACATTTAAAATTTCAAGATAAATTTTAAAATTTATTAATTATTATTATATTATTTATTATATATAATATATAGTATATTATATAAAATATTATATAACATATATTTATATATATTATATATATGTTAATATATATAACATGTATGATGTATGATTACATATATAATGTATATAATAAATATAAATAAAACAAAATAAGATATATAACTATAATATATAATATGCATTCATAATTATATTGTGAATATTATATATTATGTTGTATATTATATATTATTATTATATATTGTATATTATATAGAACTACATAAATAATATATAAATATATACATTCAATATATAAATATTGTGTGTATATATTTTATATGTATATATTATACATAAATATGTATTTATATTTATATATATTTTATTTATATTTTGATACATTATACATTTATACTATTTTATATATAGTTTATATATATTTTTATATATTTATGTGTATATAATATATAATATATACAATTATATATAATTACATATATATGTAATTATGTATGTATATGTACATTATATATGTACATATATATGTAATATATAAAATATGTAAATATAATTATATAATATATGATATATAATATACTATAATATTATACAATAATATAATTAATATATATTATATATATCATCCAAAAATCATTATTATATATAATATATATTATATTAATAAATATATATTATACATATGTTAAGATATAATATGTTATAATTTAATTATATAATGTATAACTATCAATATAATGTTTATATATAATATTTAAAATACATTATAAATATATTTGTATATTATATTAATTATATTAGCAATTAATGTTTATTAACATTTATATTTATAATATATAATATAATTATAATAAATATAATTATAATATAATAGTTATTATTTAAAATTTCATAATAAATTATAAAGACTTGATGAAGTTTAATTTGAGCTGTTCAGGCACCTTTATTGCCTACTGCCTGATTATCAACTATATTTATAATTGTTACAGTTACTCAGTCTGGCACTTTTAAATAAATGAGATATAGTCGATCATCAAGAAAAGAAAGAAAACTTTTTCTAATTCCTTGTTTCCTCTTTCTCTTTATTTTTAGAGTCTGCCAAGATGGAAGGAAGCCACATACAATAAGATTAATAATCCGTCGGTATTCATCTGAGAAGCACTATAACCGTGAGAGTCGTCAGTGCCCAGTTCCATCCCACATAATTCAGAAGTTAGGGGCAGGTGATGGATTCCTTTCTGATCATTTAATTGGCAGGTTGAACTCTTTAAAAAACAAACTTTGAGTTAGAAATATGATCCAAAAATGGGTAATACTCACATGCAGTTAGTGAGCTATTAAGTACTTTATTTTCTATAAGAAATTTTCATTAGAAAACTTGTGTTGTTTCAGTACATATTAAAAGTAAATACCCTGTTGAGAATGCTTCCCAACTCCAAAGAAAACAAAGCTATGATAATTAATTATATGGCGTTAGATAATTTCTTTCTGAGCATTTAGATTGTTTCCATTTTTTGGCTGTTCTAAAAAATGGGGCTGTGAACATTTGAGTGCAAGTCTTCAGGCAGATATATACTTTCGTTCATCTTAGATAGATTACAAAGAATGGAATTTCTGGGATGTATGGTAGTTGAACTCTAAGAAACTGCCAGATTTTTTTCCAAAGTGAGTATAACAAGGTAGATATTCAGCAACAGAGTACAGAGGCTTTCAGGTTTTTCATATTCTCATTTATGTTTTACTACTATCATTTTCTTGACTCATTCTCATGACTATGTAGTGGTCTTTCATTATTTTTTCTTCTTTTATGGATATTACTATGGATATATCTAAAAATTCTTTGCCTAATGCAAAGATTATAAATATTTCCTATGCTTTTTTTTTTCCAGAAATTTTATACTTTTAAGATTTATATTTAAATCCACTTTGAATTAATTTTTGTGTTGTGTAAAGTAAGAGTTTTAGTTTATTCTTTTGCATGTGAGTATCTACTAGTTCCACAGAATTTGTCAACAGACTGACTGTTCTTTCCCCATTAAATTGCCATGTCATCTTTGTCAAAAACTAGCTGACAATACATGTAAGGCTTTCTTTTTTGCCTTTCTTTTCCCATTGATCTTATGCTTATGCTTATTCCAGTTCCACCCTGTCTTCATACTTTGTTGTAAGTTCTGAAATTAGGTAGTGTAAGTTCTCTAGCTTTGTTCTTTTACGAAGTTGATTTGGCTATTCATGGTCCTCAGCTTTGTTTGTGGAAAGATTTTTTTTTTTAAGGAATTTTATTTCTCTGTTATGAGTTTTTTCTGATTTTCTGTTCTTTTTGAGTCAGTTTTGGTAATTTGTATCTTCTCAGAATGTATGCATTTCATCCAGGTTGTCTAACTTATTATCATAAATTGTTAATATTCCCTTGTAATTCTCATTTTTATAGGGTCTACAGTGATATCCTCTCTTTAATTCTTGATTTTGATAATTTCTTTTTTTTTTCCCTTTGTTATTCTAGTAAGGTTTATCAGTTTTGTTCTTCATCTTTTCAAAGATTCAACTTTTGGTGTCATTAATTTCTCAGTTTTCTTTCTACTTTGTATTTCATTTATTTCTACTTTGATCTTTGTTATTTCCTTCTTTCTGCTTGCTTTAGGTTTAATTTGCCTTTTCCTCCTGGGTTCTTAAGATTGCAGCTTACTTTATTTCTTTTATACTTACCTCTTTTCTAATAATTCAGGTTAAAAGTTATACACATTTCCTTTTAAGCAGTGCTTTAGCTGTATTCCATAAGTTATGTTGTGTTTCTTATTCATTAAGCTCAGAATAGTTTCTAATATCTGTTGTGATTTCAAACTTATTTAGAAATTGGCTGTTAAATTTACAAATATTTGATTATGTTTCAAATAACCTTTTGTTGTTGATTTTCAATTTGTCTTTATGTTGACCAGAGAAGATACTTTGAGTAATTTCAATCCTCTTATATTTATTGAGGCTTCTTTTGTTGCCTTGCCTCTGTCTGTCCTGGAGCATGTTCTGGGATTTGCATTTGAAAAGAAGAGTTGAGCAACACTGTCGTACCATTCTGCTGAACTAAAATTTGTGGACTCTTCCTCTAAAATAGCATTTTTTGAATGACAGTTTGTCTGGATATGTAGTTTTTGATTGGTTTCTTTGCATACTTTGAGTATGGTATTCCATTGCTTTGTGTTCCATTATTTTTGATGAAGAGGCAGCTGTTAAAAGTTCAATCAGCAGAGATTCCTGTTACTAGTTTCAATCAAGAGAGCAAAACCACACAGAAATTTGAACAATGAAGGTTTCAAAAATGGCTAAACTATGATAGGGAGTAACTACAAATATATAAAGATACCCTTAAGAGGTACCCTGGGGCCAAGCAAAAGTAGCCAAGGAGGAGCAGACTTGGAAAACGAGTCTTCCTCCCCTCCAGGAGAAGATGTGGTTGCGGAACCCTGGATGGTGGAGAAAGCCTTTGAGTTGCCTGACCCAGAGCGACTCCGTAGTTACTGGGCCAAGGGAAAGCACCCCCTGGCCGCCAGAGGAGCTGTGGCTGACTGGTGGGCACACAGGCGGCCGTGGGCGCTTGCTCCCTGGCAGGGCAGCGCGTGAGCTGGGGTTCGCAGGCGTCCGTGCTGGGAGGGCTTCTGTTGACAGTCCTCTAGGATGTGGGCACGCTGAGATCAGTGGGTGTTCCTACTGAAGGGATCTTCGTTTTTGTGCCAGTACAAGGATGGAGGGCATGGTGCCTGCATAGGAAGGGCTGGAGGAAACAGCCCACACGGGCAAGGCAGGCCTGTTAGCTGGGTGTGTGGAGGGGCTCCAGGCGAGGCACAGGCCTGCTGTGTGTAGGGTCTGAGTTGGTGGTGCCAGGGAACACGGTCACTAGGCTTGACGGGCTAGGGCTGCTGAGCCTTCCACGCACATGTGGTGTGGCAGAGCACTAGTAGATATCTCCACACGTATGTACTGCACGCAGGCCATGTTACACAAGCAAGAAAAAGTAAAGAACAGTGTGCTGGTCAGGAAGAGAAGCCCCCTCTCTAATTTAATGATCCTCCAGTTCTCTCTACTGACAAAGCTTAAGAATTATGTTTAACATAAAAAAAAATTTCAGAGTCTACCCCATTATCACAGCAGGTACTAAGTGTGATTTGGAGTTGAGAGGCAGTAAATTATTACCAGGCATAGTCGTATCATTGGTCTCCTTTATGTGATGAGTCACTTACCTCTCTTGTTTTAGCAGTTTGACTATATGTGTGTTAGTCCCTCAGTCGTGTCTGACTCTTCTTGACTCCATGGACTGAGTCTGCCAGACTTCTCTGTCCATGAAATTCTCCAGGCAAGAATACTGGAGTGGGTAGCCATTCGCTTCTCCAGTGTTTTTTTGTGTTTATCTTACTTGGGATTTATTGAGGTTCTTGATTCTGTAGACTAAATTTTTAAATGAAATTTGGGAAGTTAGGGGCTCTTATTTCTTCAAATATTCTTTCCTTTTTCTTTCTCTTCCTTCTTGGACTTGCACTGCATATATGCTTGATATTGTCCTATAGGTGTGTTAGCCGCAGGAGACAGGAATTCGATCCTTGGGTTGGGAAGATAGCTGGAAGAGGGTGTGGAAACCCACTCTAGTATTCTTGTCTGGCAAATTCCATGGACAGAGGAGCCTGGTGGGCTAAGTCCATGGGCTTGTAAAGAGTGCGACAAGACTGAAGTAACTTGGTGTGCATGCACGCACACTGATAGTCTAGTAGTTAAGAATCCACCTGCCTTTGCAGGGGACATGGGCTCGATCCCTAGTCTGAGAGGATCCCACATGTCATGAGGCCACTAAGCCCCTGCGCCCCAACTTCTGCATACCTTAGAGCTGGTGCTCTGCAACAAGAGAAGCCATAGCCAAGAGAAGCCCAGACACCACCACTCGAGAGGAGCCCCTGCTTACCACAACTAGAGGACGCCCAAGTGAAGCACGGAAGACCTAGTGCACCCGAAAATTTGAAAATCAAATTTTAAAAAATCATAAGAAAAATAGTAGCAACTTTGAAGTCTTTGCTAAATCATACTTAAAGTCAGTTTCTATTGACTGGTCTTTCTCCCTGAGTATGAATCACGTTGCTGTTTTTTTGTATGTATTGTAATATTTTGTTGACGATTGGGCATTTTAGAGAATGTAAAACTCTCAATTTGGATTTTTTCCCCCTGTGGGCATTTTTTTTTTTTCCCTTTTCTTTGTTTGTAACTTTTCTGGACTTAAGCTGCAAAATCTACCTCTCCTGTGATGTGTTGCCCTGATTTCTCTGCTTAGGTTCTTTTTGAAATGAAAAACATTTATTTTGGCTTCCTAGGAGGTTACCCTGTTGTCTGCATAGATTGGTAGTTAGACAATAATTGGGCAAAAGTTTGCTCAAATACAATGGGCTGGAAGCTTTTGGTCTGTGAAGGGAGATGTGCCAGGGTGGGAGGGCACCTTTGAAATGTAGGCTCTCTGCAGGATTGCCTTGGCCTTGTCCTCTGCTCCTGCCTCTTGCATCTCCCTGCTGTGCTGGTTGCCATTCTAGGCAGACACATGCAGAGCTGAGGCCTTCTCTGCGCTCAGTCAGCTGTGGTTCTCTCATTTCCAGATCTCCTGGTTAGACGTTGTGTCTGGTCTACTGATCATTCACTCATCCCAACCACAGTGGCAGTCCCGGGCTCAAGAGCTATGTGATTTTATTTGTGTCCTACCAAGTTTGCTCATTTTTCTGGCATCACTGCTGGTTGTGGGCTCTTGCCCTCTTCCTCAAATCAGGTCAGTCTCTGCTGGCAGCAAAGCTGCTGGCTTTGACAGCCAGCCTCATCCTGGTGAAACTACTATCCCAATCGCCCTCTGTGAGTGGGGGATACAAACGACTCCAGCCAAGAAGGCTGCTGTCCCCACTTTCTTACCTAAGTTCTGGCAGTTTTTCATAAGTCAGTGCTTCTCCGTTTTTTCACCTTTGGTTCATTCCAGAATTTCAAAATGATTATTTTGACCATTTTGTTCAGTTTTAATTTTATGCGGAGATTTTTTCAACCTCCACATTCTCCCACAACTAAAAGTTCAATATTTCAAATCCTCTGGAAAGTTCAACTTATTTGGCAGTTGGTGTTAATGTTGGGATGTCCTAGTTCAGTATATAATGTCAAGGTGTCCCAATGATATCTATTTAGGTTTTTAATTTCTTAATCTAGGCAATATAAATTAGATTAAGCTCTTAACATTAATTTATGACATAGTATGTTTAGATATTGTCTTCTTACACATTTTATTTAGGAAATTATGATGTGATGACCCCAATGGTTGATATCCTTATGAAACTTTTTCGAAATATGGTGAATGTGAAGATGCCATTTCATCTTACCCTATTAAGTGTGTGCTTCTGCAACCTTAAATCCCTAAATACTGCTAAGAAAGGGACTATTGATTATTATTTAACACCTTCATTATCAACAACTTCACACTCTGGAAAGCGCAGTTTTGTAAGTACACTGTTATTGGATTTGTATAGTTAAATTGCAAATATAGATTTGTGTTTAACTGATATAATTTAGAGATTTTTTGGGGATGAGATTTGAATGACTTATATATATTAACAGTATCTTTCATATTATGGTTACTAGCCTTAAGTATATTGTACTGTGGTCTAAAAATAAAACATAAGCGTCACTGGATAAAAGAGAAAACCTTGATAGAGGTACTCTGTTTTGGAACTGTTAAAATATTTTTTAACAGTATATAGGAATATGATGGTGAGCACATATGAAAATATTTTCAAATACTAGAAATTGAATCGTTGTCAGTTTATACATAAGCTACCAGCAGCTCCCCCACACCAAAGTTTTTGTTTAAATATTTATATTTTTTTGGTTTTGAAATTACATTGAATTCTGGTAGCAATATTGATAGAGTATGAATGCTCACTTTATAATTGTAGAAATTAAGAGTATGGTAATAGAGAGGCAGAGGTCAGTCATAATTTCAAATGATTAAAGAAAATGCTATGATGGCCATTCTGTAAACTTTTGTTTACCAAATATGGGATGCTTTAAAAAATAATCTTTCACTAAATTATTTATGCCTACAATTAACTCTTAATTTAAATTTTTTTGTTATTTTCTTTATTGTTATTGTTGGTATAATTTTAGTAATATTTTCAATTACTTTTAAGCCTATAGTGAGAACAGGATAGTGTTATGGAAATACTGAATTAATGGCCTCTTCAAAGTACTTTTTTTCAGTGACCCTTTTTATTAACAAATTTTAAAAGATGTTTACTTTTTAAAATTAGTCTGTAGAATGAGGATTAAAGGTCTTTAATTCACTGTAGAATTAGAGGGGTAAAAATAAGTGGAAGTACCTTGTTCATCTGGCACACAATAGGTGCTCAATAAATACAGTGGCCCAAATCTCTTCTACTTTTTATTTTTTTGAAATTACTGTTGTGTTGATGTTTCTTGAATTATGTTTGACTATCTATATACTTTTTATGGTGCTTAAAACTAGAGGGAAAATTATGCACATTAAAATGGAAGGTGTTTTAAAATTTTTATTTCAGGTACATATAAAAGAGTGTTACATCATAAATGATATTGGATTTTTATCATAGAGATATTTTTTTTCCTTTCTGTTAGATGTTACACTTCAAAGTAGAGAATTTTAGAAAACCAGTCCTTGCTGCTATCTGTGCACATACATATATCAGATTGAGTCATTGGTGAGTCATCATTTGTGTAGGCCACCATTCTCTTATCCTCACAATTGGAAGTTTGAATACATGATTGTTAAGGTCCTTTCCAGGTCTTCAGATACATACCTACCTTCTGGCTCAGTGCTGTCTAGGGAGGAAGCCCTCTTCCTGGAATAGTGAGCAAAGGTCCACACAGCAGTGTGACTAATTGTGGTGGATTAATCATTTCTAGTTGTTTGAAACTGTCCAGAAGGACTGAAGTTATGGAGTAGGATAGAAGCATATTGGTCCCATAATAGCTACAGTTATACTTCAGCAGCATGAATATTTAAAAGATATCAGATACCTAAATTACTCTGTTATCCTTACATTCTAGAAAATGAAAGACTGTCATATGGAGGATTTTTCTAAAGACAAGGAAACAAATCGGGATTTTCTACCAACTGGAAGGATTGAAAGTACAAGAACTGGGGAGTCTCCACCAGATCCCACAAATTCTTCTAAAGAAAAAGACAGTAATGAATTTCCCCTCTCCTCACTTCCTGAGGATATTGACCAAGAAGTCTTTAAGCAGCTTCCTGTAGATATTCAAGAAGAAATCCTTTCTGGAAAATCTCGAGAAAAAGTTCAAGGAAAAGGAAGTTTGAGTTGTCCATTACGTGCTTCTCGAGGAGTATTGTCTTTCTTTTCTATGAAACAAAAGCAGGAGAGTTCCTTAAATCCTAAAGATCATGTACCCAAAAGCACACAGGTCTCCTCTGAATCTCCCTGTGAACCAGGAACATCAGGCGGTAGCAGTTCCTCTTATGCGTCTAGCCAAAAGGATTATTCACATTATTTAGACAGTAGCTTAAAAGATGAACGAATGAGTCAAGGACCTAATGAATCTCAAGGATTCCACTTTTCAAATACAAACCCTGCTGTATCTGTTTTCCATTCATTTCCAAATTTGCAGAGTGAGCAACTTTTCTCCAAAGACCGTACCACAGACAGCCATAAGCAACCAGTGCCAACAGTCTCTCGTCATGAAGGACTTAAAGAAAATAGAGAGCAAGAGTCTCCCAATGAGAAAATTACTTTTCCTTCTGACATTGATCCTGAAGTTTTCTATGAACTGCCAGAAGAGGTACAAAAAGAACTGTTGGCTGATTGGAAGAGAACGGGATCAGATTTCCACACTGTACATAAATGAGCATGCTCCACAAAAGGGAAAGACGGTTGTTCTCAGATTAGCAGTTTATTAAGCTCTTCTGAATTAAACACTAATACTTTCAATAATGTAGAAACGTAATATGAAATGTTCCAGATAAAGCAAACATAGTTATGGGAAAAAATTCTGGCACAAAGCATAAAAATATAACAGAAATAATGTAAAATATTACCTTCCTCTCATTCCTAACATGTTTTATATTGCTTTTCAATAAAAAGAATATCATGATCAGCATTAGTATATTTTCCATACATCATGGAAACATTGGGAGGAAGATATATATGACTGTGTATAAAAAATAGAGTAGCCAAATCATTGCTATGCTAGAGCAAAGAACAGGGCTTTTTCCTATGAAGTACAGAGTTGCTCAAGAAATTCACCTCTTTTAGGAAATAGCCATAAAAAAATTCTATTGCCAGCTAAGCTGCTAAAAATGTATAGGTCTTGGTAATATGTACCATTTGGTGAGTTGATTTTTTTAAAAATGCCAAAGCAGTGCATATTCAATTAATGCTCCTTAGTGTACCTGGAACCTACCACAATGCCTGGCACCCAGAGGGTGCTCAGTAAACACTGAATGGATAAATTGTGTGGCACAGGCCCCATGAGGAAATGGGTGGTGGAATATATATGTTGTAAAGAACTAGAAGGAACTCTCCATACAAGTTGATTAAGGGAAGGATGACACCAGAAATTCAAAGTGATCTGTCTCTAGGACTGTCAGATAATAGAAGTCCACTTCCTCTGGCCCGTCTGTAAGGTTTAAAAAAAGCAAGGGATTGGATGTGTTTGAATCTTCTCCACAATTTTGTAGATGAAGATTTAGAGATGAGATTAAGGCTTTCATACCCCAACAGATACACACAGTGACTACACTGATGGTATCCGCTGTTCTCCATTGTTGTCCCTTTTTGCCTTCTAGATTAAAAATCGGATATAAGATTGTGGATGTTTTATAATTTGGAAGGCATAGAGGGTGTTTCTAGAAGACTCCAAAGTATGGCTCAGCACTGGTTTGGAGTAGTTCTGTGATTATGTAGGTTAACATCATATCAGTGTTAATCCGCTGATTGAGATTTATTGTAAGCATTTATTATCACATTTAGATTTATTATGAGCATCTCAGTATTATTCACTTTCAAATATAGGTAAGCATTCTAGATGTCACCAAGTTCCATTAGTCAGTATGCATTTGTAATTATTGCAAAGTAAATGTTGCACTAATCAATAGTTATGAAAGCTATATATTGGTGACAACAATTTTCAGTTATTGAGTAGGGAAAGATATTGACAGTTAATATGAATGTTGAGGTAGTGCAAATACTCGATAACTTTATGGTAAACATTCTTTCTGAGTCAACAAAAAATGTGGTTATTTGTTTTGTGGCATTATTTTGTTAATAGGTAACTACTACAAAATTCAAGGAGTGGGGAGCTGTCACCAACAAAGCCCTGAAAATGTGCTTTTGGCTTCAGTAGGGAGTTGAGAAAACTGTTAGCTGAGGCTGGAAGAATGATGCGGAAGTTTCTTTTAAAAAGCTTTTACGAAACATTTGATAAAACAGCTGCGTATGGTATCTTGGAAAACATACCTAGTGAAAGGTTATCTCCAGGCAAAATGTCTAAAGCGCCACCTGGTGGCTTTCAGCTATATGGGTTAAAGTACTACACGCAAGAAAGAGTTGAGCTTTAGAGAGAGGAGAGATGGTTAGGTTGCAAGCAGAAATACAGAGAGCCAGAACTCTGAAGTGGAAAACTTGCCAGCTTACTCTCCAGCCGCCCCGGTTAACAAGGTGGCAAAGTGAGGTGTGAGCATGGGTCAGACATCAGCATTAACGGTCTCACTTCTGCACCTCTTGTATTCATGCACCTCTACTGTGTGACTTTACAGTTTCACTAAAAGTCAGGTTTTATTTCCTTGCTTATGGATTATGAGTTTAGCCAAGTGACATGCTTTGCCAATGGGATGTTAGGCTTGAAAAAGCACTTGAGGTTTTTTCCACTTCCTTCCTTGCTCCTTTGCCTTCGTTGTGAGAACAGCTCCATCCGCACTGGAGGATGGAGACTCAGGAAGCAGAGCGACCTCACTCCAGTTGTTCCAGCCCAGGCCATCCTTTCTCGGATGACCCACAGCCAATGTGAGACATGGGATAAATAAAGTTAATTGTGTGCCTCTGAGGCGTTGTGATTGTCTGTTATACATCATTATTGTTGCACTTGATACATGATAATCTATAGTAGTGTACAGAAGTCACCTTAATTTATGAAAAAGATAAAAGTATGTGAAGAAAGAATTAGTGAAAAAAAGTGGCATTGGAAAACAACTTATTTTATTCAATTAAATCCCAAAACAACCTTCAAGTGGAGGATAAAGTTGAAAGCAACTTATTAAAATGATTATTATAGACTGCCATTTTTTAAAAAGGATTTTTGATATTTGTCAAAGCTGTAAACCCTAAAAAACTCCCAGATTTTATATCCAAAGAAGTTAGTAGTATCATTATATGTGCCACTTGAACCTGTGTAGAGAAGGTGTACAATATAGTGTCTGCAGGTATTGTCCAGAAGCTGACAAAATAAATTATTTTTTCCTGCACCCTGTGAACTTTAAAATGTAGATTTCTGAAAAATTTAAGCACATATGATGTGTGTGTCTCAGGACTCCTTCATAAATGGCGAGGTGTGACGCTGGAGTCAATGTACACAGTATGTTAGTAATTAGCGGGGTTTTTTAAAAATATAAATAGAAGCTGTACTATTTTATTTCTGCACTCCAGTGGAACCCCCAGCCCCACCCCACAGGTGGGGAACACCACAGGTATTTTTCTACCACAGGTGCTGGAATACCTTTAAATACCAAGCATGGCCATGTGTTCCACTCTTGGCTAGTGAGATGTGAGCATCTTTGACTGAATGAGGGGGTTTCCAAAAAAGTTACGTGTAACAGGGTGAAATCAAATAAAATGTCTCTTTGCTTTTACTCCTCTTTGTCCTCCTCAGAACACTGGGACAGAAAGGAGCTGTCAGCAAAGCAGAATTGGTGTAAAGAGCCTCCCCTGTCTTGTTATCATAGACTTCTGTATGAGAGCAGTAAGCTTCTCAGCAGTGTGTTCTCTGACAGTCCTTTATTTCTTTTTGCAGCCAAATATTTTCTTAATTGATATAATCATGCTGCACTGTTCTGGTTCATTAACATTACATGTCCAACATCATGGTTAGATAAGGTCCAAGCTATGAAGGTGCATAGGGAATAAGCATTTCTTTGATTCAATATAAACATTTTATTTTGGTAATTCCAGTAATGTCTGAGTATCTGAGATTATTAGAGTTGCATGATTAGATTATTTAAAAGATTTAAAAATCAGTTTAGAATTGTTAGATTATTTTTAATTTTCATATTATTTGGATGACAGTATTACCTTCAAACTTGTGTTATATGGGATTTTTGTTACTACAGATGACACCTTTCATAATACTTCTTCATAAGGCCTTTCTTAGAGCAAAACTTTTGATGATTAATTTATTACTTTTCTGTACATGAATCATACTTCTGGTATCCAGTGTAAGAACTCTGCCTAGCTGTAGGTTGTGAAGATTTTTCTCCCAAGTTTTATAATTTAATGTTTTACATTTAAGCCCCTGTTCCATGTTAATTTTTGTATAAAGTGCAAGGTTAGGTCTTCGGATGTCAGTTACTCCAACACCGTTTGCTAAAAGGTGGTTCTTCCTGCCCTGAGTTGCTTTCCCACCTTTGCTGAAAATCAGGTGGGGGCCTCCCAGGTGGCCGCAGTGGTAAAGAACCCGCCTGCTAATGCAGGAGACGCGGGAGACACAGGTTGGATCCCTCGGAGAAGGAAATGACAACCCGCTATGGTATTTTTGCCTGAAAAATCTCATGGACAGAGGAAACTGGCGGGCTTCAGTCCCTGGGGTCACAAAGAGTTGCACACGACTGAGCATGCACGCACAACCATCAAATGTGCTTTAATGTACTCCCGAGGATACATTAATGACATTTGACATTTTCACCTCTTTTTACCCACTCTGGTCTTGTTTTCCGAAGGACTGTGGACCCGATTGAACATTTTGTCTCAGCAGGCAGTCTCCTAGTTGCGGTGTCACGGAGGGCTGGTGGGAGTGTGCACTCAGCTTCCCACCCGGCCCAGCTCTCACCACCCTGCTGAGCGGAGACACTGACGGCAGGAATGGGCCCTGATTTGCATTAATTGTTGCCTCCAATCGCAAATACAAGCTCAGCTCTGCACTCGGTCTCGAGGACACCAGGGCAGGAAGGGGACGTGCAGTGCTGACCGTCCTCATGTCCCACATCTGGTTTCCCCTCCCCATGCCATCTAGGAGCGGAGGCTGATTCCCGCTGAGCCCTGCTGACTGCAGCCGGGGTGCACCGGTTTCCTTAAGTGATGCAGATGACCACAAATTTGGTGGCGTGGAGGAACAGAAATTTATTCTCCATTCCGGAGGCCGGAAGTCTGAAATCCAGGCATCCGCAGGGTCACGCTCAGGCTGAAGGCTCTAGGGGAGAGTCCTTGTTTCCCTCTCAGCCTCTGGCAGCTCCGGGGGTCCCTCGGCTTGAGGTCGCAGCACATCATCCCTGCCCCTGTCTTCACACGCCGCCTCTTCTCCACAAGGCTCTCCCACGTGCATTTCCTCCGGTGCACTTGGGGTTGGATGGAGAGCCCACCCAGATGATCCAGGGTGACCTCATTCTGAGGCTCTTGATTACATCTGCCGAGATCCTTTTTCCAAATAAGGTCACAGGGCTCCAGGGATTTGACAAGGACATACCTTTTGGGGTCACCACTCAACTCACCACAGAGGGGAGGCCATCACAGCTGGGTGGGGCGGGCGGCTCGGCATTTTTTGGACTGCGGTGACGCCGGAGGCTGACTGGTGAGCAGCCCTTACTTGAACTAGCTGGTTAATTCATGGTGCTGCCAGGCGGGGCTGGAAGCTCACTTTGCCATTGGCTCCCACTGCCACCACCCTGGCCGGGATACCAAGGCTCCGTACCTGCCTCTGCCGGTGAAGGGGGACAGGGAGCTCCTGCTCAACCTTGCAGATGCCAGGAGGAGGGGCGGCTGCGCTTTTTAGGTTGGTGTTTGGCTTCAGTTCTGTGGGTCAGCCTTCTGTGTGTGGACACTCCTAATGGAGCAGGGGAGCAGGCTCTTTCCTAAAGCCTCCCCCACCTCTTTTGATTTCTGCCTGCCGTTCAGCAATGCCAGGTTGGAGCTTCTGCAGCGCCCCATCTCAAATATACATATGGTAATAAGGGAACCCAGAGAACTCTCTGCTAGGACATCCCTCAGGTGCCCAGGTCCTTGACTAGTTTGCAGTCTTCGTTCCGTCTAAGCTGGAGTCTTGTATGCTTGCCTGGTGAGTGCAGGGTTTTCTAGTTTTAGGAGGAAAGACTTCGGAGGAATGGGCTACCACATTCTGGCCAGACCAGAAATTGATTCATGATTCAGCTCCTGATGCCAGATTGTTGTTGTTTGGTCACTAAGACGTGTACGAGATTTTTGTGACCCCATGGACAGCAGCCCACCAGGGTCTTCTGTCCATAGGATTTCCCAGGCAAGAAAACTGGAGTGGGTTGCCATGCAATCCGCCAGGGGATCTACCTGACCCAGGGATCAAACCCACCTCTCCTGTATTGGTAGGCAGATTCTTTACCACTGATTCATCAGGGAAGCCTGCAGATTCCAGACATCAACTGTCAAACATTCTAGCGGACTTCTTTTCAATTTTTAAGTTCATGTTTCCTACAGTTATCGATTTAAGAAGTAAAAGAAAAACAATTTAAAATATATTTTAATCTTTAATTAATGCTGACTTCTGATTGCATATGCTTTCTTATTGATGCTTTTTTGCAGAGAATTTTACAGGGGAAAAAAGCAAAAGATAAAAGTACATTAAGAACCCTTGTTATTTAACATTATTCTTATATGAGATTAAAAACTATATTTAATGCTGTTCTCTTGTACAACTGTGTGGTCTTATTTTCACGAAGTACCTTCAGTAATTTGTTCAAGAATACTGTTTAGAGAGTCACAGTATTTATGCATATTGACTTAGAAGCAAAAGGCTATGATTGCCACACATGATTTTTAAATGGCCTCATTTCTTCTTTAGGAATGATGAATGTCCATTATGATGATATCCATGTCTTGATGGAATTTTTTGTGTCTTTATTCCATCTTTTACATTGAGCATGAAGCTTACTAAATTGGAAGGCATGGTTGCTTCAATTATCGATGGGGCCAATTTTCCTCTCATTTCTGTCTGAACAAACATCACTAGTTTGGAATATGCTGGATTCCTGTAAACAAAGGAAGAGTTAAAAAATATAAAGAATTTTTATCTATTGAATTTACAAGTTTATAAGGAGCAGGATTCTTATTCCCCATTGATTGCCAACACAGTGCTTATGACAGGAGAAATAGTGACTGAAAGAAGGAAAAAACATGTGGAATGATTTGCACACTCAAAATTATTTTACATAAAAATATTAAGTAGTCAGACTATATCTTAAAGTCTTCAGTTTTAGTTATCATTTCTTTCTTGTCATTTTATCGACTTCTTAAAATTATAAAGCATAAGCATAAAAGTAATGTATGCTTATGAAAATTTAAACAGTAGAGCATTTTCATAATTCCCCTTCATTCTGCTCCCCAGAGACAGTCACTATTTATAGCATTGACTGTATCTTTTCAGATGATCATCTATGGATATATAAAGATAACATGTGTGTACATATATGTTTATGTACCCTATATATACGCACATGTACATTCTTACTTTTGCAAAAATGAGACATATTTTTCTGGAACTAATTTCATTCTCCTCTGAGTATGATACCATGCACCTCTGTGTCTATACAGATCAGCTTATTGTTTTTAATGACTGCATATGGTATTTCATATTAGATTAACCAGTCCTCTATCATGGAATTATTTCTTGTTGCCACAATAAATCAAGCTGCAATAAAACACCTTGTAATATATTCATTTGCACCTCGAGAAATATTTATATTGAGTTTCCAGGTCAATGTTTTTGTGTATTTAACATTTTGAAATGTTATCTCCAAACTACCTTCCAAGAACCATAGTATTTTATGTTCAAACCCAGTGAATTTCAAATTAGAGGATATGAAGACTTGCCAAGGGGTATGAGAGGCTGAATAACACATAAGGGAATACAGTTTCAAATCTCTGACTTCCATGTACCTTTTCCTTAAAACTGATCTGAGAATATATCTCTGATGGACATGCCAGCTTTTGTCCTACCAGCCTGATCACACCAGCCTTCTTAATAGAACCTTCTGTTTTATAGAATCAAGGGATGTCTGTCATCTCCCCCACCTAAGACTGAATGGTACTAAGGTGCTTTACCCTGGCATATAAACATGAGTTGCTAAAGGAAAAATTCAATCAATTGGAAGTGAGTTAAGAAAATGAATGATGGATGACGGTAATAAAACCTTACTGAGTCAATTCTTTGCTTTCAATAAAACTTAAGGATCTAATTGAGTTGTCAGCTGTTAAGTCATTAAAAACAATGTCTGATTATAGGTCACTACGTAACATGGAATATAACTCAGAAGAATGTCAAGGGATTGTGTGATGGTACTAGAGTTCTACTCTCCATTTCAACCCACCTGTTCATGTGACCAAAGTTTCTTACACTTACGTTCATAAAAATGCAAAGCATAAGTAGACTTGAGGTCATTCTATCTGACGGGATATCTACAATGGGCCTTTTGTCCCATGTTTTTTACAGTGAGTGTAGCTGACAGAAGCATGATGACTCTTGAACCAGAATGCATGGTTTGAAGCTGAGCTTTGCTGTTACCTATGTGAGAACTTGAGAAAGTTACTTAATTTCTCTGGGTTTCCATTTTCTTTTCTGCAAAATGGGGGTAGTAAGACGACTACTTTATGGGGTTCTTGTGAGGATCAAATAGTTGACATTTGGTATCTGTAAATTGTAACAGTGTCTGACTAACAATTTGCTTTTACATTTAACAATTATGTAATAATTTTTATTTTGATCAATGGGTAATATTAACAATTTAAACCAGTGCAAATAAACTTATTTTAACATTTAGATACTTCAGTCACTCAGTGTCCGAGTCTTTGTGACCCCATGAACTGTAGCACGCCAGGCCTCCCTGTCCATCACCAACTCCCAGAGTTTACCCAAATTCATGTCCATCAAGTCGGTGATGCCATCCAACCATCTCATCCTCTGTCATCCCCTTCTCCTCCCGCCCTCAATCTTTCCCAGAATCAGGGTCTTTTCCAGTGAGTCAGCTCTTCGCATCAGGTGGCCAAAGTATTGGAGTTTCAGCTTCAACATCAGTCCTTCTAATGAACACCCAGGACTGATCTCCTTTAGGATGAACTGGCTGGACCTCCTTGTTGTCCAAGGGACTCTCAAGAGTCTTCTCCAACACCACAGTTCAAAAGAATCAATTTTTTGGCGCTCAACTTTCTTTACAGTCCAACTCTCACATCCATACATGACCACTGGAAAAACCATACCCTTGACTATAGACAGGACCTTTGTTGGTAAAGTAATGTCTCTGCTTTTCAATATGCTGTCTAGGTTGGTCATAACTTTCCTTCCAAGGAATAAGTGTCTTTTAATTTCATGGCTGCAATCACCATCTGCAGTGATTTTGGAGCCCCCCAAAAATAAAGTCAGCCACTGTTTCCCCATCTATTTGCCATAAAGTGATGGGGCCGGATGCCATGATCTTAGTTTTCCTAATGTTGAGCTTTAAGCCAATTTTTTCACTATCCTCTTTCACTTTCATCAAGAGGTTCTTTAGTTCTTCTTTACTTTCTGCCATAAGGATGGTGTCATCTGCATATCTGAGGTTATTGATATTTCTCCTGGCAATCTTGATTCCAGCTTGTGCTTCTTCCAGCCCAGCGTTTCTCATGATGTACTCTGCATATAAGTTAAATAAGCTGGGTGACAATATACAACCTTGATGTACTCCTTTTCCTATTTGGAACCAGTCTGTTGTTCCATGTCCAGTTCTAACTGTTGCTTCCTGACCCGCATACAGGTTTCTAAGGAGGCAGGTCAGGTGGTCTGGTATTCCCATCTCTTTCAGAATTTTCCACAATTTGTTGTGATCCACACAGTCAAAGGCTTTGGCATAGTCAATAAAGCAGAAACAGACATTTTTCTGGAACTCTCTTGCTTTTTCAATCATCCAGTGGATGTTGGCAATTTGATCTCTGGTTTGTCTGCCTCTTCTAAAACCAGCTTGAACATCTGAAAGTTCATGGTTCACATATTGCTGAAGCCTGGCTTGGAGAATTTCGAGAATTACTTTACTAGCGTGTGAGATGAGTGCAATTGTGTGGTAGTTTGAGCATTCTTTGGCATTGCCTTTCTTTGGGATTGGAATGAAAACTGACCTTTTCCAGTCCTATGGCCACTGCTGAGTTTTCCAAATTTGCTGACATATTGAGTGCAGCACTTTCACAGCATCATCTTTGAGGATTTGAAATAGCTCAATTGGAATTCCATCACCTCCCCTCGCTTTGTTCATAGTGATGCTTCCTAAGGCCCACTTGACTTCACATGCCAGGATGTCTGGCTCTGGGTGAGTGATCACACCATCATGATTATCTGGGTCATGAAGATCTTTTTTGTACAGTTCTTCTGTGTATTCTTGCCACCTCTTCTTAATATCTTCTGCTTCTGTTAGGTCCATACCATTTCTGTCCTTTATTGAGCTGATCTTTGCATGAAATGTTCCCTTGGTATCTCTAATTTTCTTGAAGAGATCTCTAGTCTTTCCCATTCTATTGTTTTCCTCTATTTCTTTGCACTGATCGCTGAGGAAGGCTTTCTTATCTCTCCTGGCTATTCTCTGGAACTCTGCATTCAAATGGGTATGTCTTTCCTTTTCTCCTTTGCTTCTTTACTTTCTGCCATAAGGATGGTGTCATCTGCATATCTGAGGTTATTGATATTTCTCCTGGCAATCCTGATTCCAGCTTGTGCTTCTCACAGCTATTTGTAAGGCCTCCTCAGACAGCCATTTTGCTTTTTTGCATTTCTTTTTCTTGGGAATGGTCTTGATCCCTGTCTCCTGTACAATGTCACAAACCTCTGTCCATAGTTCATCAGGCACTCTATCAGATCTAGTCCCTTAAATCTATTTCTCACTTCCACTATATAATCATAAGAGATTTGATTTAGGTCATACCTGCCTGGTCTAGTGGTTTTCCCCCCTTTATTCAATTTAAGTCTGAATTTGGCAATAAGGAGTTCATGATCTGAGCCACAGTCAGTTCCCGGTCTTGTTTTTGCTGCCTGTATAAAGCTTCTTCATCTTTGGCTGCAAAGAATATAATCAATCTGATTTCGGTGTTGACCGTCTGGTGATGTCCATGTGTAGAGTCTTCTCTTGAGTTGTTGGAAGATGGTGGATGGTGTTTGCTATGATCAGTGCATTCTCTTGGCAAAACTCTATTAGCCTTTGCCCTGCTTCATTCTGTACTCCAAGGCCAAATTTGCCTGTTACTCCAGATGTTTCTTGACTTCCTACTTTTGCGTTCCAATTCCCTAGAATGAAAAGGACATCTTTTTTGGGTGTTAGTTCTAAAAGGTCTTGTAGGTCTTCATACGACTGTTCAGCTTCTTCAGGGTTAGATACTTAGGGTCACAGAAATTAAAACAAATTTTAAAAATTAGGTACTTATTCCTATAGAGGTATGATAGAAAATAAACAGTGATTGATAAAAGAACCTAAAGCATAAACACTGATATATAAAAGAACCCAAAGCATAAAATATATTTTATTTGGATAAAAGTATGCAAGGGAAAAAGAGTAAAAATATCAGATCAAGGATAAAAGAAATGATATAATATTTCTGACTGTTAAAGGTTATATGTATTTTGAAACTGAAAATGTAGTGGTAGGTTTCAAGTTGTTACAGTATTTAGGTTCTGATGAATACACTTAGAAGGGTGATAAAAACATTTTTTTTAAGTGTCAAGATTTATAGTATGCTAGAAATTTCACCCTCTTGATATAATGCTATACAAAATTTTAATATCAACTTAAAAATGTGCAAGGCAATATACGGTTTTATAAAATTCTCTTAGAGGGGTTTGAAGACCACTGCTCCAACCAACCATATGAGCATCTATTTTCTTAAACCCTTTTCCATTCAGAGTTCAGACTATTTTTACATTGTCTCAAATGGCTGGACTCACTAGCAATTTGTATGGCCTCTATGTGAATTTACTAGGGCTTTACATACTTAACAAAGCTTTTCCAAGATTTCCTGGAGAGTACATTTACTGTAGATAATATGTTTTATAAATTTACTACAGGACTTGAGCTGCACAGAAGGAAAAGGTACAGAAGAATCACTTTTTTGTCAGTACCCTTCTCCAGCAGGTTGTTAGGCAAAGTTCCCACTCTGGGTAGAATATCTAAATTAGAGTTTTTTTCTCTCTCTCTCTCTTTTTTTTTTTTTGCAGTGGAAAGGGAATGGTGACAAGATGCAAGAAGGGGACTTTGCCTGTGAAGCACTCTTTAGGTTGTATAACTTCCCCACCAGAGTCCCCACTAGCAGCTGATTCACCTACCTGATACGGAGTAATAATTTTTCCCTTGTTTTATCCTTTCCTGCTGTGGAGAATACAGTCTTGGCTATATATTGAAAATTGACAGATGGGGAGAAAGGCTACATTGTCATCATCATCTGAACCAATTATCCTGTCCATCAATGTAAATATTTTTGGATTTCTTTTAGTTCTCTAATTCAGTAGAAAATATTAAGGAATATGGGTCTAAATGTCATTTTATTTTGACTTCCTTCACATACATATTTTTCTCCTACTGAGTGGTTTACATCTGACCAATATAAAGTTTTACATGTCATTTTGTGTGCCAGTGTCTTTTATTTAATATAAAATCATTTAGCAAATATGTAAGGAAGTTGTAGAATGATAGATATTGAATTAATATATATATGCATTTATAGAATATGTGTATTGGATGTCACCATCTTATCCAGTGGCTGGCCACCTTTGGGCAAAGAGTCATCTCTGATCTCTCCAGCTCTTCCCTCTCTGAATTTGCCTACTGGGTGGCTTGTTCTGCAGGTAACTGTTCACAGTAAGTAGTCCATTGGAAAGAATATATTCAAAGTGAAGCATGATTCATTGCCGATAAATGCTAACTATTATAATTCTAGAGAAATTTATTTTTCATCTGCAAAAATCCTTTAATAACTCACAGAAGTGACTAATGGAGAAACATAAAACATCAGGTCAAGGTTAACTGGAGGGCACGATGATGTCTGTGAACGTGTGACTGGTGCAGAAACCACGATTATACTTTACAGGGAATTGTCTGTTCTTATTATACTTAAGACGAAAAATACTTGAAAAATTATTTAAAAAATTGTATTTAGGGGCATTTTTTCCCCCCAACAGGATATACCAGAAAATATTTCTGGTGAGTTCGTTAGCAAGTTACAAACTCAACTAAAAAATGGTTAAACAATAAATATATGGAAATAACACTTACTCTTGCACAGGTAAACATATATAGCCACAAGCATGGTTATAACCTCGGATGTAACTTGAGGATGGAGGATATGCTGGAAAGTCCACACTAGTAGCTAAGTGATCAAAAGAAAAATTAAAATGAAACCTATGCCACAAAGATGAAAAATTCTGTTTCCAATAGCATATTTTCAAAAATACATGACATAGCATTTAACACTGACATTAATTTTAACATAGCTATGTGTGTTTGCACACTTAAGTGTATACCAGGCCAAAAATGAAAAAGTATGCTACAAGTACTAGCATGAAAAAGTATCACTACTGTCCTCTCAAACCTTTTCATGCTAGTTCTATAGATGCTGCTTCCTTTTACATACAAGAAGAACTGTTCAAAGTACAATTTATTTACTTTCTGAGATCAGAAGCAGAAATTACAAAGAAAAAGACTAATCTACTAGGATAGATTTTTTTGGTTTATCATTTTTTAAGTAGAATATTTGATGTGTTATTTAGCCTGTCAATAGAGGTAGTTTAAATGCTCTTTTCTGCCAATTCCCTGTAGCTAACTTCAATGTATGATTAAAAATCAGTAGATTTTGTTTTAGGAATTATGCAGTGTAACTGCAATACTGCATGTGAAGGTAGAAGGGAGGAGATCTGATTACCGTCACATTTATGATAATTATAGATACTCTTCCTAAAAACATTTTAAAACATGTATTTCTTTAGTCTGTGCAACTGAATCCTGCTCATCAGAGAATTTTCCTATATGATTTTAATGTACATAATCATTTCGGTAGGAAATACAACATTAAGCTCTAGTTAGGAGACAAATGTAGCTGTATGCATTTCCCATTTTCACAATCTGTTCCATCATCTTAATAGAGCCAGTTATGTTGGCAAAATGGTACTGTCAGAATTGATATTAACATATTTCTTCTCTGTTTAAAATATGGAGATTATATTTGTCTTTATTTCTTAAAATTTTGTTATATTCCACAAACAAGTATGGGTCTTTTGTGAGGCACACAGTGAGGTAGTTAGCACAGATTCTGGAAAATCAGAAAGACTTGAGCTGTTGATGAGCTACGTAACTTGATTTCTGTGAATTTCAGTTTCCTCACTGGCGAGAAAAATGCATGCAAAACATTTAACTAAAAGCAAACTACACAGTAAGCTAAACAACAGTGGAAACATTAAGAAGAAAACTATCAGTGTTCATCAAAAACTCATTCAAAGAAAATCACTTTAAAGCAAATTCAGTAGTGATGACTGAATGACTGATTATAACTATTCATGGATTTTACCTTCTATACTTCTTTTTGACCTTCCCTCTGACCAGCAAAAATGAGACACAAATAGAATGGTTTCAAGATAGACAATAAGAGATCAATAAGAGATCTCTGATTCAAATGGACAGCATTTTGTGTTAGAGGCAGTGAATAAATTTTTATGTGCCCTCATTTGAAAATGAGATGACTAATGACAGCTGTATGAAAATATACGAGACAAATATGTGAAAGTGATGAACATCGGTCCCCAGTGGTATATACGGTCAACAGAGCTAACTGTGTGCCTGAGTGCTATTAGCAGAACTGTTACTCGGTCTTGTACTCTGAAACTTAAAGGGTCCTACAAGCGGAAAAGCGTAATTAACAACAGTTAACTATCCCTGTCCCCAAGTAGTTACAGTAGGGGAATTCAGGTAGGAATAGCGAGATTAAATTGAATTGCAGAGGAAAGAAAAGGCTCTAGGCTACCACTGTCCTACCAGAGTCCCTTCACCATAAATTATCTTGAGTTCCAGGAGTCCAAAGATCTCTGGGGTGTAAACTGGTGTGTTTTAAGTGAATAATGCAAATAGGAAGTCGTTACACATGTGCATTTTACAGAGTGATACATTTTTGGCCAGGGGTGGAGGGTAGGATAAGGACTGGAGAAGGAAATGGCGACCCACTCCAGTCTTCTTCCTGGGAAATCCCATGGACAGAGGAGCCTGGTGGGCTACAGTCCGTGGGGTCACGAAGAGTTGGACACAACTTAGTGACTGAGCAACAAGCAATGGATGAGTATGTTAAAACTTTCCGTTTTTAAAAGAAATGTAAGCACATTTATGAAAAGAGCTATCTAGTAGAATTTTCTTCAGGAGTTTTATCAGTTTTTAGATATATCCATTCTACATATTCAAATATAGAAGTATATATCCAAAGATCCATTTTGTTTCTTGGTAGTTTTGTAATGTAGCCTGCAAGTATCTGTCTGTATTCAATGCTGCAGGGTACATGCTGCAAAGAGGCCAGGAGATGCCACAACGATTGACTATGATGTAAACGGCACCTCCAGAATTAGTTAAAAACTTCAGGCTTACCTACATTACACATGTATTTATTGGTCTCACCAAGTAAATACAAGAATAATTAATTGAAAGTATTCTTTCAAACTGTGAGTTAAAAGAAAAAAAATTTATTAATGACTCATAGTAATTCCCAAGTGTGGGCAAAATGTTTCAACTTACCACTGATAACATCCATATTCCCTTCATAGTGCTTCAAAGAGACTAAGTCGATAAAGTCTCGGGGGGAAATTGAGCCCATGGCAAAGCTTTGTGTAATGGTATGACATATGAATGTATCCTGAAACAAACCACATCGTGAAGATTGCAACAATTATTTAATATCTGTTCTTTGTACTGCTCCCCAAAGAATTTCACTGCCTAAGTTTGGCCTCTTTTTGGAAAAAGCAGAGCTTTGAGGTTTTAAGAATTTATCACCAAATCAGCTTGCATTTTCAGTGTAAAAGAAATATTAGATGTGTAATTATAAGTGCAAGGCAACAAAAGCAAAAATAGAAGAGTGGGACTATAGTAACCTAAAATGCCTCTGCATAGCAAAGGAAACCATTAACAAAATGAAAGGGCGACCCACAGAGTGGGAGAAAATATCTGCAAATCCTACCTCTAACAAGGGGTTAATATAAATTAGAAATACAATAAATTTAGAAAAGAATCTTGATATTATCTAATCTTCGAATTTTTAGATGAAGAAATTGAAGCCTAACATTAAGTTACATGTAGAACTAGAGAGATGTACAGAACTAGAACCCGGGTTTTCAGATTTCCAGTACAATAGTGTGTCTGCTACTCCACACTGACTAGGTAATATATTCGGAATAATATATTGACTTAACAGCCTGTGGTGTAAAGCCTAAAATTAAAGACCAGTATATGTGCTGCTTTGACATCTGTTAAAATTGGGAGGGTCTTGAATGGCCAAACTGCAAGACCCTCTCTCCACTCTGTTCCCATAAATAAGTGCCCTTGGTCCCACAACCGTCCTTATCAGCAGGATAAGACACAGTTCCTATTTATACCTGAGTAGTGGGTTTCACTTCCCTGCTACCCTGTAGAATTAGTCCAACAACCAATCAGATCCTCCTGCAAGAATCAGGGGTCCCCTCAGCTTCCTGATACTACAAAGCCTGCTGTGCACAATCCCGGGTTATTAACTCTGTTCCTGAGTGCAACTCCCCTGTCACACTGCGGGGCGTGGTCTGTCCCAGAGAGCTTAGCTGAGCTACTCATGTGTTGCTGCCTCAGCATCCGTTTTGTTTGGCCAAGCAGCCTGCGGTGGCCTTAAACTAACACCAGCTCTCTCACGTAAGCACAGCTTAGATAATAGCCCGCAGAGTTACAAGCAAATGTAAGTTCCTGATATGACTTCCCCAACAGCCCTTCTGATCAGCAGCCTCCCACACTTCCCAGGGCCTTCCCCATGTGAGCCCCTTAGATCAGACCCCCTGTGTAGTGTCCCAAAATCCTGTCCTGTTTGGTTCCAAATGATCAATCTGGCCTTAGCCTAGGAACCCCAAAGCACTCCACCCACAGACCCTAATGAAGGTGCGAGTCCCCCTCTGTCTGCACCCTGCCTTGACCTCCCCACACGGGGCCCTTGACGTGTGCTGTCCACTTCCTCCAGGACCGTAATAAACTTCTCGATTTCAGTTTCTCTCGTGGTCATTTGTTGAACCTGGCTCACCACTGGCACCCTGTGCCCCGCCAACAAATGTTAACTGAACAAAATCTTAACAGTCTTCCTTTCCTGGGCTGTCATTAGGATTAATAAACTGCCGTTGATCTTGTTTGTCTAAGTGCTGGTGTCAAGTGTTTGACCACCGCCATAACCCTACAGCAGGAATCCCTTCCTCACCAATAGGATGAATGAGTCAATTAAAATGCACCCTTGCAAAATGAATGCTACAAACATTCATAGGAAGGCAGAAAAATTCTTCTCGTTGTGTAATGTGATTCAGAGATATTATAGTATACTGAAAAAGACATCAAATCTGAATCAGGAGATCAGTATAAGTCCTGGTTCTACCATACACTGTCCGTGTTGACCTTGGGCAGATCTAAATTTTTCTGGCCACCTGATGTGAAGAACTGACAAATTTGAAAAGACCCTGATGCTGGGAAAGATTGAAGGTGGGAGGAGAAGGGGACGACAGAGGATGAGATGGTTGGATGGCATCACCGACTCAGTGAACATGAATTTGAGTAAAGTCCAGGAGTTGGTGATGGGCAGGGAGGCCTGGTGTGCTGCAGTCCGTGGGTTTGCAAACAGTCGGACATGACTGAGCGACTGAACTGAACTGAACTGAAATTTCTCTGAATATGTTTTCAAATCTTTTGATGCCAAATCTACTATACTTTCCATTATTATAGCTGACTTGCAGCAAAAACAGAAATATCTGAAATGCTAATGAAACTCTATAATTAGTATTATACAGTTATGAATGAAACAATCCAATGTTTGCATTTTCATTTGTGATGGACCAAGTTCAAATCCCAAGAGGGTCACAGACGTGTGTTCTCTGTGGATAGAACTCCAGAGCCTTTCTACAAGATGAAACTACTTTACCTTCCCAGGCTTTTCTACAACCTCACCCTCATCCCAGATTTTAAAATCAGTTTAATAGAAGGAGGTACAGTTAACCTACAGAGTTCTAAATAAATGGTAAAGTGATGGCGGGTATGTGGCACATTTGTTTTGATATGTGAAATGGGCTTGGAGACTTGAAGAACCGGACTCAGTCATCTGTAATTTTACAAATGCAACTGTTTGTAAAAATCATAAAAGTTTGCATTCCACCAACATTCTTCACCGTTACCATTTCCTTCTAATAAAATTATTATTAGCCAAAATATAGGCTGATTTTTAAAATCAGCCTACTAAGGTGTAATTTACATGTCGTGCCGTCTAGCAGTCCTCCTAAGTAACGGAGTGCCACGGTACTGCCCCAGAGTTCAGGGTCCCTCGGCCGGCCCCTGTCTTCCCTTCCTCCCTCTTCCTGCCATATCTCAGTCTCTCTCATTTCATCCATTTCGTCTCCTCCCAAGCTCTCAGCGTCCCTCGCCTCACCCTACTCCTCTCCCCTTCTAAGCCCTATTTGGCTCTTGTATCCTGTCTTCCCTTCTCTTACCTCTAGGACTTTAACTTTCTACTCCGTTACCTGTAGTTTTCCTTTCTCTGTTTTTATTCTTCCTGTTCATCTCTGAGATACTGTATTTGAAAGTGTTTCTAAAACCACAACCATTATAATGTTATTTCACACATGCCTTTAAAAAGTTATATGCTATTTGCTCTTAACAGTGTCTACAATATTATCTAGTGTGTTATCACTACGATAAATCTACTGACTTCCATCAACAAGGCATGCTTAATCTTTTTTTCCCCTTGATGGAGGAGGCAAATCCATGAGTTCAGTCCTTTCAATAACCAAAGGCACACATCTGCAGATTCAGAATGTGGTATGCACTAAAAATAGAATAAAGCTAAATGGAACTGAACTCTCAATAAAGAAAAAAGTTTTAAGCTTTTTATAAAGATTTCAACTTGATTTGAATATATAAAATACAGATGTAATAAACTGAAATACTAAGATATAAAAACTAAAACTGAATTAATACAGTAAAAGTCCAACATTAAACAATAAATTACCGAATCAATCTTTAGTACTATGTTGTACATTTTCAATGCTTTGTCCCATGTGACTCTGTTTTCAGGTTTGAAGAGGAAATCAGATAGTTTAGATGTTGATTCTGGAATCATTCCTTCAACACGATATCTATGGTTACCAAAATAAAGAAAATTCAAAATTTCATTGAATTTAGCCTAAGTTGAAAATATGGTTATCACAGTATAAAGCACACTAATTTACAAGTAGTATAAAGAAAATTTGAAGGTAATATTAGTAATTTAAAATACTAATATTTAATTGTAAGTTGTTGCTTAGTTGCTAAGTCATGTCTGACTCTTTTGTGACCCCATGGACTGTAGCCGGTCAGGCTCCTCTGTCCATGGAATTCTCCAGGCAAGAATACTGGAGCAGGTTGCCATTCCCTTCTCCAGGGGATCTTCCTGACCCAGGGATCAAGCTTGTGTCTCCTGCATTGGGAGGGGATTCTTTACCACTGAGCCACCAGGGAAGCCAGTAACAGTTTTATTTAAATATGCATTGCAATAATTAATATAAATTATTTGAAAATTCATTTTTCAACACATTTTGTTAGTACTGTTTCTATAGTTGTCTTTTTTTTTTTTTTTTAATTATTTGGCTGCACTGTATCTTAGTCGCAGCACCCAGGTGGGCTCTGTGTTGCTGTGTGCGGGCTTCTCTCTAGGTCTGGCTTGTGGTCTCCAGGCTGCACACGCTCAGTAGTTGCGGCGAGTGGGGGTAGTTGCCCTATGGCTTGTGGGATCTTAGTTCCCCAAGCAGGGATTGAACCACGTCCCCTGTATAGGATGGTGGATGCTTAACCACTGGACCATCAGGGAAGTCCCTATCATTACCTTTTCAAAGGGACTACGTTCATTTAGAAGTTTTCTAAACTCTTTCTCATAAACATTTACATGCTGTATTTAGCATAAGTCTCTAGTAACTGACGAGACACTTGTGTGGTTGTGCAGCATCTTGTGGCCTTAATTCTTAATTTAAGAATGTAATATGAAAAAAAAAAGAATGTAGTATGATATAAGCAGAGGTCAGAAAACTTTTCAGTAAAGAGCCAGATGGTAAATAATTTATTTGGCTTTGCAGGTTTCATGTTCTATGTTGCAATTATTCAACTTTATTAGTGCAGCAGTGAAACAGCCACAGACAATATGTAATAAATGGGCCTGTCTGTATTATAATTAAACTGTCAGTTTTCACTCCAATCCCAAAGAAAGGCAATGCCAAAGAACGTTCAAACTACCATACAACTGCACTCATTTCACACGCTAGCAAGGTAATGCTCAAAATCCCTCAAACTAGACTTCAACAGTACGTGAACTGAGAACTTCAGATTTACAAGCTGGATTTAGAAAATGCAGGCTTTTGGAAAACCAGAGATCAAATTGCCAACATCTGTTGCAAACACAGAAAAAGCAAGGGAATTCCAGAAAAACATCTATTTCTGCTTCACTGACTTCTGCTAAAGGCTTTGACTGTGTGGATCACAACAAACTGTGGAAAATTCTTAAAGAGATGGGAATACCAGATCCCCTTACCTGTCTCCTGAGAAATCTGTAGGCAGGCCAAGAAGCAACAGTTAGAACTGGACATGGAACGATGGACTGGTTCAAAGTCGGGAAATGAATAAGGCAAGGCTGTATGTATATGGTCACCCTGCTTATTTAACTTCCATGCAGAGTACATCACATGAAATGCTGGGATGGATGACTCACAAGCTCGAATCAAGATTGCTGGGAGAAATATCAACAACCTCACATATGCAGATGATACCACTCTAGAGGAAATCAACCCTGAATATTCATTGGAAGGATTGATGCTGAGGCTCCAATACTTTGCCCACTTGATGGGAAGAACTGACTCATTAGAAAAGACCCTGATGCTGGGAAAGATTGAAGGGAGGAGGAGAAGGGGATGACAGAAGATAAGATAGTCGAATGGCCTCAGTGACTCAATGGATATGAGTTTGAGCAAGCTCTGGGAGAGGTGAAGGACCGGGAAGCCTGGCGTGCTGCAGTCCACAGGGCTGGAAAGACTTGGACATGACTGAGTCACTGAACAACCACCCCCCTGAAAAGAAACTGAATCAAACTTGGTTTTCTAAATAACATATCATGATCAATAAATGAACAACTCTTAAAAACATGGTTTTAAAAACATCTGCACAATTTCCCTTAGTATATTTGAATTTGAAACAACAGGTTCCTAAAAAATATCCTTAAAGGCAGCTTACAGAAAAAATTATAAAAGAATCTGCCTGCCAATCCAAGAGACTCAGAAGACATGAGTTCTATCCCTGGGTCGGGAAGATCCCCTGGAGGAGGAAATGGCAACCCACTTCAGTATTCTTGCCAGGAAAACTCCATGGACAGAGTAGCCTAGAGAGTTACAGTTCATGGGGATGCAAAGAGTCGGATACAACTGCGCAACTAAACGTGCATGCACGTGTACACACACACACACCACACAATATCCTTAAAAGCACTTACAGAAAAAATTATATACATTGGCAAAAGAAATATACTGGGGAAATAAACTTTATCTTTAAGTGGTTCACTTAATGGAAAGATAAAATGTTGAAAAGACCACAAAATACTCTAAGAAAATACCCATCTATTTTTATAGTAATTAGTTCTTGAAGTGGAAATTTCTTAGCTTTGTGAAGTATTCACTAGAAGTGATTCTTTTTTCTGTCTTCAGGTTTGAAAATTAGATGGTACATATTATTCTTTTTATTCACCCATGTTTCAATCAAGTGACTTTATAAGTAATTGCTATTTCCTGTTCACTATCCAATAATGTCTTATAGCTAATGAAGTAGCACTGAATTCTAGATACATCAATGTCATTGAATTCAAAACCATGATTATAAATAGGAAATTGTACTCACAGATTTCCATGGAATTTTTTAGAAGCCTTGCTGAAAACAGTTATTTTTTTCTCAAAGAGGAATAAAAAATCCACAAATAAATTAGCTGTCAGATACAGAAAGAAATAAATTTAAAAAACAAAAAAATGAAAGTAAAAACTTTTTCTAGTTTGTAAAAAAAAAATTAAAAAATGTCTTTGCAATGATTTGTTTCCATTAAAAAACAAACTCTTGAAATATATATATAACTTGTTTTCTTACTGAATTCTTAATCACTTTCCAGCCTGGTGTATCTTGATAGTAACCTAAAATTTCTTGAGCAGTTTGTTGGGCAAGTGCCTTATAGTCCATCTACCTGCAAATATGCAAAGTATTAAAAGCAAATGACTGGTGAGAATGCAATCATACAAAGATTTTTTTTTAAATGCTGTATTACACTTTAACACTATTTCTAAATGTCTGTCACATAGCAATGAACAATAATTCCGTTTTGAATACATGCATCTCTTCTTTTTTATTCAGTATTTCAAATAAGAAAATGTGATATATTACAAAGAGCAGGCTTTAGCTTGGGAGTCAGAAACTGGAGTCAAATCCTGTCTCTGCCACTGACAAATTGTAAACCATGTTCTTTAATATTTCTCTTTCCCCATTTTACCAAACTGTAAAACTGGGATAATACCTAACTCAGTAGAACTGATGTGAGGATTAAATGAAACAATGCACCTAAACATCTTACCCCTTACGTGGCACATATTATTTCTAACCGCTCAGTCTTGCTTCCTTTCCCCTGTGAAGCAACATAATCTTGGTCAGGGGCTAGTGGGGCTTTACCTCCTTTAAAGTGAGAGGCAGTGGCCCTGGAGGGCCTGACCCCTGGCTTCCTCTCCGAAGTCAGCTTCTTCCGTTTCCTTCTCTCCCTCTTAGCGCCAGTTATATCGAGCTTCTTGGTTGTTCCTCAGATACAACCAAGCAACTTCCTACCTCAGGGTCTTTGTACTTGCTGTTCCCTCTGCTTGTAATGTTCTCCCTCAGTGTGTTCACAACTGACTCCTCCTCATTAGTGTCTCTGCTTAAATATTCTCTTCAGAGAGGATCAAGTTCATATCAATTCAGATCAAACAGATGTACGGAACTCTTGCTAAGGGTTAAATGTTGTGGTATCTGTGGCAAAAGCAGTTGAGAATGATCCTGTTTCTGCTTTGAATGAGCTCAGGAAGGTGGTGTCTCATTGGTCCTTTGGCCCATCACCCAGTTTTCAGTTAAGGGAAGCTGGTTGGTGTGGTGGAAAGAATGACAACACAGAACTGGATTCAAATCTTGGCTTTGCCATTTACCATCAGCTTTATAATTTAGGGTAAACTGCTTAGCCTTTGGACTTCGATTATCGTTTCTACAGACGGGGGGATAGTAATACCTGTCTCGTGGGGTTATTATGAGGATTAAGTGATTTAATATATGCAGAAGTGATTGAAACAGTGTCAGGCCCTTCTTGGTGATCAAAGGTTAGTCTTTTTCTTTAAATGGACATATTTAAATTTGGCTAAAAACAAACACACACTCTCCTAAGAGCTGCCTGAATAAACCTTCTCAAAGTTTAATCATCAGCACATGTCTTCCAGCTCTCACCTAAAGGCCTTTAGGTTGGATCATAAATCTACTTTTCTCTTGTCTTAGTTCTTTGGCAAGGCACAGCACCTAATTGACATCTATATTTGAAAAACATTGGTAAACTGTTATAATTCCTTCTTCTTAGGAGACTCTTGGTTTCTTTACCTTTCCTAGCAGATCTAATCCAGAATTTTAATAATTACTGGGACTCTTCTCCAAATCCTCACGGATATCTCCATATCTTTTAACCTGTGAAAGAACAAAAGTGGAAGCAGAATTATTTTGATCCATGAATTAGAAAATATATTTGATAATTTCCTTAGTATTTTTTCAGTGTCTTTGATTTGTACTTTATGTACTCATTCAGAAACATGTTTCCTCAATGTAAGAAAAAGGTAGTAAGAACATGAAGATAATGTTTATGAAAAGAATCTTTAAGAAATTATCTTTTAAAAGGACAGGTTTAAACGACACTAAGTGTGAAATGTGGATTAAAATGTCTTAAGTTTTTAAGCTCACGCCACTAACAATCCTTGGTTGGTCTCTGACCTGGGCTTCTCCCAGCGTATATAACACAGTTCTTTATTTCCTGCCAACAACATACTTGTTACTGAAGGATCATGAAATTGCAGATTTTTTGCAACATATCACTGGAATATAAACTTTCTGCAAGGACTTCATCTTATTCATTTTCAAATCACTAGCACTGCTTACTGCCACAACAAACATGTGCTTAACTGAACCACTCAACTAAATTTTACAGCTTCTGGACCTTTTCCTTTGCCAAGAAAAAAAAAGGGATGGTTAAGCCTAGTGGGCTAGAGAGGGTGACGAGATGAAAAGAGCCAAGGGCAAGACTCCAGTTGGGCAGTATTACCTGGTGATGTAACAGTGGTTGAGCAGGAACATGTTCAGATGGGATAATGATCAAGGATATCTTCACCAACAGGGTCAGGTGGAAAATAAACACAAACCAATATTGAGATAGCATCTTTTCTGATAACACCACTTGGTTGAAACTGGATTCTTCGCGCCTCACATCCTGTCCCAGCCTTGTAGACAGGTTCCCATATGCTGTTAAGTGGCTTTTTACATCTGTTTGAATAATCTCCCTCTTTCCGGGCTGCCTGAGTGGGTCCCCAATACGTGCTGGGTCACTGGCATTCTTCCCTGGGAATCAAGGTCCCCAAGGACTTTGTTAAGTCGCATCGCGGGCCCAACTCCCGCTTCCAATTCCGCGTCTGCTTTGAACGCGAGGGGGCCGGTGGGGAGACCAGGGGAGCCCGGTTCACGGAAGGGAAGGGGAAGGCGCAGAGGGAGGGAGGGGAGAACGTGGTCTGGGGAGCGGCCCCCCGGGCCGAGTGGCTGTTTTATCCTGGGAGCGGGTTTCTGAAAACAGGGAGGCCGAGCGTGTGGGGAGGACTGGAATGGAGGGGCTAGCTCTCAAAAGACTGAAACGGAAGCCGCCAGGGTTCCTGGTCCCCCTTTCTGCCCAGTCCCCCTTTCTGCCCAGTCCCCTCTTGAAGCCTCGGGAAACTGGCCGAAGGGAGCTCAGCCTGTCATCCGTGTAGACCCGCCGCGCGGAGCCATAACCAAGGTCCGGAGGACGTACCGCGTGCGGGTCAGCAACGCTGAGGTGGTAGCCCGGGAATCTCTGCACCCCGCAAGACCCGGAAGGAAAAACTACATTTCCCAGAGGCGACCGCGACCTGGCCCCATTCCCTCCGCCCCGCCCTCTTCCGAGCACCACGCATGCGCACCGCAAGTCAGCGCCATGTTGGGTCAGTTTGAAAGCGAGCGCGGGCGTAGCGCTGGGCCGTGACGGCGGAGGGAGATGCGAGCGGACTGAGGCGGAGGCGGGGCAGCGACCGGGTCGGGATGCTTTGTCGCGTCTCCCATGCTGTGACAGCCCAAGGCCTTCAGTGGAGAACTGTGGACGTGTGCGCTTTTCTCGTTTTTATTTTCGGGCCTTCGTCGGTGAGTTCGGTCCGAACGGCGGGTGTATTTTCGAGGGGCGTCCCATTCCTTGACAGCCTGAGGGGAGGGGAGGGCTAAGGGAAAGATGGCGGGGTGGGAGAGGAAAGGCGTTTCCAGAGGCAAGGCATGGACTGAGAGGCCGGGTCGAAAGCGGGCAGCTAAACGAGGAGAGGCTCGGAATGGGACGGAGGGGCCTGGCTTGGTCCTCGGGCACTTCCGGAGGCTGAAGTGGGCGGGGAGGGAGGCTCTCGGGCTTCTGGGGCCGCTGCCTCGCAAAGACTGAGCCCGCCCACGCCTGTTGTCTGATAACGGTTTAGAGAAGCCTGTGTCTGTGACCGCGGCCTTGGGTGGGCGGGCGGGGGATGCTGGAATCTCTGAGGGAGGTGGGTCCTAGTTCTTTCAGGGCGCAAGCTTTGAATCCGAAGGTGCCCGTCAGCAGGGGCGCCAGCGATCTTCGCTTTCCAGGGTCATTAAGTCTTGTTTTTGCGGCAACCACAAACACGTTCTTTTTCCTAACATAAATCACAGAGCCGTTGGGTTGTTTATTTCCTGTGAGCTATTACCATATTGGTTGTTTAACGCTGTACGTTCTGCGTTTGAATCAAAGGTAGTTGAAACCACTGGCCACTCGTTTCAACATTCTATTCGTCGGAATGATGGATTTCCTTTTGGAGCGGCATGCTGAAATGTTTACGGAAGAAATGGTAAGAGACAGCGAATTTGTTTCCAAATAATTCTGTGGCGGACGTGAGAAGTGAGTGGATAAAGAGTGTGGTTGTGTTGGTCATTGATGGGAGAATGATGGGTGCCCAGGAGTTGACTTAAACTTTCTTTTGTGTACTTTTGGAAACTTGGTACAGGAATAATTCAGTCGTGGGTTTTCTTTTTGCTTCCTGTGAATTAAAATAAATGTTATTACCCACTCACTGAGAAATGTAATCCAGCAGCTTTCTCTTTTAGGGTTTTGTTTTTTTTAAGATTTTGTAAAATAAAATACAAAATCGGTAACCTGTGCTGTTTTGGGATAAGGGAGGAAACGTTTGGTCAGTTTTGTCATGCAAGCAATATTTACTTGAGAAGATTTAAAATCATTAGAGGGGTGAAGAAAAGGCAACGCTGACTTGGTCTAGCCAGTCTTTAGAAGGTATACCAGTAGTATCAGAGCAGTCAGGGAAATAATTATGTTTGTCTGAGGCTTCGGTTGACTGCTGTCAACTCTGACCTTTTTCTCTTCTTTTTTTTTTTTTTCTTTCCTTTTTCTCTTCTTAAAGGGAAGACTTTCTCAGTGTTCTAAAATCAAATTTGACAGTTATTAAGATTACATTAAAAATTGTTCTAAGTTAAACATTCCTAAAATTATAACCCCCAATTGAGGGCGGGAGGAGAAGGGACAACAGAGGATGAGATGGTTGGATGGCATCACTGACTCAGTGGACATGGGTTTGAATAAACTCTGGTAGTTGGTGATGGACAGGAAGGCTGGCCTGCTGCAATCCATGGGGTTGCAAAGAATCGGACAGGACTGAGCGACTGACCTGAACTGAAACATGTTATAATGTCATAGCATATGATAAGTCCTAGATATTAAGCTTTTATTTTTACCTCGGAAAATCCATTGATTTAATTCTAAAAGAATGTCATATTATTTGCTCAAGTAGTGCCTGTTCATTGTTACTTCTTAGGTTTTCAAATATAGATACTGTTGTTGCTCTTGTAATGTAGACCGAAATTCTCTCAATTTTAATAATGGAAAAAAAGATGAGTGCATTGAGGCAATTTTTCCATACTGTTAAGTCTCCTTCGAGAGGGGGGCTGAATCTGTTTTACATGAGAATTGGAAATAGGGTAGTATCAAAAAACGAATGTCAGAAAAGGATTGTTAAAATTGCATTATTTTAGGAAAAGAACATTTTGCCAGCTTACTTCACAGTAATACTTGCAGTTTATTTCTTTATCGATGAATATTGTAAATTATTTTGTTTGCTCACATCTTGGGGGAAAAGGTTGCCTAAAGTTACATATTGGCATTTAAAATGTTGAAAGTGGATAATTAGTCTCCATTTTTCGTTCTTGTTTCAACTATGTCAGTTGATGCCTTTAAAAAATTTATCAAGCACCTACTGCGTGTAGTGTATGGTGGTGGGCTTATGAGTTGAACAATATTTTGTATAGGGGAATGTTATGTATTGTGATGTCATAGAGTGTATCAGCATAAGGAAAAAACTACATCAGTAGTTAACAGGACTTTTAAAAAGTGAGTATTCGTCCCTTGACACTTCCTATATAGTCTTAGATGATTTTTTTAAAAATATATTTGTTTTTAGTTGGAGGATAATTACAATATTGTGTTGGTTTCTGCCATGTATCAACATGAATCAGCCATAGATATGTCCCCTCCTTCTTAAATCCCTTCCCACCTTCCACCCCATCCCATCCCTCTAGGTTATCACAGAGCAGCAGATCTGAGCTCCTTGCATCATTCATGGGATGATTTTTGTATATATAATTCCAAGCATATATTAGGTGCTCAATACATGTTTTCTAAATAGATGATGAAATAATTTACATTAATTAAAATGGAAAATATATAATGTGTGTTGCCTAAAAATAATTTACAGATAATGGGTTTTATTTTTTAAAGTTGTAAAAAGTTTATACAAATTTAGTAATTTCTCTGTGTGAACTATTACTCGTTTTAATTGGAACTTTAACCTTTTCTTTTTGTATTATAGTTGTTTTTAGGAGAAATGAATAGAAATAACCAATTTTGAGGAAGCCATGGCAAAATCAAATACAAAACACAGAGTTTGTTCTCGGCAATCTTCAGTATCTTCTCTGTTAAGCTGCAGCGTGAGTGGCAGTAATTCCTCTAACTCTGGCTCTTTTCGGTATAAGGATAAACTGTACAGTTCTGCGTCTCAGGCTCTACAGGCCTATATTGATGATTTTGATCTAAGCCAAATGTGTCTTGGTGCAAGCACTGGAAAGATTAATATTGATAAATGTTCTACCAATATGCCAGAATTCTCCAGCTACATTTGTAAACCAAACAATGGTATGCTTTTATCCTTTGTTTTCTTTTTACCTATTGATCTAAAGCATTTTGAGAGATGTATAGTAGTCTTAGAAAACTAAATGCTTTATTTTGTTTTGAAGTAAAAAATGACTTGTAATGTTGAGTTCTGTATATATTTCTTAAATGATTCTGTGATTTTTTGGTTCTCTGGAGTTTTGGGGTAGATCCTCTTTTGACTTTGGAGTAGAAACTTATAAAATGCAACTAGTAATAGCAGATGGCTGATTCTAAACCCTTAAGCCATTTTGTTACAGTGTAATGGAAAGAGCATTGACTTAGTGGTTCTAGCTTTCTTTACCTAGCTTAATGACTTTAAACAAATCTCAGCCTTTCAGAATTTATTTATTTATTTATTTTTAGCTTTTCAGAATTTATACTTGATCAGTTCAGTTGAGAGGATAGGGCTGTATTAGTCTTCCTTGTCTGTATTCTGTGGGTCAGTAACATTCACAGGATGTTAAGGATTTTTCCTTGGTCAGATGTCCATTAGGGCTTCCCTGGTGGCTCAGTTGGTGAAGATTCTACCTGCAATGTGGGAGACCTGGGTTCGATCCCTTGGTTGGGAAGATCCTCTGGAAGAGGACATGGCAACCCACTCCACTGTTCTTGCCTAGAGAATCCCCATGGACAGAGGAGCCTGGCAGGCTGCAGTCCATGGGGTTGCAAAGAGTTGGACACGACTGAGTGACTGAGCACAGCACAGCGTGGTATCGAGGTCCATGAGGACAAGTTTGGAAAATGCATCTGTTGATAACCCAGTTAACACTTGACTGACCTCTAGGGTGAAAAAGTTTACATCAACTGTTAGAAGAGTGGGCAGTATATTCCAGAAGAGGAGAATGAGAACAGCTGTTCTGTGTGTTTCAGGGTTAGCAAGCAAGAAAGCAAATTGTTTTTTCACCTAGTTTAACGACTTGTTTTTTTTCTGTGTTGCAGCCAGTTGAGTGACCGGTATTCATGTGAGTGTATTAGTGCATTGGGTGTGTCTAGATGAAGAAACTGTAAATTAAAGAATATGGGAATATTTAGGAGGCTGGAGAGAAAAAAGTGTAGCAAGTAGTTAAATTGAAGAGATGTGAAGGAAAAAAACTATATCCTATTACATCAGCCTATACCTTTCATGCTTTTAATCAAAGCTTAAGTAAAGATTAAGGGAAAACAGCAAACATGATTCTTAATTCTTAATTCTCATTTACTGTTGAATATTATGAAGTATTTTTATATGTGATACAGGAAGATAAACAGAATTCTGCTTTGTTTTTCAGCTTTTGAAAATCCGGATGACAAAAGACATTTATCCTTATCCTATAGTGGACAGACTCTTAATGACATAGACGCCATTAGTCTAACAACTGATGATCTATTAAAGCTTCCAGCAGATGGATCATTTTCTTTCACTTATTTTGGATCAGGTCACGGAAGTAGCAAGAAAAATAGGAAACACATTGGAAGACTGAGTTCATCTGACAGAGAAAAGAATCAGAATTTTCAAGAACCAGCTGCTCTCCAGGGCAAGGATAACTTAGATACCCCAGTTGTGTACACAAATATAAAAGGAAGGCAATGTGGTAGGCTGAAAAACCCAAAATTCATGAATAAGGCTAATAAAAGCATTTCTGTACCTTCTTTATCTTTTTCCAAAAAATTATCTTTTAGGGACAGTTCAGAACACAATCTTGAAAAGAATTACCCAAGATGGCTCACTAGCCAGAAGTCTGACCTTAATATTTCAGGGATAACTAGTATACCGGACTTCAAGTACCCAGTTTGGCTCTACAATCAAGACTTGTTACCTGATACAGATAGTCAAAGAATATATCAAATGTTTAAAGAAGATCAGTGTTCTCCTCGGCATAGTTACCAGGCACAAAGAACTTCTCGGCTAATGAATAAATTAGATTGTTTTGAATATTCTTTTGAACCTTCAAACATTTCACATTCCTTGAGTGAGGATAAAGGATTACTGAATGAATATAAATGTGGTCCTGAACCTAGCCAGTGTCTGTGTGAGAACCCCCCGCTTCTTCCAGGATCCAAAAAGCCATTCAGTGGTAATTGTTCTTTTTTTGTGTGTTTTTACTGTTTTTAAGGACCAAAGTGCTGTAAGTTAGACCTAGCATCTAGGATCTGTTATATTCTTGATACAATGATCAAGTGATATTTTTGTTTTGAACTCTTAATCACCTTTATTTATGTAGTATTCTGTGACTAGAAAAATGTCTTTATTTTTTCCTTTGTGTCACAATAAATGTCACATTTTAACGTAGCTTGCTATTGTGGCTATGTTTATATTCCAAATAATGTAAATTCTTGTTGCCTTCATAAGATTTTACTATGCTTTGCATTTATTTCTTTTCTTAAAGAATTAATGTAATCTTTTAAATTAGGTGACAAAATTGAATTGCTTATCCTGAAGGCCAAGAGAAATCTAGAGCATTGTACTGAAGAGTTACCAAAGTCTATGAAAAAGGATGACAGTCCTTGTTCATTAGATAAACTTGAAGCGGAAAGATCATGGGAAAATATTCCTGTTACTTTGTAAGTTAAAATAGAGAAATTATTCAATTTTCCAAATGAAGAATGCCATGTGTACATCTGATTTAATCTTTAAGTAACTTAATGATAATTAACAATGGTAGTATCATGGTATTTTTACAGAGCATAACTTTCAGTGTTTGCTTTAGATCACATTTTTCATTAGTTACCACAAGATGATGGTAACTTTAGGCACCTTATATAACTTTTGTCTTTGTTACATGATCCTTTCTTTGCACTAGAAAATATTGATATGTGTTTAATAGGAGAAATTAGAACCAAAAGCAATTATTTTGCAAATGGAGAAGGCTATTAAAATTTTACTAATTTTCTTTTTTTACTTTTAAGTTTTTTCTCCCTCTATATTTTCTCTCTATTTTAGAATACTCCTTTCTCTTCATTTACATTTTAATATTTTTCAATCATTATTTTCCATAAATGATGGTATCATTTTTGTATGGTAAATGAAGTTTCTAAGAGTGTTTTCATTTGTGTGCTAAACCTTTCTGTGATATAGTTGCTCAGAATAATTTAAAAAGTGTTTACCCATGAATGTGAGTGTAGAGGAAGAGTCTCGGAAAGCTGCTTTTCTTAGTGATATTAATTCCATGTTAGAAATGCATTCTTTGTAATCCTAGATCCTGTCCTAGGCTCTGATAATTTAATATCTTCAGTTGTCTAAACCTTCATTCTGTTTAGAGTTTATTTCCTGACTCCTCCTTTGATAACTTCTCATTTGAGCGTCTTATTTTCTTAAATGTGGGCATTGACTGTAATTGCAGTTTGAAATCTTGATTCTGTCATTTCCTTGCTGAGATTTTGTACAGGTTGCTTCTACTTTGGGATTGTCAGGATTCAGTTGATTAGAAAATAAATATAAGGTACTTAGGACAGTTTCTGATCTATGATGCTCCCTTGTAAATTGTAATAGTGGTGGTGATCATCCAGAATATTTTTTGTTTGTTCAGCTCCATTTCTCAACGGTTGATTCATTAATGTGTTAAAAAACAAACAAACTAGGATTAATAATTAGCTCTCTTAATTCTTAAAGTTCTCTTATTTTTCATATTTACTAATTTCTTATTTTCTTATCAGTTGGTTGTATTGTATCTGTATTTGTAAAATCCTATAGGGTGAGCAGATATCAGAGGTGCTTAAATTGAGTAAAGTTTTTTAATATACTAAATGTATTTTGTAATTAGATACTATGACTTCTGACTTGTATAATTATCGTTAATGGTTTGCCCTAGTACCATCATATTATGGTTATGTTTTACATAAAGTTATTGATGGTGTGATAAGGAATAGATCTGACTTCAGTGTGATGTTGACAAATTATTAATCTGTCATCAAAAACAAAATTGACTAGGTAATAGTGTACTAAAAGATAGAATAACCACAGCCAAAAAATTGTTTTTTTGGTTTAACTTTCTGTAATAGAAAATGTCAAACAAATACAAAAGTAGAAGAATAGCATGATGATTCTATATGTATCCAACACTCATCTTTTATAATCAGGTAAATGCTTTTTTGATGATAGTTGGTGGTGTACAAACTCTTTGTTAAAGAATGGGAGGAAAAACTACTTGGGAACAAGAAAAAGTTCATAGTAAATTACAAATCAGATGAGTGAATAATGAAGAACTGCTAATTACTGAGAAAAAAATTTGCATTATGAAGTTTAAGTGTTTTAAGAGTCTTAGATATGTGAGTACTTTAATAAGAAACACATATTGATATATAAATGAGAGATAGAATGAGTTTATTCTCTGCAGCTAATGGATTTTTGATTTGAGAAAATTTTTACTTTTGCTGGGGATGCACTTTTCTTCCCCTTGAACATTAAGAAAAAAACTTTCATTTATTGAACTTCTTTTAAATGTCCCAGGTATGGAGAGTTAAATTTATGTAGTACATGAGGTAAGGACTGCAAATGTAGAAACTGAAGGGAAAGTAAAGTTTTGTGAAGTCATACTGTGAGTGAGATTGGGATTTGAACTCAGGAATTTTAATTTCAGAATTAATCCTTCTCTCACTTTAGTCTGTCCTTAGTGCCAGTTCTGGAGGAGAGTCTGTCCTGTTGCTTTGATGTACAAGTAGCATGTAGTTCCATCTTAATAGAAACTTATAAATTTGTGGGGGCATTATGTATTAATATTGAGTGACCCAAAATGTTTAATTGGAAAAATGTACTGCTTGTTTCAAACAAATGAGCTTTTGGAGGATAAGTGTATTCGAAGGCTCATTTATTTAGTTAAAGACTAATGTCTTCAGTTTCTTTATATTTTTCCTTAAAGCTTTACAGGAGAAGCAAGGAGATAGGGAGCGATGAAGGAAGAAATTTAGGGAGAAGATGAAGGAATTATCAAGCAACATCCATAGGAATCCTGTCTATAATGGTTACTTCATGGTGACCATTTTAAATGATAACCGTCAGTTATATACTAATTTTTATGAATTGGGAACTTATATGCTGTCTTGTATCCTTAAATCCTAGCAAATCTCCTGTTCCTGTTAACACTGATGATAGTCCTCAACAAATTCCAAAGACAAAGTATGCTAATGAATTCCTTAAAGATTTTTTAAATGATGATAATCAGGTGGGTGACATTAAATCTTTTTATCTTATTAAAGGAATATTTATGACTATTTTATAGATATTAATTTCTAAGTTATTTGGATATTATAAAACAAAAAATGGCTCAAATCCTCTCTTCCCCAGCACATATCTGTAAGACCATCACTCCTAGAATTACTGATAATTTTGGTATTCTGAAGTAGAGGGGCCTGGGATTGAACTCTCTGGGGAGCCTAAATTGTCATTACAGTGGTTCTTTTTTTTCCCCCTGGAAAACATGTAAAACAGCGCCTTACAGAGTAAATTATATTTTCCCATAGGGCAGTTGCTTATTGAGAGTTGTGTTTCTAAGAGACAATTATACATCTGTTTAATTTAAAATGGGAAATTTATTACTCAGCCTTATAAAATCACATGTACATCTTGCAAGTAATCCTGAAATAAAGTGTAAATGTTTATATATGTACATAAGGAATGATTATAATATGATTTAGAATTTTAATTCATGGCTGTTAAATATTGAATACACTTTTGAGATACTGACATCTGGAAGATTTGAGAGACTGAACATTCCAGACAAAAATTAGCTAAAAATTTTAATATATATCTTTTCCTTAAGTGAAATTTACTAGAGAAAGTCGAGGTTGTCAGAATATGTCTGACCTTAGTGCTCTAAGAAGATACTATAGCAAATGCTGGGTAAGTGAAACTTAATTATCAACTGTTTATTTGCCAGATAAATTTGAGTACCAAACAGTTTTCTAGGAATTGTATTCCTAATAGTGAATAAGAGAAGAATCCTTGTCTCTTGGATTTTTTATTCCAAGTTGGACAGAGGAGCTATATCAAAATGAAATAGGTAATGGTGATTGAATAACAACAACAAACAATAATATATAAGTGTTGTGCTCAGTCATGTCTGACTCTTTACGACCCCATGAACTACAGACCACCCGTCTCCTCTGTTCATAGGATTTCTCAGGCAAGAATACTGGAGTGGGTTGCCATTTCCTACTCCAGGGGATCTTCCCAACCCAGGGATTGAACCTGTGTCTCCTGCATTGGCAGATGGATTCTTTATACGTTGTGCCACCTGGGAAGCCCATGTATAAAGGAGAGTCTTACAGATGTTGTGAAGAAAAACTGATTGAGATAGAGAAATGAGGGCAGAGAAATTTTAACTGGAGTGGGCAGGAACAGCCTCTCTTGTGAGGTGATGTTTGCACCAAAACCTTAAATGAGGGAATAAGCCATTGTGTACTCAGAGGGAGATAACTTTTCATTTAGAGGGAATAGTAAGTGCAGAAACCCTAAGGCAGAAAAATGTTCAAGGAAAATCAGAGTCCAGTCAGTGTAGCTCAGTCAAAATGAGCAAGGAAGAATGTTTAAGAGATAAAGATGGTAACCAGGAGTCAGGTCGTGTAGGTAAGTAAGCAGTGGAATGAAGATTTTACATTTTAAGTGAGATGAAAAGTGCCTGAAGTACTTCGGAGGAATGAAATGATCAGATCTACATTTTAAAATATAAAGTGTCAGTGGTATGGAACATAGACTTGAGAGGCGCTGGGGAAGGACAAGGAACCCATTTAGGAGGTTTTAGCCATCTTCCAGAATGGGGATTGTAAAGACTTGGGTTAGGTGGGAGTGTTAGAAGTGGTCAGAAATAGTTAGACTTGTAATGTGTTCTTAAGGTGACTGGGTAGGATGGAGACAGAAGATTCAAAGGATGAGACCAAGATGTTTGAGCCAAGAAACTAAAGCAGGGAGTGGTACAGTTTACTTAGTTGAAGTGAACCCTGGTAGAGGAACAGATCTGCGTAAATTTTGTAAAGTTTGAGATGGGTGACCATTAAATACTAACCAGCCAATTCCTTTTCTTTTGCCTTTACACACACACCACCTCACTACCACTGTGTTTCTTAATTTTTAAATAGTTCTAAATTTATAGAAGGTTGCAAAAATAATACAGATAGTTCCTGTCACCCTTCTCTCAGCTTCCCTAATGTTAACATCTCACTGACCATAGTGTAATTTTCACATTGGCATAATACTGTTACTTAAACCACAGACGTTATTCTGATTTCACCAGTTTTCCTGCCAATGTCCTGTTGCAAGATCTAGCATTGCATTTAGTTGTCATATCTCCTCAATCTGCTTCAGTCTTCACAATTCCTCAGTCTTGTCTGTCATGATCTTGACACTTTTGAAGACTTAATGGTCAGTTGGTTTTTTTCTGTAGATTGTTCCTCATTGGGTTTATCTGAAGTTTACTCTTGATTAAAATGGGGTTATGAATTTTTGGCAAGAATAAAACAGAAATCATGCTGTGCCCTTCTCAGTGCATCATATCAGAGGGGTCATGTTGTCGTTGATAATGTTGATAATGTGTCTTAGTTCAGGCTGCTCTAGTAAATATGCCATAGACCAGGTGACTTAAACAACAGACATTTATTTCTTAACGTTTCTGGAGGCTGAGAAGTTCAGATGAAGGTGTCTGGTGAGATCCTGCTTCCTAGTTTTCAGGTGGCCATCTGCTTATTTCCTCATGTGGCAGAGAGCAGAGAGGGAGCAAGCTTTCTGTGTCTTCCTGTAAGGGCACTAATCCTGCTCATGAGAATTCCACCTTCATGACCTAGTTACTTCATAGAAGGCCCTCCTCCAAGTGCTGTCATGTTGGGATTAATTCACATTGCACATTTGAATTGTAGGGGGCACACACATTCAGTCCAGAGCAGTATACTGATAATGATAATGTGTAATTATTGTAGAAATTTATTTTTATATTTATTTATAGATAATTTGTATTTATTATAGATAAACCTATAATAATATGTTAGTACTGGTGATATTAGTCTTGAACATGTGCCTGCTGGCTTTCTCTTTAGTAAAATTACAGCTTCCTCTTGTTAATTAGTAAATATCTTAGGGGAGATGCTGTGAGATTGTGCAAGTATTAATAGTCTCAAACTTCCATCCACTGTTTTTACCATCATTGGTGGTGATGTTTTTACCATCATTGCTTTTTCGTCTGAATTATTAGTTGAAGTTCTTGTGTAATGAGCTCTTCCTTCCTCCCCATTTATAAAACTGTTTTTATTGGGACTCAGATTTTTTTAAAACTTTATTTTATATTGGGATATATCTGATTAACAATATTGTGAAAGTTTCAGGTGAACAGCAAAGGGACTCAGCCATATATATACACGAATCCATTCTCCCCCAAATTTCCCTCCCATCCAGGCTGTTACATAACTTTGAGCAGAGTTCCATGTGCTGTACAGTAGGTCCTTGTTGGTTATCTGTTTTAAATATAGCAGTATGTACATGTCTATCCAAACTCCCTAACTATCCCTTCCCGCCAACCCCCCCTAGCAACCATAAGTTCATCTCTAAATCTGGGGACTTACAGATATTTAATTCTAGGTTTGAAAGAAAAGTGAAAATGAAGTTGCTCAGTCATGTCCGATTCTTTGTGACCCCATGGACTGTAATCTGCCAGGCTCCTCTGCCCATGGGATTTTCCCAGCAAGAATACTGGAGTGGGTTGCCATTTCCTTCTCCAGGGGCTCTTCCAGACCCAGGGATGGAACCTGGATCTCCCACATGGCAGGCAGACTCTTTACCGTCTGAGCTACCAGGGAAACCTGGTATTGTTTTCTAGGTTTACAATATAATATTATTAATTCGTTGCTTAAATTGTTCCAGTTTAGGCCGTAAGAGTTGCTTCAGGTTGGCTCCTGTGTCCTTTTGACATGTCCCTATCATTTTTTGAGGACTTCTCTGAGGAGCCATGGTTTCTTTCTATTTGAAAACTGTTTAGAGACTAAGATCTAAGCACAAGGTGCGCTGATTGCTCCTGGGTTGTTCTTTATGCTAGACTTTCTCGGCAGGCAGACTTAGAAAACATGTTTGCTAACCCACATATACACGTATACATATTTCAATGTCTATTTACATACGTATTAATATATTTTATGTGTAGGTATAAAATCATGAGTTCATACTGACACCAATTCCAGTTCAATACCACAGTATTAGTTTCAGCGCTTTCTGTTCTTTATTTGTAACTTCTTTCTCCTCTGGTAAGAATTTCTACTCTTACTATCTATAATAGATTTACTTGTTTTTTCAGTCTTAGCATATGCATAGTTTCAGAATTGCTGTAAGAAATAAATTTACTAGCTAAGTTATATTGTTTGTGTGCGATTCTTTTTGTCTTTGGGGCTTCCCTAGTAGCTCAGACGGTAAAGCATCTCCTGCAATGCAGGAGACCTCGGTTTGATCCCTGGGTCGGGAAGATCCCCTGGAGAAGGAAATAGCAACCCACTCCAGTATTCTGGCCTGGAGAATCCCATGGACAGAGGAGCCTGGCGGACTCTAGTCCATGGGGTCTCAAAGAGTTGGACACGACTGAGCGACTAACACACACACACACTTTTTGTCTTTAGCTGCACAGTATCTAGTCAACGTATTCTTTTCCAAACGTACCTTGGTTAATTATTTTCTGCTCAGCTCCTTTCAGTGTGGTCATGTCATTGGTTTGTAATACTCTTAGGTCATTTTTTTATTGTGTAAATTGGGTTATTCCCACATTTTATGTGATTTAAATGGTTGCTTTTTGAATATATGAAACAGTACTATAGTTCTAAGAGTCAAAGCTATACCAAAAGATGTACTCAGAGGCATTCACTATCAGGATTTAATGCCAAGTCTCAGAACAAATTCTATCAAACGTACTGAATAGCATTTATTAAACATTCATTCATGAATGACACATAACAGTTAATATAATCTTTTTTTTAGTTTTCTTGTTTTTGGTACTGTGGCCACAATTTTGCCGGAAAAGCTCACTCAAGGCAGACACCAAATTTCAGAGGCAAGCTTTTGTAACTTTTATGGTTAGCATTAGCAACTAGAATTTCTTCTAAACCAGTGACTGGATGCAGATCATTTAGAAATAATGCCTCAAGTGCTGTCTCCGAGGTTGTTAGGATTATAAGCCAAACTGAATCCTTATGCTGTTTGTTTTTCTTCTTTTTTAAAATTTTGGTAAAGTATTCATAATATTTTGACCATTTTTAAGGATATAGTATATAGTTCTGTGCAGTAAGTATCTTTACATTGTTGTGTACCCATCACCTCTATCTTGCTAGGACTTTTTTATCTTTACCCACTGAAACTCTGTACTCATTAAACACTTAACTACCCACACCTGTTTACCCCCATGCCTGTTTACTACCCTCTGCTGGCACTGTTCTACTTGTTCTTGATAACGTTGATTATTCTGGAAACCATGTATGTTTTAGTCTGCTGAGGCTGCCATAACAAAATGCCATAGGCTAGGTGGCTTAAACAACAGATATTCAGTTCTCACAGTTTTGGAGGCAGGGTTATCTAAGATCAAGATGCTAACTTATTATTTTACTGGTGAAGGCCCTTTCCCTAACTTGCAGACAAACCACCTTCCCACTGTGTCCTCACATGGCCTTTCCTTGGTCTCCTAATTCAGTGGTTGTCAGGGTCCCACCTTTATGACCTCACTTAACTTAATTACCTCCTTATAACCCTATCTCTCAATACAGCCACATTCAGAGTTAGATTTCCTCATGAATTCCGGGGGTGGTGGCGGGGTTGGAGGACACAAATTGAATCCATAGCATAGTATAAGATGAATCGTACTATATTTTTCTTTTTGTTATTGACTTATTTCATTTAGTGTAATGTTGTCAAGGTTCATCCATGTTGTATCAGAATTTCCTTCCTTTCTTAGAATGAAGAGTACACCATTGTGTATTTGAACTGCTAGTTCTTGTTCAGTTGATAGCTTCATTTACACACTTGAAAGGAGCATGTTGGCTTACCTGCTTTCTAAGGACCTTTCACTTGTAAGAATCTATGATTTTAAATGTGGTAAATGAATGTGTTGCAAATATAAACATGCGCCATTCATTGTAAAAGAACAAGGACTAGAAAGTATATGCCAACATTTTAGTAATGATTGTCTTTAAGTGACTCCATCTGGGGACTGGGTAAGAGAAGATTGAGTTACAGTTTTGATTTGGTGAAACATTTTATTGACATATATTATTTGGATTTTGCATTAATTTTATATTGTGGGGAAATAATGCAGAATATAACTTTTCCCCTTATGAATTTGAGTGGTTCATTATTCATGTGTTTTAACTTTAGAGCTGTACCCTTTCTGGAGGGAGACATCATGGACCTGTTGAAGCCCTGAAGCAAATGTTATTTAATCTTCAGGCAGTTCAAGAAAGTTTCAATCAGAATAAAACTGCAGAGCCAAAAGGAGAAATTAAACAAGTAAGCATAAACTTAATTTATGAATTGAAATCTATGAATGCAAATTGAGATCTGTGAAGGATACGATTTCCTCCTAGATCTTTTTGTAGCTTTTCCCTCTAGTTTTATGTTAATAAGCATGGTATATAATGAACAAACATTTAGAGGCATACTTTAGGACTGTTGCAAAATAAAGTTATATTTTTAGAATTAAAAGTATATATATAAGCTTTACTGAAAATTATTTACTAGATTTATTTCCTTGGGAATACAGACAATATTTTTTAATGTGTTCTTATTAATCACATATTAAATAACATTTAAGTTTGTAATTACATAATATTTTCACTATTTCATTATATTTGGTGTTTTGAATAATAGATCTCAGAAGATGATCTCTCTAAATTACAGTTGAAGGAAAGTATGGCTCCTATTACTAGGTCACTTCAAAAGTAAGTGTTCTCTGTTAATTTCTGAGTATGTTATGAATACAAATCTGTTTTAGTCATTGCTTTGATTGAAATCAGAAGGTTATAGGATGGACTTAAGTAGCTCTAAGAAGGAAGAAATGTACTAGGTATATTTAAGCTTCCTGGAGCATGTTGTTTAACCCTCAGACTTTTCTCTTAATCGTTTGCTATTTTCTATTTAAAATATTCTTAGGGCTCAATGAGATAACTGTGGACACTTAAAATATAATAGCTGTGAATGGCCTGGAGAAATTTTCCTTTTCCCTTCTGAGTAATATCAACAATTTGAGAGAGCAATGGTGTGGATATTCTGGAAGGACAACTTGTGCTTGAGATGTGTTGTCCTGTGTTCTCTCTAGAGGAGGTAAATAACTGTATCATTGTTTGATGTATCTCCACAGAAATCTAAAGTGAATATAATGCCCTGGATGTAAAGATAGGTCCAAATGCCCTAAGGTGTTAATCTACTTATTTTCTTAGTTCCATTATCTTAAAAGTTGGAAAGAATGCAATTCTTTCCTGTAGTCATGATATTGATGGAAGAGAAGGTTAAATTTTAGGGATTTGGTTGTGTGAATATGAAGTGCCCTCAAAAGATGGAATATGCAGTTTAGTTAACGCTAAGATTAAAATTTTTTTACTTTGTAACATTATTTTGCTTGGCTGTAAGTGGGCTAGACAAATACTGACTACCGTTTGTCCTTTCAGAATTGCTTAGGATTCTCTTATGTAAGGAAGCAGTGGAAAAGTGAAACCCTAGACTTATAAATTTATCATTGTCATGAGAAAGATATGTATATCATTTTTGTTTTCATACTTTAAAAAATATATATGAATTTCTGCCGCTATTCTAGGTAGAAATAATGCCTCTTTTTTTGTTGCTTGCCATAGTCTTGGCTATAATGTTTCATATCTAATAGGGTTCAGTGAGTAGTGATACTAATACTACTAACCTTTATTGAACATTTACCAAGTATCAGTATTCTTAGTGCTTTGTATGTCATTCATGTGATTTTTACAACCCCATGAGGTAAGTACTATTATTTGCTTCTAATACAGATCAAGTAATAAAGTAACTTGCTCAAGGCTGCCTGGCTAGTAAAACAGCACTGGAAAAAAAAAAAAAGCACTGGAATTCAAACCAGACAGATTCTACAGTTTGTGTTCCTAATACTATTCTCATTAATGGTAGTGGTACATTATCCTTTTAGTCTCTGTGCAGTACCTCAATTGATTATCTTGGATAAAGACCTCGTTCTGCTTTAAAATTTAAAGTAGATGACCTCAAGCTTTCCACAGTTCTTAAAAACATTGATATTGAACTTGTGTCACAAGACTTGTGTATTTCCTGAGTTAAAGTACATAGCCCAGAAGATGTTTTTCTTGGTGGAAATGAACTCTGAACCATAGGTAGTTAACCACAAAAATTGATACTGATTGTACAGTTGCTTTTACCATTTTCTGTATTTTTTTTTTATAGTAGTAACTTTTTTCTAGCTTAGACCATCAGTAATCTTGTCTACAGAATGCCAGTTTTAGAGAGTAAGAGTCCAGTTTTGTTAGATGGGTCTTAGCTGTTGATTCTTTTGGATTAGCTGAAGCAACCTTAATTTGGCTTTTATTTTACATTTATCAGTAAGGCATTTGTAGTATTGTGAAGTAAGGAAACTTAAGATTAATTCAGTCTCAGAATTTCTCTTACAAGACTGCAAAGTATCTGTTTAGGATTATGGTCATCTTTTCATACTTTAAAGGAACCCAACTTTTGCAGAAGTTATAGGTTGTATTTTAGGAGCTTTAGTTACTTTTCTAGGGTAACTGGATTTTCTCACAGTTTGGATTGCTAACCAGTTCATTAAATTATCTTTCATTAGCTTTAGGAAACTGCAGGATCTTGGTATGGGTTCTGTTTACTCCCCTGGACACTCAGTTTTCTTAGGTTCTCCTATTAGAAATAATAGAAAAAGATTCATTGGACCTGAAGTATAAATGGCTGATACAGCTTAAGATGTTATTTTTTCCAGAAAGATTTTTCTTTTAGCAGGAATCAAAGTTATATTTGTTTTGTATCCCTATAATACTTAGTTTTGTTTTATGTATTTACATATTAAAGTTATCATCTTTAAGCAAATGAAAGAATTGGTTTTTGAGCCAGTACCTTTGCTAGGATCTTTTATTATGTCATACAAGCTTAGGATGGTTGTAAAAAATGAGCAACTGCATATTGTTCACATACTATAAAGGTGAACAATGGTGGATGATTGCAGAATTATCAGTCCTCCAAAAATAATTTGGTTTTGGCCTCAGGACATGTAATTTTATATATTAATTGGAGATGAATGTGTAAGAATTCTCAATAATAAAGGTCATGCTGTGAAGACCATGCTTAATGATAGCTGGAAAATTGTCTTGTTTCTCAGATCTCCTTTCCTGCTCAGTTTTCTGGTGTTCATTCTACACTAGGGATAGACAGAATTAGCTCTCAGACTTGCAAAACATGACCCTAAAGCAAAGATTTTTCTTTATTCTAATGTGCCTGTATGTTACTTAGATCTAGAAAATAGTAGGCAGTTTGTCCAGAAAAGCCTTTTGTTCAGTTCTTGCGGAGTACTAGGCTGAATATTGGTCAGTAAACATAGTCTTTAAGAGAACAGCCAATATAGTAGTATTAATAGAAACGTAAATGCAAGATATCAATAAGTAAATTAAAATATAGCTGAACTGTCATCATATAATCAGTGTTACTGAGTTTCTGGGGATTGATTTGTATGTATTTGAATGGTTATTGGTAGATGCATTGTCAAAATAAGAAACGAGTTTTTAAATTTCAGTTTTTAAGGTGAATGATTACCCAGTGTTGTAATATAATCCTTAAGTTGATCTTTTCCCCATTAATGTGCTTTTTCACTTTTTGACAGAAGAAAATCAAGGAAATTTTCCTTCTGCAGTTTTATCCTTCCCTTCTCCCTTACTTACCTTTGAAATACCAGTCACTTTTGATAGTCTCTTTTCTAAGCTTTATTCTCAAAAGAGTTAGATGAAAGAAACTGCCAACTGATTGTGTAACTGAGATAGAACCACTAAAGTTTTCATATTTCTACTTAGCTTTTTTATTCCTTTCCTTTATTACCCACCCCCCCCACCTGACATTGTGTTTTAAAGGTGTAAAATATACTACATGGGATTAGAAAGGAAACCAGTTACAGTGAATTAATTATGAAAATATTTAAATACATTTCTGAATAGTAATAATATATGCTTCTCTTTATTGCATTTAAAATAAGACAATACATTTAAAATACAGGTAAGTTAAAACTCATTTTGTAAAAAACGTGTATTATTGTGAAAGCCTTTTGCTTAACTTGAATAAAAGCATTAACCATTTGTGTGGTCTTTTACTTAACCTTTCACATGTTGATCAGCAAACAGTTAGAGCATATTGGAAGACATTGATGTCTGGGTCACCACTGAGACTTCTCTGTTTGGTGACTGAACAACTAGACTTAAAATTTTCTATTAGTTACCTAGTTATGTCATATGAACTTTTAGACTGAGACAGAAAGAATGAGAGTAACTGTGTTACAGCAGTGAATTTAATAACTTGTAATTTTGTAACTATTATATAAACTTGTAATTTTGGAATTGTCATGAGTATAGAACATACCTGCAATGACTTAGGTGACATGAAAATATCTCTGACTTCTGTGGCATATGAGATCACTTTGGTCTGTTGTTTACATTCATAATGGAAGGAAATGCTAATTTAGAGATAGCATTTAGTGAAAATAAAGATGATTTTTTTTCCCCATCCCATTGTATAGATCCTTCAAATCTAAAGAATCTGTGGTCCTCCAATTTGTAAACAGTGAGATCGAATTCTAGCCTCTTGTTTTTCTGTATCTTGAATCACAGCCTGAAAAGAAAATGGAAGATAAGCCCCAAGTATTATATTTACAGATTGTATTCTTCCTCATAAATGTGTGTCTAGGAAGAAGAAAATTCTTTAAGTAGAGATTATTATAGGATGTAGAAATAATAATGTCTAGTTTTACCTCTAATTGCTTAGTAATCCTGGATGAGTTATTGCCATTTAGTTAATGAAGATGACAGTCTCAAAAATTAACAGAAGCTGTTGAATGGGTGCCAGAATTCAGATTCTTACTACATTTGAGTGTCTAAGAAGTAGAGTATGGGGAAATAGATATGATGTAATATAGTAATTAACACTACTAGTTTCCTCATCTTCTTACTCTTAGTAAAGTGGAGGATATATTTTATTTATTATACATCATTGTAATTTCTCACTAATTTCTCACCTTAGAGATTACTGCACATCATAAATGTTATATTATTTCTGTTTTTCTTAGTCTCTTGTTTACCAGAGACATATTTTTGGATGGTTGAGTAACATTTTCTGAGTGATCCTCAAGGATCTGAAAGGTAGGGGAGAGGGAAAGCTGGAAGAATACTTTCAGAGGAAGACTGCAAAGTTAAGGGTCCCTGTCTTCTTGGTTTGTCTGAGGAATGATTGGGAAGACCAGGTTGCTGGTATAATACTACATTATTCAATGTAATTGTCATTTGTTTTCCCCATGCTCAATAAAAATGAGTTTTCCTCAAATGTAACTGATTCTTTAGTGCTATTTTTAAAATTTTAGCTGCTTTGTATATGCTAAAAATGAATTATGTCCTTTATCTTAAATGATATACTTAGTATATCAGAAGGCATCATCTCACTCTGAAAATCACATGGAAAAGATGTTTTAAGTGTGATACAAATGATACCTGTTACTGTTTTTTATTAGGCTACTTGGTACACTTAAAAAGGAAAATCTTTAAATGTCAAACATAAGTTTTTATCTGTTTATAGAATTTTAGATGAATTATTTTAGCCCTGAGTTATTCAGATTGCAAGGTTTCATAAAGAAAAATTTTCATAGTTTTGATGCTAAACATATACCATAAGTTTATCTCTTACACTGATTTTGAAGTTAATAAACAATGTAATGACCGTTTCTTACTGTCTGCATTACCTATTCATTCCTTGATGTTGGTTGATAATGTGTTTTATACTTTTTAATGAAGGGCTTTGCACCATTTATCTCGCCTGAGAGACCTGGTTGATGATACCAGTGGGAAACAGTCACCGAAAATATGAAGAGGAAAATAAAAGTTTAACCAATAAATAGTCACCACAGAACAAAATGTATTTTTTTCATATTGCTTAAACTGACAAAGTTAACTATAAGCCATACGTTATTCTGTGATTGGTTCAAGTATTACACATGTTTTTTAAAAACCAGACTTGAATACGTCCATATATTTTTTGTGTGGCCTCTCCTCATGTTGTGCCAAAATACCAGAGGTGAATTGGGAGGACCCATATTCCTAGTCTGACTTTGGTCTTTAGGCTATCATATGTCTAATAGTTAAAGATGAATGTTTTCTGTTCTTGAAGGTAACATAGACTTAAACCTTCTTCAGCATCCTCATGATTTTATCATCTGGTTCTGGATCATTTAGAAGCTTTTCCTGGTTTCTATCCAAAATCTCTTAATTAAATAGGCTCATAACGTTAGCATCCAACATAAGGAGCTTAAGGAATATCAAAATTGTTGATGTATCTTATCCATATGGAAGTATGTTACTTTCAGGTCTCATAAAGCAAACATTTAAGAATATGTTGTATTTGTAAATAACATTAATTGATGGAGTGCTAAAAGGAATGTTTTATATTGTGAATTCCAGGAAAACCTCATTTAATTAATGCTTTGATTTTATGTGAGATAATTTGACAGTACTTAACAGTTTTTAAAACACTTTGCAGGGGATATTTAAGAATTTAATATTTTGATATTTCTTAGATTTAAATTTTAAGGTTAGCTCAAACTAGTAAAAGCTGTATTTCACCAATTGCTTTATGAAATTTCATAACTGAAATGAATATCAAAAATCAGTTAACTATATTAAAGCTATTTTGTAAATGCTGAACTTTTATTTAAAGCAATCTATAGTCTTGAAGATTTGTCACTATGTAGAACTAAACAAAGCTCTCTAATTTTGCAACTTCTGCCAAGTGAGCTTCTGATGAGCAGGAAGTACGTTTACTAACAAAGAAGAAATAAGTCAAGATGTGGTGAAGTATATTAAAAAAGCCTGATGAAATTAAAGAGTACGTTTGTATGTATACAAATTAACACTACGCAAATTTTGGAGCATTTTTTGCTAGTACCTTTACTGTCAAGAATTTCTAAACACATTGGGTCAAAGAATTCCTGCCCCCCCACCACCTCAATTTAAAACACAATATAAGACCTTTGTTAAAGAAATTACATGTCAAAGACTGTAGAGTGAATCCTGTGTTTTTCCCCTTGCCGAGTGAATCAGTCACTACTGTTCTTTTTGCCCAGTGTGAGAGTCACTTGCTAGTAAGTTTGTTTTATTTACTCTGGATGTGTTTTTGCCACCGACATACATTCAATTTTCTGATTACGGTCTTCTGCTTCACAGCAACTAGTTTGCATACAATGAAACAAGACATTACTTTGATGATTGTAATGTGGTTGGCTGTTAAGTGTGAATGGATTGATTTTAAGTTGGATGAATTAAACTTTTTAAGTGGATGAATTAATGGATCTGAGTTGAGCATGTTTCAGTGAAATCTAGGATTTGATGAATTCTAAAGGCACAGCAGATACAAGATAATTATGTATTACATGTTGATCAGACATGATATATTTAATGTACATAGACGGAATCTGCAAAGGGACTATGCTTAATGACTCTCTGTAACATTGATTTGGTTAGTGCTTCATTTGCAAAAACATATCTCCCAATACTAAATAAGATAATCTTGTTCTAGAATTTTAACTAATATTTTAAGAAACTTGATGATACCTATCCCAAAATTTTTTGTATTAAATAAGGAAGTTTTAAGTTTTTTAGCAAAAAGAAAACTTTTAATGATTAATTGTAACCTTTAAAAAATGTCAGTGATTCAGTAAGAAAAGTGTAAATGATAAATGTTCAATAAATTATTTAAGGAATTGAATATTTTAGCATTTTTTTGAAATTTCCAAAGGAAAAAAGGAGACATCAGTATTGAGACAACTGAGTTGGGAATTTAAGGCAATTAGATTTTAAAAATAGCATTGTGAATATAAGGCTTTATCAACCCTTTTCTCTCTTTTAGGTATATTGAAAAATATTGAATAGGAAAAGTGATAAAACTTTAATGACATTTTGTTGTAGGAAGGGGGACCCCTTCCAGGGCCCAAAACTGGGCTCTTGTCTAACACTCAGAAGGATTGTCTGAGGAGACACATGCTGACAAAGCAAGAGATTTTATTGGGAAAGTGCACCCAGTTGGAGAGCAGGAGGGTAAGGGAACCCAGGAGAACTGCTCTGCCGTGTGGCTTGCAGTCTTGGGTTTTATGGTGATGGGATTAGTTTCCGGGTAGTCTTTGGCCAATCATTCTAATTCAGAGTCTTTCCTGGTGGCGCACGCATCGCTCAGCCACGATGGATGCTAGCGAGAGGGATTCTGAGAAGTGGACGGACAGGCAGTGTCTCCTCTCGACCTTTCCCGAACTCTTCTGGCTGGTGGTGGCTTACTAGTTCCGTATTCCTTATCAGAATCTCCTGTCATAAAACAACTCATGCAAATGGTTACTATGGTGCCTGGCCAGGGTGGGCGGTTTCAATCAGTGTGCTTCCCCTAACATTTTCAAGTTTTTAATTGAGTTAAGAAAAAATTGAACAAACCTAATGACAAAAGTTATTTGAGATCCAGGGATAAAATTGTGATGAATATGTGAAGACTTGAACTTAACTACATTTTCTTTATTATCAGTAGGAACTCGTCAGTTTTTTCTGGGATAATTCACTTCAGATTCATAGATTTCTGACCACATTGAGGAACTCCGTGTTGGGTTCATTTGGGTTATGTGTTTCTCTAGTTTTGTCATTTCTTGTTGAAATTTATAAATGTGGGTTTTGGGTATTTTGTATATTTAATGTTTGGGATAATGTTAAATCATAAATGTAAATCATATGTAGTTATACCAAAATGTTGCCTGAAGATAAGTCATGGCAAGATTTTCTTCCCCTGATGTTTTGCATATGTGGAATCACTCATAGTTTTGATTTTATGTTTCCTCTCTTTCTGTCCTGCTTTTCACAATGTCTCAAAATCTCTGGTAGAAGTGCTGTCAGAAGTAAACTTCTCGAGGGGGTGGGCTGAATTGGGGGGTTGGGATTGACCTATGTAATACCCTGTGCTGTGCTTAGTCATGTCTCACTCTCTGCGGCTCCATGGACTAGCCCGCCAAGCTTCTCTGTCCGTGGGGATTCTCCAGATAAGAATATTGGATGGGTTGCCATGCCCTCCTCCAGGGGATCTTCCCAATCCAGGGATCGAACCCAGGTCTCCCACACTGTAGGTGGATTCAGTACCTTTGGAGCCACCAGGGAAACCCAGGAATAATGGAGTGGGTAGTCTATCCCGTCTTCAAGGGATCTTCTGACCCAGGAATGGAATGGGCGTCTCCTGCATTGCAGGCAGATTCCTTCCCGGCTGAGCTACCAGGCAAGCCCATATGATACACTCCAATGTATACAGTAGGTGACTAATGAGAACCTAGTACAGCACAGGGAAACCACTCGGAGTTCTGTGTTGACCTCAATGGGAAGGGGATCCAAAAAAGGGTGTGTGTACAGTAGGTTCACTTTGTTCAGAAGCATCGTACACAACATTGTAAAGCAACTGTTTCCTAATAAAAATAATTAAAAATAAGTGGCTAAAAGGCAAGTAGCATGAAAGGGAGCAAAACTGATGTATGGCTAAGATCTGTTTTACAAAAACCTAACTTTTTATCTTTCCAGTTTATTCTACATTGTCCTTACTATAGACCAGACCTGACCAACTCTCAGTGTAGCAGCCTCTTTACTGAGACTAGTCCATTTGCCTCCTAATACTTGTTTCAACCTTAACCATTCTTCCCCTCATTTTTGGCTCAAAGATATCCTGACGAGTCTTTGCAAGACACTGTTATGCACACTACTACTGAAATCTTACTGGTTTATTTCAGCATGTTTGCTGTAGCTAAATTGCTTTACTCAGATTCTCCCAAACTTCATAAGTATGTTTTCATTTTCACCTTTGTACATATTGTTTCCCATACTTGAAATACTGTGCAATTTCTTTAAAGCTCTGACCGAGTTTTATCATTTATTCCCCAAACACTTTAACCTTCCAAACTCTGCTCTCCTTTATCTTTCCCCATCACGTGTTTAACTGTTAGTGTTGGATGTACCTCTTGTAGCAGAGTTTGTATCCCAGGGGAGAAAATGTCTTAAAAAATAGATTGATTTTGTTTTGTCTCCTTGATAGTGTCTCTTATGTAGTGATGTAATAACCAGAGACATGTTAATCAGTTATTTTAAGCCAGGTTTCCCGTGTAAGATTGTTAATTCATGGTAGAAACCACATCCTTTATGTGATGTCCTACAAATCCTTTTTAAAATGAGGTAAATTAAACCTGTTTTGGAAGAGGTTTCTTTTTTGATACTGCAGTTTATCAGACAAGGTTAACATTTAGGTATTTTGGGTGACTTGGCTGTAAGCTTTCTAACGTATTGAGCCTTCAAGACTTTTATGGTTTTTGGGTTTTTCTATATTCTGCATTTCATCAGGTACATGACCTATGTTACAGATCTGTTCCCCAGACTAAGTCTAGGGAAGCTTTCAGTGCCTGGTTTTAATTTTGTTGCTTCTGTGAGCCCGGCTAGATGGGAACCTGTCAGTCTGGGTCCAGTTTAGAAACAAACCACCCAGTGATTTTAAATAGGAGCAACTCAATATACAAAAGTTTTAAACTAGTCAGACTCACCAGAGTTCAGTGTTTGCAGCAGCAGATGAAGCGGCGTTGCCCTGGACCTGGCTGGCTGCCTGCCTCCCAGGTTCCACAGAGCGGGGCAAGAAGTTCTGAATTATGACAAAATAGGAGAAGTCTGTCTGGTACCGCAGAGCTAAGGGAGCGGACTCAAGGAGGGACAAGCCTGTAAAGACAAGCAAGGACTCAAGGACAAGGGATCTCAGATGGGAGTCAGACCTTATTGAAGGGGTAGTTGCAGCCCACTGGAAGGCAGAGAAGTTTACAGGCTTGCCCAGACCAGAGTCGGTTTGCAGTCACTGGGCAAGCAGGAAGCCAGCCTCCAGGGTTCAGGGGAGCTGTGTCTAGTGACCAGGTGTGGGCCTGGAGAGGGAGTGAGGGAGCCTCCGCATGCTGGACCTTGCTGGCTGGATGCCAGGAGCAAAGGAGGTTTGTACTGGGGAGGTTGAAAGAAGGTGATCACCCTTCTGGGCCAGGTCTGTGTGACGTTGCCAGGGAAACTACATTCTGGGCCGGTGACTGGGCCCGAGAACCACTGGGTTTCTTCATATCCGTCGTGGGAACTGATGCCGGAGCTGCCGGAAAACCGCAAGTGAGCCCCTTCAGGGTGAACTTGGAGCTGAGAGACTATGAATTGATGACTGGCTCAGAAACTTGTCAGGTTCTTGAAAGGTTTTGGTGGGAAAAAGCATCACAAAGGGAAATTAAAAATTGTTTCACCTGTCCACCTCTGACATCCTGTTTTGCAATGTAGCCTGTCCAAACCAAGAACCTGGCATAAAGGTAAAATAACAAAAATGGCAGCCCAATAAGAAACCTTGGGTCAATACTTTCAAAGCCTAATAAATTTGATAATTTTATAGAAGAAATTCTGAACCAGAAATCTGGGACTGTTATAAACATTCTGGAATTATACAAGTGAAGATCAGAATTTTAGAGGAGTAGATTGCGTTTAATTGTTTTTCATCATGGTAGTGCCATAGGTTTTATATGAGTGTTTCTGGAAATTGAGCATTTCTTGCAATTGGAATGCTTTGCATTGTAGTATATTGCTTAAATTAAGCCATGATTTGTTTTTCTGTGTCTTCCACATATTACCCTTATTTAATTTTGCCTTTCAAGGCAATCTCATACACATTTTGGTCTTCTTAAAATACTGAAACCAACAAAAATAATGCTACTTCCATCTTTCAGGCTGTTTTTAATTTCTAAGTGCTTTGGACACAATTTTATGTTCATAATTGCCTCACTTGTAATAATGCCATCTAGCTTTCCTTTTATTGTTTAAATGTCCAAATTGATCCAGAGCCCTACCTAACAGCAAGACGCTAGAGTATGCATTTATTTTGCATATTGATAGGAGGATTGACATATTAGTTTTAGGTGTCTGACAATGATTGAACGTTTATGTGTAAGTCTAGTTAATATCCATCCATTTTAATTTTTTCTTACTGCCACCCATAGCTGATTTTTTCCAGCTTTGTTGAGGTATAATTGGCAAATTGTAAAGATACTTAAAGTGTATGTTGTGTATACACATTGTGAAAAGATTCTCCCATCTTATTAATATATTCATCACCAATTACTATCTTTTTTTGGACAGTTAGTTTTTTTAAAATGTGGCATCAGATGTCCAAGATGCATAGAATAGGTGCATGAAAAATCTACGTATGATTCTTCGATGATTTATTCCATTCAGCTATTATGCATTTGACTTCCCTGGTGGGTCAGACGCTAATGTGCCTACAATGCAGGAGACCCAGGTTCAATCCCTGGGTCGGGAAGATCCTCTGGAGAAGAAAATGAATGGCAACCCACTCCGGTACCCTTGCCTGGAAAATTCCATGGATAGAGGAGCGTGGTAGGCTTCAGTCCATGGGGTCACAAAGAGTCGGGCATGACTGAGCAACTTCACTTTCACTTTTCAGCATGCATTTGGGTCTTTGTGGAGGTGGGAAGGAGAGGAGAGGGTAGGGGTAGGAGAGATGATGGCAAATAAGGTATGACTTATCACGAGGAACTCAATGGAAATATGTAGACAGATACATTACCACCAGGTAAGTATTGTTTCAGAGAAATGAAGATGGAGCAATAGCTATTAAGGCACAGGTGATGGAAAGTTACGACCAACCTAGACAGAATATTAAAAAGCAGAGACATTACTTTGCCAACAAAGGTCCGTCTAGTCAAGGCTATGGTTTTTCCAGTGGTCATGTATAGATGTGAGAGTTGGACCATAAAGAAAGCTGAGCGCTGAAAAATTGATGCTTTTGAACTGTGGTGTTGGAAAAGACTCTTGAGAGTCCCTTGGACTGCAAGGAGATCCAACCAGTCCATCCTAAAGGAGATCAGTCCTGGGTATTCATTGGAAGGACTGATGCTGAAGCTGAAACTCCAATACTTTGGCAACCTGATGTGAAGAGCTGGCTCATTTGAAAAGACCCTGGTGCTGGGAAAGATTGAGGGCAGGAGGAGAAGGGGACAACTGAGGATGAGATGGTTGGATGGCATCATTGACTCTATGGACATGAGTTTGGGTGGACTCCGGGAGTTGGTGATGGACAGGGAGGCTTGGTGTGCTGTGTGGTTCATGGGGTCGCAAAGAGTCAGACACGATTGTGACTGAACTGAACTGATGGAGCAGCTAAGTGGCCGGAAGAATCAGGAACAAGGTCATTTAGGAGAGGTTGCTTGAATTGATTTCCAAGATGAACAAGTTTACCATCAAAGAAATTAGACTGAAGGATGTTTAGACAGAGTAAGACATTCAAAGGTCTTCCTTGGTGGCTCAGTGGTAAAGAATCTGCCTGCCAATGCAGGGGATGCAAGTTCAATCCCTGGGTTGGGAGATCCCCTGTAAGTGGCAGCCCACTCCAATATTCTTGCCTGGGAAGTCCCATGGACAGAGGAGCCTGGCAGGCTACAGTCCACGGGGTTGAAAAAGAGCTGGGCATAATGACTAAACGGCAACAGCAACAAGACGTGCAAAGGCTTGAGTTGTTAAAAAGGCCTGATGCAAAATTTTTTATTGACTTGGGTACGCTGTGTGTCATAGTGGAGGAAACCTGTGCTTCAATAGGAGGCAGATGTGTTTTATGATTCTACCACTTATTAACTCTTGTGAATTGACCTTGCCTGAGGCTTCATTTAAAGTTTCCCTTTCATTCCCCCCTCACCCTCGGCCCCCCCCCCCCCCGCCCTTTCATTTGTAACAGTTATTTCGAAGTTTTGTTTCAAGGATTGACTGATAATGCCTGGCATCTGTGATCTCAGTAAACACTAGCTGCTAATAATGCTAATACAGCTAGGTAAGGGAGGTGCTAGGAATAAGACAAGGCTGATTCTACCCTTGTGGTTACCCCTTCTACTCTACATTGTTGTTAAGTTGTGCGGTTGTGTCCAACTCTGCGACCCCATGGACTGCAGCACTCAAGGCTTCCCTGTCATTAGCCATCTCCCAGAGTGTGAGTTGATGATGCCATCCAGCCATCTCATCCTTGTTGTTGTCCTCTTCTGCCTTCAATCTCCCAGCATCAGGGTCTTTTCCAATGAGTTGGGTTTTCGCAGCAAGTGCCAAAGTATTGGAGCTTCAGCTTCAACATCAGTCTTCCCAATAAATATTCAGGGTTGATTTCCTTTAGGATTGACTGGTTTGATCTTGCTGTCCCAGGGACTCTTCAAGAGTCTTACACCATGGTTGGAAAGCATCAATTTTTCAGAGCTCTTCCTCCTTTATGGTAGAGCTATATGCTCTACATTACAGCAAGAATTATTATTGAAAAATTCGTCTGATGATGTACCTCTTAAGTCTTCCAGTGGCTTCCTACTGGAAGAGTAGTTGTGAAGAAGTTCCCACCCTACCTTGAAAAACTCTAGATGATGTACGTGCCAACGCCCCTCCCATTGCTCCTCAAGGCCGAAACCTTTGCTACCACTCTGCTTGCTCTGATTCAGCCACGTTGGTCTGGGTGTTACCAGATAACCACAAATATGCTTCTGCATCCAGGCCTTTGCAGTGTCCTTGTCAGTCTTAATTCCCTCCCTCGCTTCAGGTGTCTGCTGAAATGCCACTTTATCAGACAAGCCTCCCTTCCCCCACCCCTCCCCCACCATGCTGTTATACTTTGGTGGTGGTGGTGGTTTAGTCACTAAGTCATGTCTGACTCTTGCAACCCCACGGACTAGCCTGCCAGGCTTCTCTGTCGATGGGATTCCCCAGGCAAGAATCCTGGGATGGGTTGCCATTTTCTTCTGGGGATCTTCTTGACCCAGGGATTGAACCCACATCTCTTGTGTGTCCTGCTTTGGCAGGCGGATTCTGCATCAACTGAGCCACCAGGGAAACTCCTACCTTATTTTTCTTCACTGAATGTTGAGGGTAGGAACTTTGTATTATTCACTATTTACTCCTGAACAACTAGGATAGTGCCTAGCAGTAATTTAAAGAGCTATGTAGCTGTTTCTCTGAATGAGGACCAGAGAGTGGCTTGGGGACCCTTCTGAGGCAGTTGGTGTGCTCAGCTGAGAATTTTGGATTTTATTCCCTAGGCAAAAGGGACCTATGTTTTTGATGCAGCCTTGAGTGAATATTAATTTTTGTTGTTAGTCCCTACGTTGATTTATGGCTGCAGTCAGACTGAACTGTTTTCCAAATACTACCAACAACAATTTTTCTTCCTTCTGATAGTTAAATCTTTAAAATCTGATACCACAGCATAAATGCATTGTGTTAATAATTTTTTTAGGAAGTAAAACTATAAAGCAAGCCTTATTTAATTTTTTGCTCAGAATTACAGGTTACTGATGTTCCTGTGATGGTTTATTGTAAAATAAATCCCTAGAATATAGGCTTTTTTTCCCTAAATACTAATGTTTAGGGGACTATTTATTTGTCTCAGGTTGAAGTACTAGATGCTATTTGATTTACTGGATGATTTATGTGGGATTTTGGACACGAGTATAAGAAGACAACAGAAAGAAGCACAAAGAAGTCTCTTGGAATGGGATTCAGAAGTCCTCATGACAGGAGCCCTGGAAGGACCTTGATAATGCCCCCGACAAACGAACCACTCAGCACTCCTTCAAATCATTTCAGTCTTCATTTTTTTTTTTTAAGACCTGAGAAACATATGAAAAATTTTATTTAGATTTATTTCATCATCTCCAGTTAAAGTGGTATCAGTTGTCTATTAAAAATGAGCAAAGTTTAGCAAACGTTTCCCAACTTCCTGCTGTAGTTCTCATTCATTGTGTGTGTGTTTCTGAGATTTCTTACAAGGGTTTAAACTTTAAATGTCTTATTCCCTCCTGCCCCTTCTTAGTTGGGGTGCCTTGAGCTAGTTAGAGCTGTAAGATTGCATTTATAAAGCAGAGCTAATGGGGTTGCTTCAGGACACAGTTGAAGGGACTGAGAGAATGCCTGTAAAACACTTCCTTAGCACAGTGCCTCACCGTAGGGGAGTGCCCAGTGTAAACTATTATAATGCAGTTATATCAGTACTGGTTTTCAGAATTTCAGCTAGTTATAATTGTTGCCATTTAGCTGTCTGTGTGTGGATATTTTGTAGAAGCTGATCCAAGTCTTAGTAAGCACTCTTTAAATTTTTCCCCCACTAGAGGGCACTGCCTGCTTTGGCAGTAACAAGATTAAGACATTTTGTCATTGGCTTTGTTCAGTCGCTGAGCCGTGTCCAACTCTTTGTGACCCCATGGACTGCAGCACACCAGGCTTCCCTGTCCTTCACTATTTCCCAGAGGTTGCTCAAACTCATGTCTGTTGAGTCAATGATGCCATCCAAACATCTCATCCTCTGTCATCCCCTTCTCCTGCCCTCAGTCTTCCCCAGCATCAGGGTCTTTTTCGAGTTCTACTACTCCTTAATCTGGTTTTGAGCTTGTGAAAGTCACTTGGTCGTGTCTGACTCTCTGCAACACCATGGACTGTACACAGTCCATGGAATTCTCCAGGTCAGAATACTGGAGTGAGTGGCCTTTCCCTTCTCCAGGGTTTTGAACTTAGTGCCTGGCATTCATTCTCTGTTATAGCTCTTAAAAGCTGATGGGGGTGTATTAAGAGATGATCTTATCTCCCTTTTCCTTCCCACATCAAATTACAACCTTTTATAAAGAAGCAGCTCTCCCCATTCTGTAAACCAGATGTTTTCTTTAGACTGTAGTCATTATGATTAGGACCCCTATTCTCTTCTCCCTCTTCAGGAGGCTTCAGTCCTGAAGTGGTTCCTGTAAGGCCACTAATGGCCTTTGTGTCCTGTCTCTCCCTAGTTACTGTCCCAACGTTCACATAATGGAAAGGTGTTTTGGCCTAGGCACGTGTGTTTGCCGTTGTACAGGGGTGGCCCCTAAAAGGAACACCTGGCTTTGGGTCTCCAACAAGATACAGGCTTGACATCTTGAGTTGGGCGTGGAGGTTCAAGGGAAGGACCCTTGTCACTTATGCTTTATCCTCTTTCCCATACGTAAATCGAGTTTAGCTGGTAGACTAAGCCAGTGGCCGTAGCCTCCCCAACAGTCTTAATTTCAAGTCAGAGAGAAGAGAAGGTGTGAGATGGGGAAGGAGTGTGTGGGTCAGTCGTGTCCGGCCCTGCGACCCCGTGGACTGTAGCCCGCAATGCTTTTCTCTCCGTGGGATTTTCCAGGGAAGAATACGGGAGTGGGTTGCCATGCCCTCTTCCAGGCAATTTTCCTGACCCAGGGATTGAACCCACATCTCTGCTACATTGTAGGCTGTCTCCTATTTTGCATCTCTGTCTCCTACTCTTTAAGCCACTTGGGAACCCCTGGGGAAGGTCAAAAAGCCAAAAACCCCAAAAAGGTGAAATATGAACAAACTTTAGTAACACCACTATTTTGAACTAACAGACCTTGCTTAGGATAATCTTTTCATGGGTTAGTAGAAACTTCAGTTTCCTAGCTAGTGACCATGCCTACAAAGTAACCTTACTCGGGAGGTTATAACACCCTAGTTTGCTTGTGGCTTAGTATTTGTTTTCTGTATACAATGGAACGTCACATTGAGGGTCCCAGTTTCTATGTCAGGTCTCTACTTGGCCATGGCCACAAAGAGGAACCCCCAAACATGAAAGGGTGAGTAAGGTATAGAGGGATGAGGAGCAGAGGGGAGGATCATCCAGGATGTTCAAAAGGTGGGGGTTTCTGTTGTCCAGTAGGGATAGACGGGGAGCTCCCCTTTGGGTCACCTTTGTAGAGTTCTGAATTGTAAAACGAGTCTCTGTATCCTAGTTCTAGATTCTAGACATGTCTAGATTTTTATAGTATGAAGTTTTTATAGCATTCTCCATGACCCACAGTCTCAGATTCAGTAATACTGGTTTGCCATCTCCTTCTCCAGGGCACCTTCCCGACCCAGGGATTGAACCCATGTCTCCTGCGTTGGCAGGTGGATTATTTACCACTGAACCACCAGGGAAGCCCGTTGTCTAGATTACGGATGGGCAAATTATGGCTCACTTTTGGAATTTAGCCTGCCACTGGTTTTCTGTACAGTCAATAAGCTAAGAATATTTTGTAAGTTTTTAAATGATTGAATACAATTTAAAAGGTGAATGTTTTATGACACATAAAGAATACAGCCTCTGTCAACATTACTAGACCAAGTACTCAATATTTCTAACTTACAGAAAAGCAAATTAGAAACAACTTTTTAAAAATCACAGCATAATTTCTCAAAAATATAAAAAATGAAAATGAGGTTGAAGTCCCAGTAAGTTTAGAATGGCTTGTTTGTTAGCCAAATAAGGAAAACTGTTTACTGACAGTGGGTTTATTAAATTCTGCTTAATTGAAACAGCTGAAGGAATGTGTCCAGAGGAGATAAACTTGTTTAATACTATTAACCTCTTAGGGAGAACAATTGACCAAAGAGTTGATGATTTGGGGGAGCAACATTGGTAGTTAAAAATTGGTCTAGTGATGTTGATAGAGATTCTTTGGTTTTTCTTGTCTCTTGATGAGTCCAAAAGGTATTATTGATACTATTAAGTTGCTTTCTTTTTTATTCCAGGGGTTAAAGATGAGTTTAAAGTGACAAAGAATTAGCCTCTATGATTAGTCTGCATGTTACAACTAAAAAGGGAATAGTTCAAAGAATTTTAGAAAAACGAATCAGTAAACATAAAGTGCCGGGGTCCAGCCCCAGCAGGATCCAGGGGTACCCTCAGGATGAACAGCGTCGGCGAATGAGAGAGAGACAGTGAGACAAAGGTCAGGGCTGAGTCTGGAGTTTATTTTTGCACAGCCCCTTTACACCCTTAACAACATCTTTGGGGGGAAGTGCATATTGCTTACACACAGGGCATCTAAAAACATTACAGCAACTTGACCTTCGACAGAAACAGGATGTCACCCACATACTTTTGTTCACAAAAGTCTTTCTTATCACTTGGCCTTTAGGCCTGCTAACATTTTATGGCTTGCACCTGGTGTGACTTAAGCAACTTCAGTAGCCGACCCTGTTTTTCTTATAATTGATCTATTTTCTTTCTAATAGGCATCATTTGTATGGGAACTAGATAGGATTACATTTTTAGAGAACAGAAATGTGAAGGACACAGAAACAGCAGATATGGCACAAAACAGGCTCTTAGTCTAAAAGTTAACCACCTGCAAGAAGTCGCCAGCTAATCTCTAAAGTATTTTCTATTAGGCACATTTGTGGCTATTATATTTGTGGAACTTTTCTCACCCCGCGAAGGGGCCTATGTTTAATAGTTTCTTTTGTTAGCGTACTGTGCTTAGGATGTCTAGAACAATCATGAGCATTTTGTGCAATGAGAGCACACATTTATCAAACAAGCCAGAATGCCAGCAAAAGGGTTTGAATTGAAGCATTTCCTTCATCCCTGGCCCCTTCATAGGGTAGAAGCGTCCAGGAGATTTATTAATTAGGGTTATAAGTTGTTCCTCATTCAGTGAAAAAGGAGAAGGAGAGCTCTAGGCAGGCAACACAAGAATCTGCAACAGGGCAAACAAGAACAACAGCAGGAAAGGGGGGAAGATACAGGGTGGGATAGAGGCCGAGGCCAACCTGGAGGGTCCCTTATCCTAGACGGTCTTGCCTGTCAGGTTTTTTTCCTCGTGACCTCGTCATGGATGGGGTCCCGGATGGCCTTGCCTGCCCAGTATTTTCTTCATGACCTCGTCACGGGCAGGACCTCCCATAATGTCTCCGGGCAATGAAGTGGAATCTGCTAAGATGTATTACAACTTACAGTGGCAAAAACATGTGTGAAGCAGAGGAAAAAAACTTAGTTGTACAAATTTACAAATGTTGTGAAATGTAAGATGTTTATAGCTTGCCTGTGGTATTACTCGTTAGTAGGTAGTCTGCAGAAAATATTTGAGTCTACCACGTGTTACTGAAACAGTAGTGTCAATGATGAACTTCATTTGCTCTTGTGGACTTAACCTTTATCAGTTCTGTGAATTTTTATCAGAAATAGAAGCTGAATGTTCTTTCTTGCCCTATCACACTAAATTTGATGACTCAGCAGTGGTAAAGTTTTACTGTGATTTTTTTTTTTTTTTAATCTTAGGGCCAAAATCAAAATTTGCTAATGAGAAGAACCAGTGTTCCTCTACCTGTAAACACTGAATGACTTTGGAAATTAGCTTTTGAGACAGTTAAGCCTCTTAATGAGTTCAACCTGAAGTTGCAAGGTAAAACATCAAATATATGCAAACCTTGTATGTGGTATTGTCATTTTAGTGGCAACTAATGTGGCCTGCATCTTAATGTCAAACACTGCTTGTGCTTTCACATGTTAACACAAGAGAGGAGAGCTCTACTCCTCCACAAATTTAATAGACAGATTTTAATGCAGCAGCATTTTTTGGACCACCCTGCAAGTGCAAAGAAGATTTCCAAATTTTTTTTGGATAGGTTCTTAAAATGTATTTTATTTTCATTTTTTGAAGCTTTCTATTTTGTATTGGGATATAGCCAATTAACAATATTGTGATAGTTTCAGGTGAACATCGAAGGGATTCAGCCATACGTATACATGTATCCATTCTCCCCCAAAGTCCCTTCCTATCCAGGCTGCCACATAAGGTTGAGCAGAGTTCCATGTGCTATAAATAGGTCCTTGTTGGTTATCCATTTTAAATATAGCAGTGTGCACATGTCCTTTTCAAACTCCCTAACTATCCCTTCCCTACCCCAACCTCTCGAAGCATAAGTTCATTCTCTAAGTCTGTGAGTCTGTTTTGTGAGTTCATTTGTATCATTTCTTTTTGGATTCCACATATAAGGGATGTCATATGGTGTTTCTCCTTTTCTGTCTGACTTAAGAAGACTTCCAAATTTAAAAATCTATATAATTGTACAGCTGAAGAGCTTTCACCTGGTCTTCAGTTGGAGGTGATTAATGTATTTTAAAAAGGCAACTATCAGGAGAAGAATCTAATAGAATTCTCTACGTACGTTCCAAGTGGTAAATATTCTCAACTGAAATAATGTGCTTGCGGGTTGGTATCAGTGTTTGTCAGTAACTCTCTATGTGAAAAGATATGTTTAAAGATGAAATATGTAAAATCTCAACTAGGTCAGCATTAACAGATGAACGTTTGTAACTGGTTTTGCTGATAAGGAGCAATAACTTTGGATCCTAATGAAGCAAAATGTTGTACGAACTGAGTGTCAACAGTCAATTATTGGTTGTGATAATGGGCCTACTTACAGGAGCATTAGAGGGGATCTTCTCTCTTTTTTTTTTTTTTAAATGGTTACATAGGTCTTCCCTGGTAGCTCAGTTGGTAGAGAATCCTCCTGCAATGCAGGAGGCCCTGGTTCAATTGCTGGGTAGGGAAGATCCCCTGGAGAAGGGATAGGCTACCCACTCCAGTATTCTGACCTGGAGAATTCCATGGACGGTATAGTCCATGGTGTCCCAAAGAGTTGGACACGACTGAGTGACTTTCACTTTCACTTTTCATGAGTTTTGCCTGTTATATCATGAGACCTTAAGTACTTGTTTTTCCATACAGATTTAACTTGTGAAACTTGATATTTATCCCAGAAATAATTCAATCTTTAAATTTCCCATGGCCAGCAGTACCTGAACCATTTTCCTGTTATATTTTGTTGACCTGGTGTGTTGACATTTTAAAAACATACATTCCTCAAATGATTTTATTGTGATTAGTAGGACCACCTAAGGATTTTTCTTCTCCTAGTAGGTGAGGATTGGCCCTGTAATTATCTGTTCTCTTCAGAAATCTAGCTAACCAATATTTTTGGAACACACAATTGGAACCCTTGCTTTGACAAGTAATTGTGTGTAATGCTGATTATCTGTTGAACCCCCCTCCTTCTACTTATTATATGTGACCATTGGTGCCTCTCAGCCCTTCCTGATTTGGATATAGTATCTGGTAGTCTCCGGATTTCTCATCTTACTCATTGTTCTTTTCCTTATGTTTATTTCAGTAGCTTCATAGAAGTAATATACCTGTAATTTATAAACAGATATATCATTTTAAGATTATGTTCTATTGATTCAGTTTTCTTTCATATAAGTTGATACTGAAGAATGTGATGACATTTTTTTAACAGGAGTCTTGCATGAGAGAAATGTGGCAAAAATCTTTGACTATTCATTTTGTTTAAAAGTCTTTTAGAGCCACAAGCAAGATTTGGGTAGAGCCATAAGTAGTAGTTGAGCTTTTGTGGCTCAGATGGCAAAGAATCTGCCTGCAATGGCGGGAGACCTAGGTTTGATTCCTGGGTTGGGAAGATCCCCTGGAGGAGGGAATGGCACCCACTCCAGTATTCTTACCTGGGAAATCCCATGGACTTAGGAGTCTGGTGGGCTGTAGTCAATGGGATGGCAAAGAGTCAGACACGACTGAACGACTGACACTTTCACTTTCATAAGAAGTATTGCTCACAAATAAAGATATGGGCATGTATACTGTGGAATTCTCAACACAGGTGTATCAGGTTGGCTTACTGGTATTCCTTCCTCAACTCCATCACTGGGTTGTGATGAAGGATCATATGTGGCACATGTCAGACTCTGGAGACAAAAAGAAGTTAAAGCTTTTATAAAGCTGTAAATTTTCATCCTTTAATGCTGACCAATGATATCTTCATAGTTACAGAGGTTTAAGAAAATGAGGGTTGTGTGTAACAAGAATTGTTGGGGATTTGTTTCTTTGTTTCTAAGGGCTAGGTGGGGACTCTGGAGTCAGACCTGTCTTTGTTTGAGGCTCTGCCACGTGCTAGCTATATGACCTTGGTTTACTTAACTTCTCTATACTTTGCCTTTCACATCTGTACAGTGGGACTAGTGATTGCAGCTACAGTCTAGAATTGTCATAAACATGTCATGGGACAGTAAAATAGATCATAAAGGAAGCCTCAATAAATGTTAACTAGTACATTATTATTCAATATTATTATTGGTATTAGTAACTAGGTATAGTGTTTCTATGTCTCTTTTGCATCGGAGCAGTAGAGTGTTTATCATAATTAACTAGGTTCATTATTCCTCATGATTTTTCTGTTGTCTGCTTCTTGGAGACGTTTACCATGCCCTTCTAAACAGATATATCATTAATAGAAGAAGCAAGGTCCCTATGTATTAATATCCTTCTCCTTGTGACAGTGGGCTTTCCAGGTGGCACTAGTGATAGAGAACTCGCCTGCCAGTGCAGGGGACATAAGAGATGTGGGTTTCATCCCTGAGTCGGGAAGATCCCCTGGAGAAGGGAATGGCAACCCCTCCAATATTCTTGCCTGGAGAATTCCATGGACAGAGGAGCCTGGTAGGCTACAGTCCACGGGGTCGTAAAAAGTCAGACATGACTGAAGCAACTTAGCACTCTTATTACAATATAGAATATATTCTATTATTATTATCAACACTTTATATTATTTTTTATCTTTTGAGTATCATTATGACCTTAGAACCTTCTATAGGTGTAATACAGTCTAAGTAACCCCAATAGACTATTATTGAAGTTCCAGTTATCACAGTCTGGCCTGTGAGGTCCCTTGAAAGCCTCCCTCATGTTGACATTCTTGACAGCATCATTGCTTTCTGGAAGCAACTGGATATTCAAGACCTTCCTGAGTTTTTCCTGCCATAGGACATATTTATAACCTCCTCCCAAGGAACCCGGAGTTCTTGTTCCTCATAGCGGAGAATTATATTCGAGATCAAAGTCTGGACACTTGAGAAGCAAAAGAGAGTGGATGTAGGGCAGAAGCCCAGCGACTGCAGGTGGTGTTGGGCTGTTTTTGGTAGTGAAGAGCTGGAACCGTGTACATGGATTCACATTTGTACTTCTTCTTTGGCTCCTCATATTCCTATACTGTGGGCTTCCCAGGTGGCGCTAAGTGGTGAAGAACCTGCCTGTTAGTGCAGAAGACATAATAAGAGACGTGGATTCGATCCCTGGGTCCGGAAGATCCCCTGGAGGAGGGACGGCAACCCACTCCAGTATCCTTGCCTGGAGAATCCCATGGACAGAGGAGCCTGGTGGGCTAGGGTCCATAGGATTCCAAAGAGTTGGACATGACTGAAGCAACTTGGAACATGTGCATTCCTATACTATATCTGTTTATAGGGATAGATAGTATATTCCTATACTATAACTTAAAAAAAAACAGTTCTGTAATATGATTTCATTGATCCTTTAGATGTTATCCTGTTTAATAACATTGTAGAAGGGTAAGATAAAGGATGGCAGATGGAGCCTGGTCACTAGTTGGTGATGGTTTGGGGGAAAGAGATGTGATTATGTTGAATGTAAAGATGACGTAAGAGTTAAGCGTTTATTCATTTAAGCCCGCTAAGTGTCAGACCTAGTGCTCAGTTTTAATGATGATGTCTCTGCTCTTTGTAATCTGGCACTGGAGCCATCCATGCTACAAATAATTTACATATAACTGAAATGAGACTGTCAACACACAGGTGTTCTGAGAACATACAGGAGCGCTTAACCCAGTTGGGGTATTAAAGTTTAGATAGATGGGAGAAAGGAAAAGGTGCTCGGCAGGTGGACGTAAGGTCTGAAGAACTTGCTGTGTTCGGAGACATTATAAGGCCCACACAGACAGGAAGTAAAATTGCAGCTACTGAAGACTCATAGTTTCTTGTGTTTTTTTTTTTAAAGTTTTATTTATTTGTTTATTTTTGGCTGTGCTGGGGCCTCATAGCTGCGTGGACTTTTCTGTAGTTGCGGCGAGCAGTGGCTACTCCAGGTGCGGTGTGCGAGCTTCTCACTGCGGTCACTTCCCTTGATGTGGAGCACGGGCTCCAGGGTGTGGGGGCTTCAGCAGCTGTGGCTTCCGGGCTCTAGAGCACAGACGCAGTAGTTGTTGCGAACAGGCTTAGTTGCTCTGTGGCATGTGGATCTTCCCAGATCAGGGATCAAACCCATGTCCCCTACATTGGCAGGCAGATGCTATACCCTTGGACCACTAGGGAAATCCCCTTGTAGTTTTAAAAGAAATAGTTTATACATTTTGTTCCAAATCTTTGTGAATTAAAAAAGGATGAAAGTTTACAGACTGTGTTAGACTAAGGATGCAGAGGAGTTGAGGATGTGCCACTGTAGTGACTGGCAATCATAGTGTCAGTGTTTGTCAGCAAATATGGACTGCCATTGTTTAAAACAAGCTCCCCAGACGAGTGTAGGATTGCCTCAGAGACGTTGCCTTCCTTATCCATGGTCTCACGGTCGGTACTTGAATCACTAGTCGGCAGGTCTTTAGAATGAAGCACACGTTTTTTGGGGTATGTTTCTTTTTTCCCCAGGTCAGCTGTTATGAAAATGAAAATTTCAGTTTCTTTCTTTTTACTTTATTTATTTAACTTTTATTGGTGTACAGTTGATGTACAGTGTTGTGTTAGTTCCAGCTGTACAGCTGTCAGGAATCACGGTGCGTTTTCCAGTATTATTCTCAGCCCCTCAGCACACTGTTTGTGTAAGACAAGTGCTTGATGCATTATCAGTTGATCTGTTAGTTTGCTATAAGAAAGCTGAGTGCCGAAGAATTGATGCTTTTTTCTTTTTTTTTTTTAGAATTGATGCTTTTGAACTGTGGTGTTGGAGAGGACTCTTGAGAGTCCCTTGAACTGCAAGGAGATCCAACCAGTCCATTGTAAAGGAGATTAGTCCTGGGTGTTCATTGGAAGAACTGATGCTGAAGCTGAAACTCCAATACTTTGACCACCTCATGCGAAGAGTTGACTCATTAGAAAAGACCCTGATGCTGGGAGGGATTGGGGGCGGGAGGACAACAGAGGATGAGATGGCTGGGTGGCATCACCGACTCGCTGAACATGAGTTTGAGTAAACTCCGGGAGTTGGTGATGAACAGGGAGGCCTGGCGTGCTCTAGTTCATGGGGTTGGAAAGACTCGGACACAACTGAGCGACTGAACTGAACTGAATGGTTTCTGGCCAAGGGTGTCCATGGACTGATTCTTGTACATAGTAATTTGCTTCATTCTTAACACTGCAGGTTTTTGGCTTTTGTCTAATAAAAAAATTCAGTCTGTGGTGTGCAAGTTCAGGAGATGGTGTCAGAGGCACAGACCGTTCCAGGTGTGTGGCACCAAATGAAATGTATGACATATCTGCAAATTAACCTGGCTTAGAGATCATCTGTCAGAAGGATCACCTAAAACCTCTCTCCAATTTATTTGAAGGATTGATCGTAACACATCTCTCTGGAGTAGACAGAAAGCAGACAGGATAGGTGAAATTTGAAGGAAAAGTGATGTGGAAGCACTGTAAGGGAAGTGAGAAACCTAGATGTATATTTATTTCTCTCTGAAGGGGGAAGACAGGTAACTGCGAATCCCTTTAGTTTTATGGTGAGTGTAAAAGGTTTCCAAAACATTTTCTTCTATAGGTCATTGAATTTTTGTCATAAACTTCTGAAGTATATTGTTGGAAAGGTCGTATGACCTTACCCATTTACCTGAAGAGTAAGAAAGACATAAAGAATTTGTATTCCTTATTGATATTGTTACCCTGCTTATTTAACTTACATGCAAGTACATCATGAGAAATGCTGGGCTGGAAGAAGCACAAGCTGGAATCAAGATTGCTGGGAGAAATATCAATAACCTCAGATATGCAGATGACACCACCCTTATGGAAGAAAGTGAAGAGGAACTAAAGAGCCTCTTGATGGAAGTGAAAGAGGAGAGTGAAAAAGTTGGCTTAAAGCTTAACATTCAGAAAACTAAGATCATGGCATCTGGTTCCATCACCTCATGGGAAATAAATGGGGAAACAGTGGAAACAGTGTCAGACTTTATTTTTTGGGCTCCAAAATCACTGCAGATGGTGACTGCAGCCATGAAATTAAAAGATGATTACTCCTTGGAAGGCCAGTTATGACCAACCTAGACAGCATATTAAAAAGCAGAGACATTACTTTGCCAACAAAGGTCTATCTGGTCAAGGCTATGGTTTTTCCAGTGGTCATGTATGGATGTGAGAGTTGGACTGTGAAGAAAGCTGAGTGCCGAAAAATTGATGCTTTTGAATTGCGATGTTGGAGAAGACTCGAGAGTCCCTTGAACTGCAAGGAGATCCAACCAGTCCATCCTAAAGGAGATCAGTCCTGGGTGTTCATTGGAAGGACTAATGCTGAAGCTGAAACTCCAGTACTTTGGCCACCTCATGCAAAGAGTTGACTCATTGGAAAAGACCCTGATGCTGGGAGGGATTGGGGGCAGGAGGAGAAGGGAATGACAGAGGATGAGATGGCTGGATGGCATCGCCGACTCAATGGGCATGAGTTTGAGTAAACTCCGAGAGTTGGTGATGGACAGGGAGGCCCGGCGTGCTGTGATTCATTGGGTTGCAAAGAGTCAGACACGACTGAGCGACTGAACTAAACTGAACTGATTCCTTATTGATGGGCACATGGCTTGTCACCAATGAAGCTGAGAGTAGCATAAAACTCCCTTTTCTAGGAAATTTTACCCAACTGCAGACAAAACCTGTTCTCATCACTGTTAAACTTGCTCCCTCCTACCCCACGCCCTCCTGCCTGCTCCTGCTTAGTCGGTTCTCATAGTCCTTATCACTTTCTAATACAGTGTGTACATCACCTCTTTTTGTTTATTCGTTTATTTGTCCTGACTCCTCTAATAGTTGTAAACTGCACATCGGGTAAGGAATTATTGTCTGGGGTGCTGATCTATCTCAGGCACTTAAAACATTGCCTAGGCATTGTGAGCATTCAGTCAGTATTTGTTGCATGAATTCATGTGAGCTGTAACAGGTTCTAGAGTTGAACTCAGCTGATTTTGTTCATATCAACACTCAGTGGCCTTCTCTTTTAATGTTGGATTGGCACTAAAAATTATAGATGAAGCAATTATTTGGGGGGATAAAACAAAAGCTGAACTGTTGAATATCTTGAATTATGTCAATAGAATCTTGAAAAAATGGGAGTGCTGGGAATCTAGGAATATTATTTCTCAAGATAATTTTACCTCCAATTCAAGTGGGTAGAGCTAGATGGTCTTAAGGGTTATTTAATCCAGCCTTAATTTTATGCCCATGAGGAAAACTGACTTAGCAAGGTTGAGGAGCTAGGCCAAGATCAGATCATCATGCAGAGCTGCACGAATAGAATGTTTTCATTTTCTGTACAAGTTCAAGGCTCCTGCCCAGCTCCTTCCCTTCGCTGACACTTACTTTAGGGGCCCATACCCCCAAACACCTGGAGTGTTAGGGTTCTTCTTGAGAACATTCTGGAATGGGTAGCAGTGGGAACAATGGGAACGTGTATTGAGCCTTTCCCCACACATATCTGAAATTTACATGTATGGCATTGATTTTGAGGTGACAAAATATTTAAAGTAAAATGTTTTGTCTGTGGGACTAGTAAGGCGATTTCCGTCTTGTTCTTGTGCGTGTGTGGTGCGTGCTCAGTCACTAAGTTGTGTCCAGTTCTTTGCGACCCTCCAGGCTCCTCTGTCCATGGGATTTCCCAGGCAAGGATATTGGAGCAGATAGCCATGTCCTTCCCCAGGGGATCTTCCTGATCCAAGGAATCAAACCTGTGTCTCTTGTATCTCCCTCATTGGCAGGCGGATTCTTTACCGCTGCACTACCTGGGAAGCCCTATCTTGTTATCAGGATACTATACATCATTTTCTTGTTGTTTAATTTTCCTCGTGCATTTGTTAGCTGGTGTGAATCATTACTCTGTTGTCTTTGAGACAAGGGTCCATATCTTCTATGGTGCTGGTAACTGTCTCCAGTGTCTGGATATCTGAAAGCTGAGCAATAGATAAGAAACATTTGCATAGTAAGACCATTGATCCATCTTGTTACTGGTAGACATTTCAAAGGAAGTAATCAAAACTGACTGCCCAACTTTGTCTTATCAGCTTTCTCCACCTGAATCATTATATAATTCAGATAACTTGGAGATGGGGGAAGCTGGGGAAATGTTCTTACTGGAACATAGAAGCACCTCCTTTTCTCCTCCACCAACATGGCATAAAGTAAAAATCTAGTTGACTCAGGTTTTCAAAGAGAAACAGTATTTTTTGATTGAGTGTGTTCCAGGAAAATAAACTCCAGTCATTTAATGAAGAGCTATATCTTAATATGTATTCATTTGATAGATATTGTAATCAGCAGTTATTCAATTCAGTTCAGTTGCTCAGTCGCGTCTGACTCTGAGACCCAATGGACTGTAGCACGCCAGACTTCCCTGTCCATCACCAACTCCTGGAACTTGCTCAAACTCATGTCCATCGAGTCGGTGATGCCATCAAACAATCTCATCCTTTGTCGTCCTCTTCTCCTCCTGCCTTCAGTCTTTCCCAGCATCAGGGTCTCTTCTAATGCGTCAGCTCTTTGCACTTGCCAAATGTATTTTTAGCATGCTCCTAGCCCTTGTGATGCAGATAAACATTCAAAGAATAAACCTGGCAGCATACTTTAGTGGCAGTAGGACTAGAGATATAGCTTTATAGGGATACAAGTTTGTTTCAGTATGTGGTAAAAAAAAAAAATAGATTGCCCAAATGTAGAATGTTGCAATATGTCAGAAATTTATTATTTGTTTACACAAGAGTTTGAGATGAGTGTTCTTGGTTGGCAGGTGGATTTCTTCTACATAGTGAATCAGAGAGCTAGACTCTTTCCCGTCTAGTGGCTCTGCCCCTGACCCCGCCCCCCACCCCAGTGCATCACTGTGTCCAGCTGGTCTAGACAGAAGGCTCATTGTATTGGCAATAAGAAAACCGGGGTTTTAGTTACAATTCTGTTATCTTAATGTAAGCAGGTTTTTTTTTACTGTGATTTTCTAATTTGTAGAATAAGGACTGTTCTATAAATCATTCAAGGTAATGGATGAGGATGTAGCACTTTGACTTACTAGGAGGGGCGATAGGTGATTTATGAATTCAGATGTCCTTCTGCCATTTTAAAATAAGCAAATTATTAAAGTAGTAAGTCTACTTGTGCTTATTAAAAAGTATTCACTGGGCATTTATTATGTGCAGGCTCTGTATGAAACACTTTACTTACATTAACTGGCTCAATCTTTTCAAACCTTTATGAGGGCAACATTATTATCTCTATTGTAAAGATGAAGAGGACTTCCCAAGTGGCTCAGTGATAAAGAATATGCCTGCCAATGCAAGAAACATGGGTTTGATCCCTGGTTTGGGAAGATCCCCTGGAGAAGGAAATGGCAACTCACTCCAGTATTGTTTCATGGGAAATCCTGTGGATAGAGGAGCCTGGTGGTTTACAGTCCATGGGGTCACAAAAGAGTCAGACACAACTTAGCCACGAAGTAACAAACAACAAAAAAATGAAGTCTTGAGGCACAGGAGGTTAAATAACTCGCCCTGGGTCACACAGCTACTAAGTAGCAGAATTAGGATTCAAACCTTGATGGTCTGGCTCCAGAATGTTCACTCTGAATCATACACTATAAAATTTTGCCCTGGTTATAGCCATTAGCAGGACTGATACTCATCTAGTATATACTGGTGAGGCCACACCAACTGTATTTCCATTGAATCTTATTACTCACTCATTGTAAAGCACATCTCTAAAAAGAGATGTTAAAATGTAGCATTTTCTGTCTGACAAATGCACCAGGAAAATTGAACAGGGAAATATGTTTTATGGTACTGTAATAGCACGATGAGAAAATCACCTTGCTAGCCCCATAGATAAATTATTTTGAATATTTTATTATCTCAAAAATCAAATGCCATACATTTAAATTCCAGGACTTTATGGGAAAAGGCTGAACTGATATGAGTCACTGACAAGTCTTAGATTTGACGAGATGGTAGGAAAGTCACACAGCCACTCCCCATCGTTTGGGCCCAGGTTAACCGTCAGCCTTGTCGGAGTCAGAGCTGCCTGACCCAGATAGGATCTGTATTTTTACCACATGCTCTCTTAATAAGCTCCTTCCAGGCAGCCAGACATAGAAAATAGAATGCAAGTAGGTATGCCTGACAAGAGAAATCGTGTCAGGACTCGAAGCCTTAGCTCAAAATTAGGTTTTCAGATTGGCCCTGTCTTTTCTTTCTGTCTTAGACAAAGTTGCTCTCTCTGTCCTCCCAAGATCTTGTGCATACTTCTATCATAACTCAGCACGTTGTTGGGGGAAACGATTTGGTTTCCTTTCTGTTTTTCCTACTCGATTATACGCTAATAAAAGCCTTCTTAATGTGTAGAATGGTATACAGCCTGAAATAGAGTAGGCATTCAGTCCTGTTTATTGAAGATATAAAGGGACAAAATAGATGATTAAATAGTTAATTCCTCTAGAGAATGGTAGATAAAGAAGAAAGTATGGGAAACCCCTGTAAGTTAATGGTTACTCAAGAAAGTAGGTTTGCTTAACCACAAAACTAAGCAGGCTTGCTTAGCAACAAACCATGCCACAGAAGGACAAGATATGCCTCAAAACAATAAAATAATGGTGGCATGAGACCCACATTCTGCTCAGTGAGCTCAGTAAGTAAATGACCCCTATGACATGCTCTCTGCACATTTAAAATTCAATAATTTACGAAAACGTGACTTGAAATACCTTCATTGTACTGAGACCTGAAATAATTTTTCCATGGAGCCCCGACAGTCCTGGCTTGACCATGGAGGGACAAGAAAACTCCTGTGCCTAACCTGGAGAAGGAGCTGATGATGGAAGCATCGTGTCTACTCAAGAATGAGGAAGGAGGTGGTCTATTCCCCCTGCCCACTTTTCCTTTGATAAAAAGAATGTAACCCACCAAGTTCCTGGGGTGTGGCACCTTCTCACCCAGCTGTTTGTAAGCCTCACAAATGTCCTATTCTAACAAATAATTTCTCTTTAAAAAATATTTTTTTATTTTTGGCTGTTCTGGGTTTTGGTTGCTGCTCACAGACTTTCTCTAGTCACTTTGCCCCTCGCTGAATTCTTTCTGCGCTGAGACATAAAGGACCAGAGCTTCTTAGAACCCCTAAAACACTGCCTACTGATTTCAGATGGTTGATTGTTCTGTGGGTTATAGTAGTAGATTTTTAGCTTACTCAGGCCACAACTCATCACCAGGAAAGATGATGTAAAATGAATTTTAAAGATTTAGCTTTAACAGCATAATCCAATAAACAAACCATGTAGACCAATGAGTCACACTCTCAAGAGACAGGGATTCGTAGATGGCATCAGTGGTAAAGAATCCACCTGCCAGTGCAGCAGACACAAGAGACACGGGTTTAGTTCCTGGATCTGGAAGCTGCCCTGGAGGAGGAAATGGCAACACACTCCAGTATTCTTGCCTGGCAGGGCTGATGTGGGTGAAAAAAGGTTTGTACCCACATCAGACTCTGCAGAGAACCCAACGTTATGGGACAATCTTTTGATAAAGGGTATCTTTGCTCCTACTCTAAAACTAGGTGTGTGATTTGGGGCAGGTATCACACCTCTTGGTGCTTAGGTTCCTAATTTACAAAGTGGGAATAATCACCAGAATACCTGACAGGATTGCTGTAAGAATTAAATCCCATGATGTTTGGAAAGCACTTAGCACTGTGCTCGGTACTTCGTGGAAGGGAGGAAATAAACGTTAGTAGCTACTGTTATTATCTGTTGTGTGTGTCATCAGTGAGCAAAGAGTGGTGGGCCAGAAGTGTTTATTGGTCTCTAATTTGGCAATTCTTTCTATGAGTTTTTTTTTTTTCAACCGAGATTATTGAAGAAACAGCTTCCTTATTTCATTTGCTTGACTTTCAGCTTTATATAAGCACTTCCTTACTTAAGAATGGTCTTTCTTCTCAGGGGTTTCTGCATTTGCTAAAGCTACATCCCTCCCCTGTTGTTGTTTTTCAGTGAATTGCTTGCCCTCTTATCCAATGGACAACTTAGCATTCGAAATGCATGAAGATGCAAAGCGGAAGGTTGTGTCTGAGGGGAAGATGAACACCTTCTCCAGAATGGTAAGAATGTAAATGGGGATTTACATTTTGAGATTACTTGCTTCAAAACCTTTATGCAGATCTCAGGAAAGAACCTCTCCTTAGACCAGTTTTCTTCAAGTGACCTTCTTCAGAAAGGCAGCATGTCCTATTCTGCAAATCTCCTGACCTGCCTTTTCTCTCATAAACTGCTAACTCCAGTAGCTATTTAGTGGCCCAGCTTTCTACGAATTCTTGTTCACGGCATTAATGAGTTAGTTATCATTCAATATAATACCCTCATACAATGTTAAACTGAATATGTTGGTAAATGATTATGCTATACAAAACATCATTAAATAATTTAAAACATTAAAAAAATTTTTACATGTTAAAAAAACTACATTCAAGTATTACAAAATATTGGCAATATTCTCTCTGTTGTATAATAATACATCCTTGTTGCCTGTCTTATGCCCAACAGTTTGTACTCTTATTCCCCAACCCATTGCTCTTCCCCTGCCTACCCACTGGTAATCATTACTTTGCTCTCTATATGGTGAGTATGCTTCTTTTTTTGTTATATTCACTAGTCTGTTGTGTTTTTTTAGATTCCACATATAAGTGATATCATACAATATTTGTCTTTCTTTGTCTGACTTATTTCCCTTAGCACAATGCCCTCCCAGTCCATCCATGTTGCTACAAATGGCAAGGAATTTTGTTCCTTTTTTATGACTGAATAGTATTCCATTGTATATATACCACATCTTCTTTATCCAACCTTCTGTTAATGGACACTTAGGTTGCTTCCATACCTTGGAGATTGTAAATAATGCTGCTATGAACATTGAGGTGCATGTATCCCTTTGAATTAGTGTTTTTGTTTTAAATGTATACTTGGGAGTAAAATCTCCAAGTCATATAGTAGTTCCATCATTAGTTTTTTGAGAAACCTCCATATTGTTCTCCACAGTGGCTGCAGAGTTTACGTTCCTACCAACAGTGTACAAGGGTTCCAACCTTTTCCCCACATCCCTGCCAACATTTGTTATTTGTGTTCTTTTGAATATTTATGAGTGTTAAAGTAAGAATATCTATATTAGAATTATTAGTGATCAAAAATTTACTTGCTCAGAGAGCAAGACCAGGACCTCAGAGAGCAGTGGAAAAGGAGTCCTTGAAATCATTGATGATAATCGTCATTTTAGTGGTCAGAGGAGTAAGGGCAAGTTGGTTCAAAGGTTGGGGTGAGTATTTTCTTGGCAGCTTTCAGTAATGTGGATTGTAACTCAGAAATAGTACTGTTGTTTATAGCATATATTTGTGATATGAAACCAGGAAGTATTAACATAGAAATACATGGAAATACCGTGACTTTGAGTTGAGTGATGACTTAGGACCTCATATAGGTAATACACAGGAAGGAGGGAATTTACTGAAGCTATTTAAATGACGGAGGGAAGGAGAGACAGAGACTGATCAGGTCAGGCCCATTGATACTGATATTCCCATTACTTGTTCCCAGGCATGTACCTGTACACATAAATGCATTTGTACATTCTGGAACCGAAACATTCTTAGAAAATAACTCCTTATAACCTCATTGATTTTCAGGTGAAGAAACTGATAAATAGTGGCTAATTGACTGACTTGGAAGTACTTAGCTGCGTACTTAATTTCCCAGTACCTAATTTCCTTAATTTATTCTGTGCCCCAGTCTTCAAATGTTTATTTTTATTCTTGTTTATTTGGGTGTCATCTGATGTATGGGCTCTGTGTGAGTGTCCAAAAGTTCTTGCACTTGCTCAGCTGCTAGACTGAAGAGAGAACCCGAGTCAGCAACAGAGACATCAGTGGTGCACTGGACAGGGAGTCTTACAGGTCAGAGGCCAAGGGCCTGGAGGGACACCCACCAGGTCCTGCCGAGGACAGGCAGGACACAGCCTCGATTTTCCCTGCACGGGGAGGAGGGGCTATCAATTATAGGGGGCATGATGTCAGAAGGGGTCCTGGGTTGCAGGGAGACTGTTGGAACGCATCTGTCCACAGCTCTGGGTTAGCAACCATTGCAAGGGCCAGTGTGCCTCAGTGATGACTGAACATACCAGAGCCGATGTGGTCCGAGGGCTGGAACCATCATTAGTGGGGGTCAGGCCGATCACGCACATGGTTACTGATTAGTTTCGCCTTAGGAGGGGAGGCAGTCATGTGCATCAGGTAAGGGTGAGGCAGGGTGGGGCAAGGGCTGTACAGAGAGCAGAACAGCCGTCTTCTGGGGCCTGACCATACTGTGAGTGTGAGTGCGTGTGTGTGTACCGATTTACACATGTCTCATTTTACTAAGTATCTTTATCCTGCAAATGTGTTTTTTTTTTTTTTAAATAAAAGAGGAAATAAACCAAACTGAGACAGTTGGCAATGTTTCTGATGCCTCAAGAGTGCAGAATAATTTCTAATTTCTTCTAGGAAAGGACGAGGCAGTGGTCACTGATGAGCATTTTCCTGGTGTGTCTTTTGGCCTGCACCATCACCACAGTGATCGGAGTCCTGATTCTCTCCTTGGTTTATGTCAACAACCCTCAGCCCCATTCAGAACCCGGAGCCCAACCTCTGCAGACAGCAATTCCCATGGTGCCAAAGGCTGTTGATCCAAAATTTCAGTTTTTTAATCATTTATCTAAATCCAAGGTATGGATCACACGTATTAGGAAAAAGAATCATCTGTTATAAATGATGATTTCAAAATGAAGTTTCCATTGCTTGTTTACTACACTTTGTCCTCTCTTCATCGGAAGGAAGCAGTTGTGGGCTGTTTGGATGAAGGGAAGTGAGGGATGGAGAGGGGGAACGGTGGGTGGATGTTGGCTCTGGGCTGAACTTCGCTTTAGTAGCTGGTTCTCTGGCTGGAGGGGAGAGGCGCAGGTGGATAGATGGAAAGCCCTGTGTTCTCTTGTCAAGATAGGAGCTCGTTTTTCTGTCTAACAGGGCCTGATGGCACTGCTGTCTCCTGGAGTCTTGCAGACCTGTTCTTTCTTCTTTTTGGGGGGGACTCCCGTATCCACTCACCCCCGTGTCCTTTTTCCCTGTGCTGCCCCCTCACTTTGGGGGCCGCGGTGGCCTCGCATTCCTCGGGAGATGGCCTCCGTGCTGACGGTTCGCGTATGACTTTACAGGTGTTTGAGTTCCCTGGTGGTGCAATCCAGTGGGCCCGGTATAGGAACAATGCCAAAGACTACCTCAGCATGGAAGAAGAGGCCTTTGGCAGCAGCTTGAACAGCCAGAGATCACAGATGAGTCTGGGGACCCTGAGAATAAAAAGCAGTGGCCTCCGGGCCCCTCACTGGCACTTCAATGCCAACGAACACGGCTATCTTGTACAGGTATAACCCGTTTGCCCACATTCTGTCCTTGAGCATTCCTGCTGTGTGTCCTCAGGCTATTATTTAGGTTGTTGCAAAACCTACTTAACTAATAGGATGATAGACAACATCCAGGCTTTGGCTGTGTACCCAATTAGACCAGTTAGCAGTGCCTTGGAACATTAGCCTGTTTGTTTTAATTATTCGTGGCATCACTTTGAACTCCTTTCTTCAATATGAAATCATTTTTCATACATTGTTAAGCTCAGATCACTGTTCCTTCCTTTGAGCCAAAGCTAAAACTGTTAGCTCTGATCTAATGATCAAAGAGACTACAGCTTCCCTTTAGGGAAAAAGCAGGGACTGGAATAACGAACTAGTTTTGCTGATGTTCAACCTGGGATCAGCCAATGGGATGCCCCTTTGTCCCTTTTACCTTTCAGAATTCTTTGGAAGTAAGCGAAATAGAGCTGGAAGTGAAATGAGTGTGCTTCCCTGAATTGCAAATAATTCATTAATTCTGAAATGTATTTATGGCTTCTGTGTTCCAGACACTGGGGAAATTGGGAGTGATTAAGCTTTCATAGAACTTTCAGAGTTTGGTCTTACTCAGGTAATCTTGTTAATAGATCAGCCAATTTTTATGTGTGACATATTTCTGTTATTGCTAATAAAATTTCCTTTTTATACTTGGATAATTCACTCAATTTTCGAATTTACAACAAGACAGATTAGAGCTTCATCTATGAGATTAAACCCTCCTTAGAAGAATACTTGGACAAAACAGTAAATGCACTATGTTATTACTATTATCATTATTAAAATTGTATGTAGGCTTTTTCTTACCTGGTAAATACATACACATCTGTGTGAAAACACACAAGCATACACAAGCATACACATGCATGTTTATGCAACCATCTATGAACACACACATGTGCTTGCAGTCTTTTCAAACTAGCATGGTCTTAGAGCTCTAAATGCTCAGTGGGGTGGTATTACTCGGAAGAGGGCAAAAACTGGTTGTTATCAGGGTGAAAATATTACTCTTTTTATGTCTAAAGTGTAGATGTACATGTGTGTACCATATAGAGGTCTACAGTACCTCTGTAATGTTAACGTTTCATAGGGTGGTGATTAGATAAACAGTCTAACATGGTACCTTAGGAGGCAGGTAATGAAAAAAGGTTGAAGAACATTGCTGTAAATTGATGTTGGGATATGCTCTTCCATTTACATTTCAGGGGATGGCGTGGGTTGGGGTGGTTGATAATGGTGCTGTCGTTACCACGTACAATGTTACAGCTGGCCAAGTGATCTTCTTCCTGAAAAACACAGTGCACTGGATAAAGAATGTGGGGAGTGAAGACTGCTTTTTCTTGCTCTTCTTTTCTACACATGAGGGACTTCAGACTCTGGATGTTGATGATGTATTTTTTTCTACACCTGAGGATATTGCCTCCAGGTCACTCAAGGTCTGTATCACTGCTGAGAATACTGCCAGGTCACTTAAGGTGTGTACCACTGCTGAGAACAAATCCTGAGAGGGTGTCCATTCTGTGGGCACCAAGAGGGCATGGCTATTCGAGTTTCTAAGGTGGCAGTCAGCAAAGTAACAGGTGGGTAATGGGCTCAAGAACATGACTTGCTTCCTACTTAACGCATAAACTGCCTCGAAGTTGAACTGCTCTTTATTTTCCCCTAAGAAGGGCTTCTATAGGAAACTAGTTTTAAAAAATATTTTGTTTTAATATTTATTTCTTTGGCTGCATCAGGTCTTAGCTGTGGCATGCGAAGGCGTTGCGGTGCACGGGCTTCTCTAGTTGTGTGTGGGCTCCCGAGCGTGTGGACTCAGGAGTTACTCCGTGGTGTGTGGGATCTTAGTTCTTCTACCAGGGATCAAATCCGAGTCTCTTCCAATCCCATTGGAAGGCGAATTCTTAACCCCTGGACCACTAGGGAGGTCCCGAAAACTACTGATATAATGAATTGGTATAAAGTTTATGATAGTAAAAATTACTATAATTTTTCATCTCTGAAAAGCCATGAACTCATCCAGGGAGAACTTTGCTACAGATGATGTAATTGTATTTTCTTAATCTAAAGCAGAGGAGCCCAGTGTTTCCTGAGGAATAGCTGCTTTTGATCTCTCTCAGTTTCTCTGGAGAAACTGCTGAAAGTGCTGGGTTTAGAGGGTCACATGTAGATGCTGAAAGTGCAAATCGGTGATCAGAACTGGAGATGGTCCAGGCATGGCAATTCGAGGGGGTTCTGTGGTAAATATAGGGACTTTATTTTATTTTTGGAGGGGGCACCTGGATATTATAGGGACTTTAATAGTGGGATTCTGAGATTTATCTTGCAGTAAATCCTGCTCTAACGTTTTAAGAAGTAGACAAAATGAGTCGTTAGAATGAGAGTATTGGTAAGCATGGGAACCAGTGTACATTTTTGCAGGAGCTTACATTGACCATAAGTACCAGTGCCAATCCACTGAATACTTGGAAGGTTTTCATAAAGATCGCAGATCTCAGGCTAGGTGAGGTCAGCTTTTTTGACTGGGCCATTGAAATCCACACTGGTGTCAATGCTACCCTATCCTCAGCTGTCCTCTTCTGTTGCTAAAATTTGTAGGACGTTTCACAAATGCCTTTTTGGGGGACATTTTAAAATATAACAACTTTGTTGAGATGTAATCCATGTACTGTAAAATCCATCCTTTTTAAAGTGGACAGTTTCAAAGTTTTTAGTGTGTTCGCAGATCTGTGCAACCGTCTCCACTGTCTGATTTTAGAATCCTTTCATTCCCTCAAAAAGAAATGCAATTTCTTTGCCTCACTCCCATTCTCTCCTACCCCCAGGCCATGGCAACTACTGGTCGGCCTTCTCCGTGGATTTGCCTGTTCTGTCTATTTCATATAAATGAAAACATACAATATGTGGCCTTTTGTGTCTGGCTTCTTTCGCTTAGCATAAGGTTTCCAGCGTTCATTCTTGTTGTAGCATGTATCAGTACTTCGTTCCTTTTTAAAATTTAAAATATTTATTTTATTTATTTGGCTGTGCTGTGTCTTAGTTCAGAAATATCTTATATGGTCTCTTATGTGTTTCAGCCTGAAGGTGGAATTAATTTCATTAGAACATTCCACAAGCAAAAGGAGGATCAGGGGGTCAATCTTCCTCCCAACTTGGCGGAACTGGTTGTCAATGCTAATTACTCACAGTCACCAGATAGCTTTGTGTGGAGGTACTTTTATGACTTGAAAGGTATAGTATGTTATTTTGTGAAGGCTTTTTACTTTTTGGTTAAGTATTTATATATGTATGATTACATAGGTGTATTGAATTAAGACGTAATGTGTTTTTTTTTTAATTTTTAAAAATTTTTTACAGCCCGTCATAGTCAAGAGAACTTTGAAAAAACACATTTCTCAACAGAGTAGGAGATGAGAGAAAAGGCCTGGAAGCAAATGAGAATGTGGGAGAAAAATTCAGAGTGTGCGGGGATGTGTTGGGGCTGGGCAGTGCTGCAGAAGAGCCTGATGAGAGAGGAGGGCTCCAACCATGTAGCAATTAAGGGGTTTATTTTTATTTATTTGAAAATTAATAGTTCATTAATTTGGCTACGTGGGATCTTTGTGCAGTGAAGAGCCTGTGACGGTCTCCGCACACAGGATCTTTGTTGAGGCACCTGGACTCTCCAGCGTGACGCACAGGCTTGGTAGTGAAGGGGCTCGGGCTTAGGTGCTTTGCAGCACGTGGGATCTTAGTTCCCCCATCAGAGATTGAACCTGGGTTGCAAGTTGGGTTCTTAACTGTTGGACCACCAGGGAAGTCCCAATTAAGGGGTTTTAAACAGGAGAGTGGTACAGTGAGGTTTTTAATTTACCTATTTTTATCATTTATTTTATATTATCTTATTGAGGCGGAATTGACATACAACATGATGTTAGTCTCAGGTGTACATCACAGTGATTCAACATTTGCATATATTATGACGTGATCACCACAATAAGTCCAGTTATTAGTAACATCACCACTGTACATATTAATAGTTGCATATTTTTTTTCTTATCATGAGAACTTACAAGATCTTAGTAACTCTAATGTATGCATTGTCAAGTGAAAGTCACTGAGTCGTCTCTGACTCTTTGCGACCCCATGGACTATAGGGTCCATGGGATTCTCCAGGCCAGAATACTGGAGTGGGCACCCTCTCCCTTCTCCAGGGGATCTTCCCAGCCCAGGGGTCGAGCCCGGGTCTCCCACATGCAGGCGATTCTTTACCAGCTGAGTGACCAGGGAAGCCAGTGTGTGCTTTACAGTGTTACTAACTATGGTGCCTTGTTCTGCGTCATGTCCCCATGACTTGTTTATTTTATAACTGGAAGTTTGTATCTTTTGCCTTTCTTCGCCCATTTCAGCCACCCCCATTGCCAGCCTCTGGCAGCTACCACTGTGTTCCCTGTACCTGTGAGCTTGGGCACGCAGACTGTTCCCGTATCTTGGCTATTGAAAATAATGCTGCAGTGAACATGGGCTGCAGCTGTCTCTTTGAGTTGGTGTTAGGTTTTGCTTTTGAAGTGATGACCAGCCCAGCAGAATTGTGGAGAATGATTGAAAGCGGCCAGATGGGAAGCAGGGAGATGAGTCAGGGGCTCTTGCAGTCTCTGAGGTAGGGGATGACGGTGGCCTCCCTCTGGGAGACAGAAAGAATTGTGGAGAAGCAGGGAATTTCGAGTTGCCGAACTGATAGGACTTCATTGACTGGTCGAGGAGAGAAGTAGAGATTGGTATTTAGGATGAGTCTCACGTTTTCCAGGGGCTTCCCTGGTGGCTCAGACAGTGAAGAGTCGACCTACAATGCAGCAGACAGGGTTAGATCCCTGGGTTGGGAGGATCCTCTGGAGAAGGGCATGGCAACCCACTCCAGTATTCTTGCCTGGAGAATCCCCATGGACAGAGGTGCCTGGAGGGCTACAGTCCATAGGGTCGCAAAGAGTTGGACACAACTGAATGGCTAACACTTCTCACGTTTTACAGCCAGGTCCCCTGAGCTGAACGTCTTAAAGAGGTCACTGTATGTTAGAAATTTCAGGAGAACTTGGGAAGGTAGGATAGCACCTGGCAGTATCAGGTCAGTATGTTGGCGGCACACAGGATGTGCTATAGCACTTCCTACCACAGAACTTCCTGCGGCCGTAGAAGGGCTGTTCCTGGGACTGCACTAGGCACTCCTTTTGCGGTACCATTTTGAAGTAGTTTTGTCTTATTTTGTTTTTTAAATTTCATCTGATTTCAGGTTCAAAAGAATATAAATTTCCAGGAGGAATAATACAGTTGGCACAATATTGGAAAAATAGAAATGAACTGAGCCACAATGGAAACATTTTTAGTGAATTCCTGAATCAGGTAATTGAGAAAAATGTTTTGATGATTATCAAAATGGATGAAATGTGAGCTTTAGGTTAGGTCAGTTTTTTTGGACAAAGCAAAAGGCAAGAGCTAGTCAAACACTCATTGACTTGATTAACGCAAACTATTGATTGAGGCCTCATTGTGAATTTGGGAGCTTAACTTCTTGGCATGGCTGGTTACATTAATAAAGAGACTGGAGGCTTGTGAGATTTCTCTTTTCACGTGTTTTAAATGCTCAACTGGTGGTATTGTTTAATGACTGAGAGCACAGCTCTGGCATCAAATCCCCTGATTCAAACCCCAGTTCTGCCACGGTGTGTCCCTAGTTTACTCAGGCAACCTGGACTTTAGCTGCATCTCATAAGGTTGGTGGCAGTCTTGCAAGATTGTTATAAGGGACAAGTGACATAGTAACTGTAAAGGATATAAGAAATTGCCTGTTCTCAGTGAGGGCTTTGTAAACATTAGTTACTATGATGATTATATGAATTGTTAATTTGCTGAGTTGAATGTTGGCTAAATGTTGGAATTCATTTTTCCTTTTCTTTCTCAAGCATCGAAAAGCCCTCACTTTGAGTACACTTAGGATTTATAACAATGGATTATGACAGCCACACTTTCATTTTAATGCAAATGAAATGGGATACATAATAAGTGGATGTGCAAAGATAATTTCTCTGTGAACAGTTTTTTTTCCCCTAAACTTTCCTTTTCAGTACAGAAGGAAGCAAGTAGGAGGTATTTCTTTGTTTTGGTTCAGTTGTTGGTAATAGAATAGGACTTTGTGCAAATGGCTTTCTGGGCATGGTTTCCATAGAGGATACCATGCATGTCCTGTGAGGTAACTTCCAAATTTGCTCTGAGCATGAGAAGGGTTCTAAGAACATTTCAGAACTGATTAAGAGGTTTATCACTAATGGTGAAGGGCTGGAATACCTGCTTACATTTTCTGAGTTTTGCATTCTTAGGCAACGCAAGCATTTGGGGACCATGCTTTGGGGGCCATGAAATTGGCTGTTTGCCTCTCAGTGTAACATGAGTGGGGGTGGTGGGGAGGTGTGGAGCCCCAGTAGGGTGGCCATATAGCCGCTTGGTGAAATTATTAATGGCACCCCCTTTGACTCTGCAGAGAGTCCTAGTCTGGGTGGTCAATTAATTATATTTACCGTAAGAAAAGCCACACAAAGTAGCATCTTACCACAGTGATGTGACAGTAGCTCCTCTGGGCTTTCTGGGGCTCCTGAGAAGATCCAAAGGTCAAAATGGGCTTCTCTAGCTTATATCTGCCTCAGTCGTGACAGATGGAATCAGACCAGACTGAAATGCACCTTTTATGTCACCCGGAGCAAAAGTTTTATGTTTTCAGAGGCGACAGCTGCATTAAACTGGAAAAGGGCGCTGTTGTTAACCCTCCGCAGGCTTCCTCTCAAGGGTCAGATGCTCTTTGGAGGCGCTTTGGGTGCATGTGTGTGAGCTTATGTGCATCCAGTCTCCAGCCCTCTTAGAGGAAGACCCTCAGGATGCTGCTCCCCAGAAGGCTGGATTTTCCCAAATGAGTAGCAAGGAGGGTGTAGGCCTAGTAAAACACTGAAATTTAAATCCTCTGCCTGATTAGTGAATGAATGTCATTGATACCCTTAATTAGAACATGGCAATTAATGCTCTTTTTGTATGATGTTCTGCAGTATTGATTTCACTCATGCATTTTTAGGGACATTTACTTCAATAGAGTATCTTCTGATTTTTGTGGAACTCTGTCTCAGAAACAGGAGTGTGAACGTGAAGGATTGCCTCTTTTTTGCTGTTTACCTTCTCTGAGAAGTCCTTTTGTAACCACGTGCTTTTATTGATCTGTTCTTCACTATGAATACTTATCCTTATTGAATATTTGATTTTATTTGCTTCAGTTCAGCATAGTTTTCCCCCCCTCCTTAGGTGGGCATTATCAATGCTCAGAGTTCCACAGAGTTTAACATTCACATTGGAGATGTGATATTTTTCCCCACTGGAACCCAGCATTACATTAAGAGCACATGCGATGAGGATTTGCTTCTCATTCTTGCCTTCAGCACTGGAGACCAGGTGAGAATGAGCCAGTGTCGGAGACGTTGGTGAGTGCCAGTGATGTGCAGAGTACTCTGCTAGGCAGTGTATTTGGGTCATAGAGGGGACTCAGCACATGGATATTGAATCGATGACTGACTTAACGAACTGGCTGAACCAATGTGTGAAGAGGAGAATCGGAGATCAAATAATCTTTTCATTTGGTTATAAAGGGATCCAATACATCATATTTCTCTCTTAATTCCCCGAATTGTCAACCAACTGAGAAAAAAGACGTGTGTGTGCTCAGTTGCTTCAGCCACGTCTGACTCCTTGCAACCCCATGGACTGTAGCCCTCCAGGCTCCTCTGTCTATGGAATTTTCCAAGCAAGAATACTGGAGTGGGTTGCCATGACCTTCTTCAGGGGATCTTCCCAGACCAGGGATCGAACCCGTGTCTCTTAATAGCTTTGGCAGGCGGGTTCTTTACCACTAGTGCCACCTAGGAAGCCCAAAGAGCAGCATACAGAGACTTAGAAAATCATTTCTGTTGCTAATCGTGAAGATATTTGGGAATATGGTTAGCATCTGCGGGCAGGTGGGTTTCCTAATATCTAAGGGGTTGGCCAGGATTGGGTTGGCTTACTGGTGTTGAAGTGAGCTCTTACACAGCTTATGGCATAGAGAAGCATTGCCTGAGTTTGAAGCTCTGCCAGCTCCCGAACAGAGAGGGAGGCAGTGAAGTAAGCATGGCCAATGTATTCTTCTGAAATTTATGGTAGAGAGATGAGGGAGAAGGAGAGAGAAAGAGGAAGAGGGAGGAAGGAAAAGAAAGTCTCTTGTATATGAAAAGAAACTGTAGGAGACACGAAGTACCATGAGGTATGACTGAGCAGTGCTTCCAAGGAGTAGCCTTCCCTCCCATCATTGTTTTAAGCAAATCTGATATATCATGATCTGTATTATAAAACATGTATTAAGAGAAATTATTTATTATATTAAATAGTTTGCTTTTAAAAGTTCACCCCAGTTCTCCTTAGATGGAATAATGTGTTTGAAGAACAAGAATAAATAGTAGAACTTAGGTTTTAAAAAAAGGTCTTAGGACTAGATTCCCTGCCGAGACAGGGTGAGAATGAGTCTGGGGACCCCTGGGGCAGGTCAGAAACAGACAGGCAGTGGTTCTCTTGGCCATGGTTCTTCCCACATGGAGACCCAACAAGATCTCCAGCGGGGAGTACACTGTGAATTCAGCAGTTTCATCAACAAGACCTATACCAAGAGGTGAGCCTGTCCTGCTGGGTGATGCTCGTTTTCCATGATGACACTTCCCCTCTTTAAGGGAGACTGGAAAACTCCAGAATCTGCTTCTCTGAGCCTCCAAACCTGGGGGTGCGTGGGGTAAGGTTTGTGGAGAGCTCTTTGAGGAAGATATGCACTGGAAAACTATTAACAGCTGTAGACTCTCTCGGGGCAAGGTGAGGGGTAGGATTCCGGTGTCCGATACTTTTGGTGTCACCCTCACTGGAGTCGGACACGACTGAGCGACTTTCACTTTCACTTTTCACTTTCATGCATTGGAGAAGGAAATGGCAGCCCACTCCAGTGATCTTGCCTGGAGAACCCCAGGGACGGGGGAGCCTGGTGGGCTGCCGTCTATGGGGTCGCACAGGTTCGGACACGACTGAAGTGACTTAGCAGCAGCAGCAGCAGTGTTACGTATGGAGAAGGCAACGGCACCCCACTCCAGTACTCTTGCCTGGAAAATCCCATGGATGGAGGAGCCTGGGAGGCTGCAGTCCATGGGGTTGCGAAGAGTTGGACATGACTGAGCAACTTTGCTTTCACTTTTCACTTTCATGCATTGGAGAAGGAAATGGCAACCCACTCTAGTATTCTTGCCTGGAGAATCCCAGGGACGGGGGAGCCTGGTGGGTTGCAGTCCATGGGGTCGCGAAGAGTCGGACACGACTGAGCGACTTCACTTTCACTTGTCACTTTCAGGCATTGGAGAAGGAAATGGCAACCCACTCCAGTGTTCTTGCCTGGAGAACCCCAGGGACGGCAGAGCCTGGTGGGCTGCCGTCTGTGGGGTCGCACAGGGTCAGACACGACTGAAGCGACTTCGCAGCAGCAGCAGCAGCAGCAGCAGCAGTGTTACATAGCCACGCAGTTGCCGTTGTGAAAATGCCCTGATGGCTGTGGGGTCTCTGTGGCCGCACTTGGGCGCTGACAGCTCTTCTTCTGGTTTCCACTCTCAGTTGCAAACCCTTGACATGAATGATTATCTCCAGGCCACCGCAGACCACATCCTGGCTCAGCTTTTCTTCAAGAAGCAAAGTGAGTTTAAGAAGATCCCTCAGTTCAAGGAAGCCCAGGCCGTCAACCTGCCTTAGATTTGCTGATGCGTTCATATCTATTTTTCTCTCTTCATATGTTATTACTGTTTTTAAAGAAGGTCCACTTGGCTCATGAACTTGGAGCTCCTTACAGAGTGACATTGGTCACGCAGGTGTGAAGCAGCCCCACGGGCTCATTTAGCTAAGATCATAGGCAATTCATGCTAAGCAAACATTTCCATGTACTCTGTGCAGCTTATCTACAGAAGGACTCTGCTCAATCAAATTAATATTTTTATGGATTTTAATATGCACATATATATTTATTTTCCTTTTGTTGCATCAAATTTATTACTCCAAATGAAAATCCACTTTTCTTTTTTGCACATCAGTGAAACTTAGTGCCATGCTTGTATTTTTGCTATTTATCACGGTGGAAGGAGGAATGGAGATTAGCCTGCTTATGTACATACATATGGATGCAGCCAGAAGAACCCAAGTACATCTGACCTTGTCTGGAGAGGTATAGAATCTTAGTGTCTTAACGCTTTTGTCAATATGAAGATACTTTTTATAAGGCTCGAAATTTCAAGGACTCACATGAGTAGTTTACTTATTATATATTAGCTGAGAAAATACTTAATGGCAACTAATTATAAATTCAATATTTTCTTTGAATGTATTTGAATTTTATTAATCACATCACAGACCATTTACCTCTGAGGAACAGTCATCCCTATATTTGAGAAGCAAATGTTTCTTTAGTCTATTGGCTGGGTGTGTATATGGATTTGAAGACTACTTTTCATCACTTGGAAACTGGTAGGAGCTGGTGGTCTCTATGTTGGGGGTCATTGTCTTAAGTAGAAAAGAGTTTGTTCAGATCTAATCAGTGCTTGATTTTTCATTGTTGTTGTTTCCTCGCTAAGCCGTTCTAACTCTTTGTGACCCCATGGACTGTAGCCTACCAGGTTCCTCTGTCCAATTTTCCTGGCAAGAATACTGGAGTGGTTTGCCGTTTCCTCCTCCAAGGGATCTTCTCAACTCAGAGATCGAACCTGTGCTTCCTGCACTGGCAGGCAGATTCCTTACCACTGAGCCACCAGGGAAGCCCTGAGTTTTCTTTATAGTTTGTCTTAGTAGGTATTTGGTACCTCTGCATTTTGCGTGGGTACCACTATCAGTTCTGGGCCATACTATACACAACTCTAGACAGTATAGATGCTTGTTAATGCTTTCAGCCAGCACCCTCTTTCAGTTATATTTCCTTGACACATAATGAAATTTTTAGATATTTTAAGGATTTTTGTTCTTAGCCAAAGAAGGAATTGGTTTGTATGTTTCTTTCTCTCTGTGTCTCTCTTTCTCTGTGTATGTTTCTCTCTCTAGATAACTAGCTCTCTTGACTGTATAGAAGACAGAGAATCAGGAATGACCCCGTTTGATGAGGGAGTAGTCATCTACATATTATATATGATCAGGTCGTGAAAGGCCTGTCATCTCTTGCTACCAAGGTGTATTTACCTTATTGCCACTTTCCAGGAGAGCCGGCTGAGATCAGAGCTTGGTAGCACAGGGGATTTTGGCGTGGTAGTCTTGCTTTGAAGAGATTTTGTAGGGAATGCATCATCCAGGAGGAGGAGCATGGTTGGGAAGATGCAGGGAAGAGCATAGGACACTAGGTGTGTGGAAGGTGGTGTCCAAAGAGAGGGGAAACAGTCACAAAAGGAAATGGCAGTGTGTACACAGATCTTATCTGCACATCTTGCTTTACTTTGGGGCTCTTTTTAAATATACTATAAACCAGGTGATAATCCCTTTTCTTGAACCAGGAAGTATATCTGATTACTATGGGGCTGTTTAATAAAGATTTTGTGTATCTGGATATTATTTTGTCATTTAATTTTTTCTTTTTTTCTTAATTGATTTTTAATTGAAGGGTAGTTACAGTACTGTGTTGGTTTCTGGCATCCATCAGTGTGGATCAGTCATAGGTATACGTATATTCCCTTCCTCCTGAGCCCCACTCCCACCTCCCACCCCATCCCAGCGCTCTAGGTTGTCACAGAGCGCCAGTTTGAGTTCTCTGAGTCATACAACAAATTCCCACTGTTTTGTCATTTAATTTTAAATGAAACCTGTTCTTGAAGTTTTATGAATTTGGCGCATTACTGAATTCCTTCTATGCATCCTTGAAATATGCTATATCATCGTCTAAAGAAAATATATTATGGTGTTGGAACTTTCTGGGTTTCCTGACTTAGGTTTCCAGCCTGTTGTGTATTTAGAAAAAGAAAACTACTAAAAATAAAAATGAATGCTCTAACGAAGACATATTAATTGGATGTTGTTGGTGTGTTATTTTATGGGGGAGTTTTTTTCTTTTTGGCCACACTGCTCAGCTTCTGGGATCTTAGTTCCCTGACCAACTGGACTCGGGGTCACGGCAGTGAAAGTGTCAAGCCCTAACCACTGGACCACCAGGGAATTCCTTGGGGAGGATGTATTCTTAGTTTTCACTTGGCTGTTCTAATTTCAGTCCTTTTTCCCTGTTTGGAAAGGTGATTTCTAGTTTTAATACCATTTTATTCCTTAGGGTAATTTCATCCATTACTACTCAAGTGCTTTTAGGCTTTTTGGTATACCTACTTTATTTATTATCAAACCAATAGATTGAAGAGTGAATTGCTCAATCAGACTGATTATTTGACATCATTCAGGCAAAACCCCCAGACATTTGACTGAAAACCTCCTTTAAAACTGAACCTACTTTACTCACTTTATACACCCAGTCTATAATACAGCTACATTTGATTGATTTGAAATGGTATGAATTGTACATAAAAAGTTCTTAAATCTTCAGAACTTTTTAACAGCATCTTTGAATAACTGAATGGAGCGAGTTAATTTGACTAGAGGAGCTACAAGTTTAGGTAAACACCACTGTGTGTCGCTTACTGCTTATAAATAGTGCCAGGCAGTTATAAAAAGTTTCTTTGTTCATATTCTCATACTTTCCTATTGAAGAGTAATCAGGCTGCTTTTTACCGCCCAACCAATTTAGAAAAAGGAAAATAGTTACTTTTACTATATAACTTGATTCTTAATGACTGTAATTTACCAACGGTTGCAAGTGATTTTCAGTTATATAGCATTATTACTGTAAAAAAAAAAAAAAACTAAGAAAAGAAAGTGGGAAAAAAAAGCCACAGTGATTTTGTGCTGTAATTAGAAGTGATAAGTGGTATTTCTTTCACGCTCTGCACTCACCATAGCTTCATGAAACTTGTATGTTCACCTTGGAGCACTGTTCCTTTACACAGAACAGTAGGACACTGGGGAGTCCAGAAAAGAATAGTGATGCTCAAGAGATGAAAACCTGTGTTTTCTTCAGTGTATTTAAGTTGGAACTGTCAGGAAAAAAGAAGTTAAGGGATGACGTAGAAACAATGAAGTTGTGCAGCTGGTAGAGGCCATGTTTTGTGTGATCTCAGTGCTTTAGTTTGCAGAGAGACAAAGTGATAGCTGACAAGGGCAGGGCACCCAGACTGTAAGTAGGATACTTGAGACAAAGACCAGATCTTTTGAGGTGCTTCCCACCTCCCCTGGGGCGGCTTTTTTTTTTTTAAGAGTCAGCCAGTAAATATTTTATTCATTTATTTTTATTATTTTATGTTTGGTTGCACTGGGTCTTGGTTGCGGCGTGTGGGCTTTCTCTAGCTGCAGGGAGCAGGGGCTTCTGTCTAATTGCAGCGCTCAGGCTTCTCATCGGCGGTAGTTTCTCCTGCTGTGGAGCGCAGGCTGCAGTCGTTACGGCTCACGGGGTTAGTTGCTCCCTGGTATCCTTGTAGAGCTTTTTGATTACTGTCCAAGTATATAAGGAATCCGTCCACCTGAAGCAGAGCTCTACACTAGGAAATGGACCGTCTTCAAGTGGGAGAGGTGGCTTCTGCCACCTGCACTTCGGCAGCCCCAGTGCCAACGCCGCTTCTCCTTTTCTGAGCCTGGAATGTGCCCGGTGTCCAAGGCCAGTAGCTTCTGTACAGAGGTGACCAGAGCTCCCTGAGATCATCGTCCCTATCTAGCCAAGTATTCCCCACTTGTGTTTTCATTTCAAGTTTTATTAAACAATTTTTACACTGTGGCTCAGACGGTAAAGAATCCGCCTGCAATGCAGGAGGCCGGGTTCGACCCCTGGGTCAGGAAGATGCCCTGGAGAGGGGCATGGCAACCCACTCCAGTGTTCTTGCCTGGAGAATTCCAAGGACAGGGGAGCCTGGCGGGCTACAGTCCATGGGGTCACAGAGTCGGACGTGACTGAGACACTAACACACTTATACCGATAAAATGTACATAACATAAAAGTCACCATTTTAAGGTGTACAATTCAGTGGCATTAAGTATATTCAGCTTGTTGTGAAGTCACCACCACTGTCCGTTCCCAGAACTCTTCATCATCCCAAGCAGGGACATAATGCTCATTGAACAGTAGCTCCCCATTCCCTTCTCCTCCCCAGCTCCTGGTAACCTTTATTTTCTATCTTTATAAATTTGTTTATTTTAGGTCCCTCATATAAGTGGAATCATACAATGTTACTCAAGCCTCAGTTTTATGAATTTTTTTACTCATTTTCAGTAATTATGCCTATATTATATTCTTATCATTGTGCTAGGATACACAAGAGACATGAAGATGTGGTCTCTACAAATTTATAATTAACATGTTTCTTACGTATTTCTATATTTCTCTTCCCTCCCCACCCCTGTATGAATGAACCCAACCCTTATCATGAGTATTCAAAAGGATGTTTATTCATTTAGACTATGTTAAGGGCCTTCCCAGGTGGCGCAGTGGTAAAGAATCCACCTGCCAATGCAAGAGATGCAAGGGTTGGATCCCTGGATCAGGAAGATCCCCTGGAGGAGGAAATGGCAGCCACTCCAGTATTCTTGCCTGGGAAATGTCATGGACAGAGAAACCTGGTGGGCTACAGTCCATAGGGTCACAGAGACAGGACTGAACACACACACACACACACACACACAAGGAGTCCGTAGTAGCAGAATTGAAAAAAATTAAAGAGGTGAGTCTATATTATGCATTCGTATTTCCAGAGAAGGCAACAGTCAGTCTTTTTGGTGGGTCCCATTCTAGGGACTGTCATAACAGTTCTTGGTTCTCAAATTTTTCATAACTCATAAAATTACTTTTCCTCTACTTTTTTTTTTTTTTAAGGCACCTCATTCTAGTCCCTGAGGTTTAAACATCTAGGTAAGAGTGTTTGACTTCTGTTTTTTAAACATTAACAAGAAACCCCATGTGGCCTCAGCAGGTGTCCTTTACATCTCTTATCTTGATTCAGGAATGCCCAACTTCATCCTACTGGCAATAAACCTATTGTTTTATTACGTTAGCCTGTTGAATTCCCTCTTCCTTTGTTCAGAATGTGGAGTAGCTCTCAATGAAAGGGAGCAGGCTCTGATGTGCAGGCTAAATGGATGTTGTACCAGAAAGGCCAGAGGTAGTTAGGAGGAGCCTGGACTCATGGAACGTCAGTGAAGGCATTAGCCCACATCCCTAAAGACCACTTTGGATGTAGGGTCAATGAAGATATTAAGATATTTAAATCATCACCTAGGAAAAATTTACAAAGAAGAAAGAGCAGTATCTGCTTTTTTTTTTTTTTGGTCTTTTCAGGAAATTGCACAATTAAGAGGTGGTGTTTTTTAATTTGTTTTTGTTTTGGTGGTAAGCATGCAGTACAATGCAGCTGTTAGTAAGTGTCAAGAATAAACTGAATAAAAATAGGACAGTTACTCGTAAAGTTGGTCTCAAGTGATTCATGTAAAGCCTTTATATGTCTCCAGTATCTGGATAACTTTTCCTCCAGAATCAGCACTGCTCAGAGGATTACTGTCCTGGGAGATAATTTTGTCTCTCTTTGTAAGGCATTTTAGATAGTAAAAGCCAAGAAGAAGAAATTTCTGTCAACCAGGATGGATTGTCCTTTCAAATGTGCTTTCTCTAATGTTGTAAAATAAACCATTGGAGATGGGTTTACAAGTTTACATAGTTCTGAGCTCCCACCCGGCCTGGGTATGAGAAGGCTTTCTTAAATATATAGACAGCTCCAGAAGAGAGAGAAGCAGAAACACATACAAGGGAAGGGAAAGCTGTGGTTTTAAAGGCTGGAGTAGAAATCTTGAATTTCCTTCCATGAGACATGTTAAATTTTCTTTTAAAATATTTGCTTTTGACTGGGATACTTTTCTAGCCAGATACAATCTACTTTGGCCTATATGTTTGGCTACCACCCCTTAGGCCTTTAACTTTTAGTTCCTCACTTAGATAAAGCATAAACGTCCAATTGCAAGTGTACATACAGCTTGGTGATTTCTGCAAACAGAACATGTGCATTCAACCAGCACTTTGATAAAGAAATGTTATGTTACCTGCAAGACCTCTTGTGGGGGCCAGCTTCAGTCACCACCCCCAATATGATAAGCAGTTTTTGAGCTTTATATGCATGGGATCATAGTCTATGCACTTTTTGGGACCTGATTCATTTTCCATAACATTATGTTTTCGAAACTCATTCATGTTGTTGCTCCTCCTCTTCACTTAGTTTTTTTTTCTTTCGCTTTAGATAAACATGTTGCTTTCATGTGTCACCTCCTTGATTCAGCATAGCCAGCCATGACATGTGTATACGTGGAGTGACTCTAAGTCAGGTCGTCTTGGTGGCCTTGATCTCTGGGGCTGTCCCTGCTTTTTTTCTTCTACATGATTATCTGGGAAGAACTGAAATCAAAGAGAGAGGAGGAAAAGACAAAAACTCAGCACTTTCTGCCTGAAGTTTCTTTTCCTTTAACACTCTCCTTACTCCAGCTCCTTCCACCCCAGTCCATCAGGTGGGAGGAATGTGGTCGATGCTGGCTACACCACCAGATTCAATTCCATGGCGACACTTTCCCCCCAACAACAGTCATTTCTCTTTAATCAGAGAGGGAGAAGTAAAGGAAGGTGATCTAGGAACATATTACCAGCTTTCATAAAGGGATGACTTGTTTGGTTGGCAAGTGGTTCATAACTGTTTTCCCTCTCCTGGTTTTCTTGTCCATGAGAAATGAGTTAGTACTTTATAAAAATAAATTTAACAGCAGCTATTTTCAAGAGAGAGAGATTAAAACTTCACAAGCGTATAGCTTAGATGAAACAACCCATTCAAGTTTGAGCAATTGATTTTATCAAAATTTTTCCCCGGGGCTCTTTGCAGAATAAAATTTATAATAGTACCTCTGCAGTTTTGAAGGTCCTCTTTTTACTAAGTATGTATCAGTTCATTCATTTTCATGCACTGTGCAGAGAAGTAAAGCCAATAGCTATCTGAATGTGTCCACTTCAATTACTAATGCAGTATCAAGAAAATCAATAAGATATTTCAAAACTCTTCCAACTTATTCTTCTGACTTCAGAGGCAGAGGATGATGCTCAACCTGAAGCCCCAATACTTTGGCCACCTGATGCAAAGAACTGACTCATTGGAAAAGACCCTGATGCTGGGAAAGATTGAAGGGGGGAGGAGAAGGGGACGATAGAGGATGAGATGGCTGGATGGCATCACTGACTCGACGGACATGAGTTTGAGCAAGCTCCAGGAGTTGGTGATGGACAGGGAGGCGTGGCGTGCTGCAGTCCATGGGGTCGCAAAGAGTCGGACATGACTGAACGACTGAACTGAACTGATTCACTGGAATGAAGTCAGCTTAGATTCTTAGGTTGCCGTCGAAGTGGTTATATAACGAAGACAAGAGAATTGTGCATTTGTTTTCTGCTATCTCTCTTCATGTTTATGAGCACTGTTTGCAGCACGGGGAGGCATGGAGGAGGAAGAGGGAGGAGTGTAATGGCTGCTGTGGTTTCAGATGCTAAGGGAGGTACGGACCCTCTTGCAGCTCCGCAGTGGCTGCGAGAAGGGCTCTCCGGGGGGTGGACTGTGGTCCAGGGGCTGCTGAAGCCTTCGGGCACGTCCCTACTCACAGTCCTTGACACTGGCTGTCTGACTGGAAAAGCGACCCCAGAGGCAGAGCTCATCTGGAGAGGCCCCTCCACGTGCCTCTGCTTGGGGCATGAGAACCATTTTGATTTGTAAAATGAAATGTTGAGAATCCTGCATCTGTGGGCGCTAAAAATTCCCCAAACCCAAGATGTGAAGGTCAAATAGAATAGATAGACTCACCCTTTGAGGCCGCATTATAAAATATGTGTGGAAAATTTGAATTTATTTTGTATGAGGGGTTTAGGGACAATTCCTAGTAAGGGTATCACGATCTGAACGATGAACTAGATGCAGGGCTGGGGTCCAAACACCAGTCATGCATCCACAATAGGCATCTAAGAAATCAATATGAACTCGAATTAGTATCTGAAGCCTTTCCCCAAAGTACCTTTGTTTAACGGAGAGAAAATCCCCATCCATTAAGTGTCATGGGCCAGATTACTCTGTCACGTGTGATGACATATCGATAACAGTCTGGAATGCCACATGGCTTGGAAATGCCACATGGTTTTGGAAAATTCTTGCTTGTGGTGACTACAGTTCTTTCATCAAAGCCCCTTCCCATGTGCTGCTCTCCTCTCTGCCTTCCTGATCCTCACTATTGCTTGACTTCACCCTACGGCCATATTCAGGAAGGTTGTAAGAGAGAAAGAGACCTTCAGAGCTGGGAAGGGACCAGCTAGTCCAGTAATTCCAAGCCGTGCTCCTGCGTGCCCTAAGCATCTGCAGAGTTGGGACTCAGAGCAGAGGTGAGCCAAACCGGGTCTGCTCAGAGCTCTTACCAGCTTTCACCTGCCCTGCTGCAAACAAATCAGTAAAAGGTCTGAAAGTCCTACCTAGTCCAGTTGCTTTCTTTTCCAGGTAAAGAAATTGGAGCCTGAAGAGCTGACTTCTACATACAAAGCGCTTGAGTGTGGTAGTGACACAACTGTTTTAGAAATGGGTTATTTCTGGGAACTGGAATGAACTCGCTAATGAAGGAGGGAGTTAAAATGTAACTTTGTAAAGTTTTGGTTTCCTTTGGAGATTTTAACCTTCCCAAGGATATGCTTGCCACCTTCTTTAGAGTCTCTGTTTTGGGAACACAACTTTAGAGAATTGTACATGCCGTTTCAGGAAAAAATACAATAGCAACTTTAAGCTAGCACTTCTCCTGGCAATGTAAGGCTAAAGATGGGCTGCTATGGTAAAGACTGTGACTTTAGGCTATCTTTAGTCTAAAGCTCCTTTTTCACACCTTAGAGAAGGCCGTGATGAAATGATAAACATGCCTGATCCATGTCCCCTAGTTCCTAGATGGCAACTTGACGTGTGATGGTGCTGGAGATCTTTGCTGTCACCCCTCCCCCTGCCTGAACTCATCTCTCCTTCAGACCCTCCCTCTCCAACCCTAGACTTAGCAACAGTCTGCCTGACCTTTCCATTTGCTTGTCTAGGAAACATCTCAAATTCACATGACAGAAGGTGAATTTCTGGTTTTCTCTCCTAAGTCAGTTCCATCTGAACATTTTTCATCTTGGTTAATGGCAACTTTTCCAGGCTTCCCAAGTGGCGCTCGTGGTAAAGAACACAACTGCCAATGCAGGAGACTCAAGAGACCAGGTTTGATCCCTAGGTCAGGAAGATCCCCTAAAGTGGGAAATGGCACCCCACTCCAGTATTCTTGCCTGGAAAATTCCATGGGCAGAGGAACCTGGCAGGCTATGGTCCATGGAGCTGCGAAGAGTCCGACATGACTGAGCAACTGAGCACATGTCACATGTCATGTTACAGTGGCAACTCTGTCCTTCTGATTCCTCAGGCCAAGACGCTCAGAGTCATCTTACTCCTGTCTCACATCCTTGGTCCACTCTGGATCTGACCTGTTCTCACTCCCTCCACTGCTATCACCTCGGACTAAGCCACTATCATTTCCTGTCCTGTTTAGCTTGAGTTTCTTAACTTGACTTTCCTTCTGCCTATGAATCTTGCTTTCAGTCTATTCTTGAAGTGGTCAGCAAGGTCCTTTTTTATAAGTAAGGCAGGTCACGTCATCCTTTCTTCAAGACTTTCCTCATTTCACTCAGAAGTTAAAAGATCTTCCCCCTCTGGTCCCTACCCTCTTCCGTATCCCACTGCTCCAAGCCACACCTGTCTGCCCCCAAGTCCCTCCATGCCCTCCCCCTTCCACAGTCACCCCTCCCCTGCCTCACCCCCGTAACTTCTCTGGCCTCATGACCCTGCTACTCATCATGCTCCTCCTGCTCACTCCACTCCAGCCACACCAGCCTCTGGGCTGAGCCTCAAACACTCTTGGCATGCTTCAGAATTAGACCATTTACTGGTGGTCCCCTCTGTATGGGTCGCTCCAGTCAGATTTCTAACTCTTTCACAACTTCAGGGTTTTGTTCCAATGTCCCGTTCTCAATAATCATCCTAGCTAAATCAGTAGGGAACTGCAAACAAAAACAGCAATGAGATATCACCTCACACCTGTCAGAATGGCTAGCACCAAAAAGAAGACAAATAACAAATGTTGGTGAAGATGTGGAGAAAAGGGAACTCTCTACACTGTTGGTGAGAGCGTAAATTGGTGCAGCCACTGTGAACAATGGTATGGATGTTTCTCAGAAAACTAAAAATGGAACTGTCATATCACTTGGAAATGTCCTAGGGATATGTACAACCCCCCCAAAACACTGATAAAGATACCCACACCCTAATGTTCATAGCAGCATGATTTACAATTGCCAAGATATGGAAGCAAACTAAGAGTCCATCAACAGATGAACGTATAAAGAAGATATGGTATATATTCAAAGGAATATTACTCAACCATAAAAAGGAACAAAATTTTGCTGTTTGCAGCAACATGAATGGACTTGGAGGGCATTATAAGTAAGTCATACAGAGACGGACCAATACTGTACACTATCACTTTTATAGGGAATCAAAAAAATACAGGTAACTAATGAATATTAACAAAAAAGCAGACTCACAGATATAGACAACTAGTGATTACTAGTGGGGAGAAGAAAGGAGGAGAGTAAGAGATAAAAGCTATTATGTATAAAATAATTTACAAGGATATATTGTACATTGCAGAGAATACAGATAACATTTATTATAACTAAAAATGGGGTATAACCTTTAAAATTTGTGACATATTATTTGTTGTTCAATTGCTCAGTTGTGTCTGACTCTTTGAGACACCATGGACTGCAGCACGCCAGGCTTCCCTGTCCTTCACCATCTCCCAGAACTTGCTCAAACTCATGTCCATTGAGTCAGTGATGCCATCCAACCACCTCATCCTCTGTCATCCCCTTCTCCTCCCACCTTCAATCTTTCCCAGCACCAGGGTCTTTTCTAAGGATTCGGCTCTTCGCATCAGGTGGCCAAAGTATTGGAGCTTCAGTTTCAGTATCAGTCCTTCCAATGAATATTCAGGATTGATTTCCTTTAAGATTGACTGGTTTGATCTCCTTGCTGTTCAAGGGACTCTTCAGGAGTTTTCTCCAACACCACATTACATTATACCCCTGTGATACATATATTCAACAGCAACTATCAGTTCAGTCGCTCAGTCGTGTCCGACTCTTTGCCGTACTTCAATTAAAAAATAATTCAAAAATTAAAAAAAAAAAATCATTCTAGCTAAACAGGAAAAGTCCTGCCACCCACATGGGTCTCTCCCCATCGATTCCTGTCTGTGGATAAGCACAGCCGTGTGTCCAGAGACAGACCAGCGGTGGAACACGGGGAACTCTCGCGAGACCCTATGCCGGGAAGATGCGTGGGAAAGGCTGTTGCTCCCCGTGCCCTGGCAGGGGGCGAAGGCAGCGAGAAGCCGAGTGACCGGGAGAGGCCCCTGGGAGTCCGCTAGCGCCCGGCAGCCTTCCTTACAGGGCGTGAGAAGCCAAAATCGCTGAACGGGTAGGCGCTGTCATCCGGCTAGGCTTCAGGCGCTTGCTCTGGACCGCAAGAACCGGCTTTACACGTGTCCCCGGCCCGGCGCTGGGGGGCTTGGTGACTGGGACGTAGGGGGCGCGCAGGTACGCGGCGTCCTGCCTCCTCAGCGCGGGCCGGGCCCGGGGGCACCGAAAATGGCGGGAAAACTCTGAGAGGGCCACAGACTGACTCCTCACGGAGGGAGGGGCCAGACGGGATGGCCGGACAGGTGATGGTTGACGGCAAGGAGCGTTCGAGCAAGTGATGCTGGGTTAGTAAATTGCCTCATTGGTTAAATTAAAAAACAATTTTTTTGGGGGAAAAAAAGGAACAACTGGGTTTAAGTATATGTCCTTAATTTTTTGCCAGCTATTGCCAAACCATTATCCAGATTCTTCTACTTCACATTTTCATCAACCGTGTGTTCATTCCTTGCTCCAAACCTTTGATAACGCTTATTAGAAAGAAAAGACTTTGAAACATCTTTGCCAATTCTTATTGTTTAAGCCACTAAATCGTGTCTGACTCTTTGGAACCCCATGGCCCTCCAGACTCCCCTGTTCATGGAATTTCCAGGCAAGAATACTGGAGTGGGTTGCTATTTCCTTCTCCGGGGGATCTTTCTGATCCAGGGAAGGATCAAACCTGCTTCTCCTGCATGGGCAGGCGGATTCTTTACTGCGATACAGGCCAACAATGATATGTTATTACTGGTTTAGTTTATATACCTTTGATTACTATTGAGGATGGACATATTTTTACATCTTTATTGATAATTTGCAGTTTTTACTTTTAGGAATTATTCTTTGTCTGTTTTTTAACCTTGGAAAATTATGAAAACTCTTTATGCATTAACCCTTTCCTAGCATTTAAATTTTTCTCCCCTCGTTTACTTTTTATTTTTTTATGGTTTTTTTCTGAAATTTTTAAATGTTTAGAGAGTTAACCATTCATCTTTTCTTTTATAGGATCTAGTTTTGTTGTTTTGCTTAAAAACTGTCTCTCACTTCTCTTCCCATCAGTATTTCTCCGTATTTTCATCTAAGTTTTCTGTGATTTTGTTTCACTAAAATCATTATATGTTCTATGTTTATTCAGGTTTAATAGTTGTGATAGGTTGCAAAAATCACTACAATCTTCAATTCTCCGTCCTTCTCAGGACCACTCCCCTCTGCAGTGTCAGGATGCAGCTCTGCCCATGAGGAGGTGGAATCTGTTTACTCACCGCTTAAGTCTGGCCTTGTGACTTGCTTTGACCAATAGAATCAGTGGCAATGACAGCGTGTGGTTCCAAGGCTAGGCCTTATGAGACCCTGGGTGCTTTTCCTAGCTCTCCAGGAACTCTCCAGGGCCACCAGGTGATCAAGCCTGCTGGGTGAGCATGTGGCCTTATTGCTCTCTATCACTCCAGCTGACAGCAAGTCAACTTCCAGAAATGGCAGTGAGGTTATCTTAGACCAGTTGGTCCCTAGCTAAGGTATCTGCTGAGCAGTAGCTGACAGCAGGAGCTGAATGAGCGTCAAGATTTGAAGAAGAGCTGCTCTGCTGGGTCCAGCCCAAATTGCTGTCCCACAGAAAAGTGAACTAAATAATTGGAAGCTGTTTTTAAGCCCCTAAGCTTAGAAGTTTTCCTGGTTGTATAGCAAAAGGTAGCTGATGTATGAAGTAGGGAATTCTATTTTATTTATCCAAGAGTTAGCCTGTGGCCTAATATCATTACTGAATAGTTCATCTTCTCCCAAATATATTGTCTTGATTCTTCCTCTGAGTTCTCCATTATGTTCTATTGATTTGTCTGTCCTTTGTGTAATAGATTTTCTCAATGATATGCTTCAGTATCTGGAAGGATGTCTCTGTTTTCTCCTACAATTCTTAACTATTCTTATGTTTTTATTCTTCTAGATGAATTTGGTTTTATTGTTTCATATTGCAAAAATATATATGTTGGGCTTTTGAATGGAGTGTTATGAAGCATAAACTTTGAAAAGTATTGACTTAAAAATATTGAGCTATCTAGAAATATAATATTTTGAATAATTGTCATATTTTATATATTTCAGAAGAACTTTATAGTTTTCCTTATATAGCTTTCTCATAGTTCTTATTCAATTGATGCTTGGGTATTTTACAGTAAAAGGAAGATTTTTTTTTTCATTATATTTTATATGATTGCTTCAGATTTTTAAGAAAACTATCTATCTTGATATATTAATTTTGTAACTGACTACCTTACTGAACTCACTGTTTCTAGAAAATTGTTTAAAGTTGTTTTTTTTTAACTGGATTTTTCAGCTATGCAAATGATATCATTGCAAGTAATGGTGACTTTTTCTCCTTTCCAGTGTTTTCCTCTTTATTTTATTGTTTCATCTTATTACTTTGGTTAGCACTTTCAGAGTAATGTTGAAGAATAGTGGTGATGGGTCACCCTTTTCTGAATCTTGCCTGTATTGTTTCTTCTAAACAAGAAAATAACTCTTTGAGAGCAGGTTCCATGTCTTGTTCTTTTATTCTTTCTCCCTTGATTCTTAGCACAATGCCTGCTTATATTTGGCAATAAAGAAATATTTAGTAATGTAAGGGCCAAACATTTATTGCAGGTCTTCTTTGTGTTGGACACTTTAAAGGGAACTGTGGTGCAAAGATTAAAGTTCCCCAGCTTTGTTATTGTTGTTCTTGTTTTAGTCACTACATCATGTCTGACTCTTTTGCCTCTCCATGGACTGTAGCCCACCAGGCTCCTCTGTCTATGGATTTCCCAGGCGAGAATACTGGACTGGGTTGCCATTTCCTTCTTCAGGGGAACTTCTTGACCTGGTGATCAAACCTGCATCTCCTGCATTGACAGGTGGATTGTTTACCACTGAGCCTCCAGGGAAACCCTGATCCCCAGCTTTAGGGCCCTTTAAGTCCATTTATATTGTATGGACTTTGGAGTTGGATAAAAACAAACCTTGACTTTATATCCTATCTGTTGTGGGACTTTGAAAAATTTACATCACCTTTCTAGATTTCCAGTTTATCCCCCTGAATACCTGCAAATTAATAGTCAACCTCTTATAAGTTTCTTGGAGAGATTAGATAATATATGTATAAGAGCATTTTGAAGAATTTCTGAATGAATGAACAGGTACAGGAAATACAAGAAGAGCTTTGGTGGATGGGGGAGAACGCAGGCTCAGATTTGAACATACTGAGTTGAAAATGTCTGTGGAACTTTAAATAGACTTATATGTTGGATCATTGAGTATACAGATCTGAAATTTGGAGAGATTTAAACTTATGAATATGCTACTTATGTCCTTAATGTTTTAAGGCTCATAAAAATCACTCTGGCCACAATAAAGAGGGTGTTTTTTTTTTTTTTTTCAGGCGGGGGGGTGGATTGGAGGGGGAATACATATGAAGCTAAACTGTAGATGGAAAGCTACCAGAATGGAGACAGCTCAAGGGTTGAGAGTGTTATCAGCAGAGGTGAACTTCACAGAGTGGTCTGTTGAGCTGGGAATGAAAAGTGCCCTGATGTCAGCAATTAGAAGGTCTCGGGTGCCCTCTCAGGAGTGGCTGCACCACTGGAGGGCAGGAGAGGAGGGCTAATTGCTGGGCCAGTGGGAGGTGAGAAAGCAGAGAGCAGCTCTGCAGGGAGGATAGAACTGAATGCCATGTTCTCTTGTTGACTTGATGGGTGGTTCATAGCTCAAACCCATGCAATATCCATGGCTGGGGTTCAGATATATCTCTGGGAAACTCTCCTCTGGGTGACCACGTCTGAACCCACTTCTCTTGGGGGATGAGGCACTTCCCTGGCAGGCAGCTACAGAGTATAACCTGCCCCCGCCCCCACAAGGATCTCCCCACTTGGACGTGGAACGCAAGGTGGCATTGGCACACTGAGGATTCCAGAGAATGCAGAGAGTTTGGCTTCTCAGTCGTTCCAGGACATCAGCACAGTGGACAGGGTGTTAATCAGGCTTCGGTGCTTGGCAAGTGGGGCAGTAGCTGGCAGAAGAAGCAGGCGTGGCTGTGATGCTCAGTCTATGATGCTCGGCAGTGGTACCTGGAGGGGAGGCACCGGTGCCTTCCAGAGCAGGCAGGTTCTGCAGGGGCGGTGGTATCTTACGTCACCAGGGGAGCTGGGGGCTGCGGGGCTCCACATGGTACTTGACCAGGCTTTCCTGTGAGTACGTTTAAGACGGGGTTTGGGGGTTCTCAGACATACACAAAGGGGCCTCGAGGGGTTTAAGGTCTTGTGTGGCAGTTAAATGTAAGAGCCAGCAAAATGTGGGTGGTGAGTGTTCCTATGTTTCCTTGTGCACCCAAGAGGTAGGCTGTACCTGAGGCAACATGTGTTACCAGCTGAAGAAACTGTCTCTAAATAGGTCTAATAGGACAACCATTTGCCACTGTTGCTGGGTTTGTCTCTGCAGGAAAAGTGTTTTAGCAGGACACACACACACGAGTTCTAGCGTGAAATAATCTGGGAAACATTGGGTTAAAGGGCATTGATGAGGTTTTCATATTTCTGTCCTTTTATTAAGGGTCTCTAGTATCCTGATCCATTCGAATCATATTCATTTGAGCACCTACTCGGTCTCAGTGAACTAGGTGCAGTGGTGGACACCAGAGACATGGTCCCGGCAGTCTAGACGGGAAGACAGAGCTACTGTGGATTGTGACTCTCTAGGAGGAAGTGGGGAGTATTCAGTGTTCCCCAGACTTATGCCATGAATCCTTTCTGGACGGATACCTTTAACACCTTTCATGCTTGGTATACTGAAATATCAAAGGAAAAGAAGTGGAAGGAAAGCTGGGGAGGGTGAGGTGTGGCTATTTGGTCTCTGACTAGAGGACATTAAACAAGTTGAAACAACGAAACAAACAATAGACACCATAGAAAAGGTTCATAAATGAGCAATAAAGCCCAAATAGGGACTTCCCTGGTGGTCTGTGGTTAAGAACCCACCACTGAACCCAGGGGACGTGGATTCAATCCCTGATCAGGAAACTAATGTCCCACATTCCTCGGGGTAACTAAGCCCTTGAACGCAACTGGAGAACTACTGAGCCCGCCCACTATAGAGCCCTTGGAATATAATGAAGACCCAGAGCAGCCAGAAAAAAAAAAAACAAAAACCCAAATAGGGGTGAGGTGAGCGGAAAGAGATTCTGAATTGCTCCTGCCTTCCAGAGTCCTTGTCTTTCTCTTTCCTTTTTTTCTTTCCCCTTCTTTTCTTTCTGATTTCATGGCCTCCAAATGATGTGGAAATCTATATCTCCCCTCTCACATACATACTTGATATTTAAACATAAGCTCAGTAGTTATAAATATGCAGTTACCAGATTATTGTGTGTGTGCTTCAAATGTATTTTTGAGGCTACTACTTTGAGTTATCTAGTCATAAAATATGCCCACCGTGTAATCAATGGACAAAACTCTGCCTCATTTTCACCCCACACAGCCAAATCTTTCTAACACACACTGGTTTTCTTTCTCAGTCCCATTCAGATGCATTCTTTTGACAGCACTCCACGTCTAAATTCTTGTCATAGAGTGGAGGGATTGTGCACACAGCCATAGAAGACAAAAGGCTTCGAGATGACCTTGAACTTGTCCCTGGGATTAATAAGTGTGACCTCCTTCAGGGTTTCCTGCCTCACTCTCTCTGCTTTGCCCTCAGGGGAGATGCTTTCTCACATTGTCCGCAGGTCTAGTAACCTGGGGCAGTGCTCCAGTCTGCTGGGCTGAAGGCCATGTCTCTTCTTTGTGGGCGCGGGGGTGGTAGGACTGTGGGAGGGGAGGTGGGGGTGACCCTGCTCCAGGCCGGCGTCTGTGCAGGGCAGTCACTTTTAGGGAAGCACACGGAAATTGAGGGTCTAGTGTCCATGCCCACGTGTCCCCTGAAAGCCTTTCTAGGTCCCAGCGTACTTGTATGCGGTTAAAACCCCACTGGTGAGCTCGCCAGAGAGTAGTGAAAAGAAGGTGTGTTTGATTAAGTTATGTTCCACACGTTGGCTCCCGACCTTTGTTCTTTTTCGGGAGGCACTCCTGAATTCAAAGCCCACGTTCAGTGGTCTCAGCCCACCTGGGGGGCGGGGATCAATCTGCTGGGTGAGGAGTCCAGAGCTGAGGGTCATAGGCATTTGGGTTGGCAGGGGGCAAGTCGTCAGTATCACCTGAGCTTTTATCCTGTTACTAAAGAAAGACATTCTTCCTGTGCCCAAGGCGCACTCTCCTGCTTCACCCTTGTGTCTGTTATCAGGAGTCGCTCCAGCCCCCAGCCCCAGGGTTCAGTGTAGCGGGCTGATCTATACCTGCCACAGTCCTCCCCTGGCCGAGCCCACCAGGGTCTCAAGGAGAGGAATGCCCCCTACCACAGGGCAGACTCACCCCAAACGATCCCATACCTACCTTTCAAAAACCTCCCCAGACCCTCTCAGCTGCAAGAGAGGGGATCGTTGTCTGAGTGTTCCCGAGCTTGCTTCTATTTCCTGTCATAACACTTGTAAATTGCTCTTTCCTCCTAATTTGTCTAAAGTTTTATCTCCTTTTCAAGCAGGGAAACTCCTAGGGGCAAGGTTTTTTTCTCCTTATTTATTTGTGTTTCCTCGAAGTACCAAGAAAGGGTGTCTCACATAGTAGATGCTTAGCAAGTTAGTTCAATCAGTGAAATTGGAGGTGACATAATATACATAAAAGTATATGAGCTATGTCTTGATAAGACGCAGGCCACAAGTATAGCATAAAATCGATATAAAGGAAAATACGGGGGAACTTCCCTGGCTGTCGAGTAGTTAAGACTTCACCTTCCAATGCAAGGGTAGCGGGTTCCATCCTTGGTCAGGGAACTAAGATCTCACATGCTTCATGGCCAAAAAATCAAAGTATAGGACAGAAGCAATATTATAACAAATTCAGTAAAGACTTAAAAAGAAAAATATGTACACCCCACTTAACCAAGGTTTTTAGCAGTCATAATGGCTGCTACTAGCTATGCTTTATTGACAAGAAAATTCATGGATCTTAGAGCTTGGCTCCTTATTTTGATAACCATATTCTGTGGTTAGTATGTTGAGCCTGAAACTAGAGACTGAAGCCACCCCTGCCTCTGGGCATCAGATGGCGCTCACACACCATTAGAGAAGTTTTTACAAACTGCCTCAGTCTGAAGTTTCTCTTTTACCAAAGCGGAGAGCTGTGGTTGTCTGCACAATTCTACGACAGATTGATTTCCTTCAGACGTCTGGGCCAGAGCTCAGTTCTCCAAAGGCAAGTTTAATACACACACACACAAACCTGATTGTAAAGCACCCAGCTCAGGCTGTGTTGAAGGCCAAATTCTGTTTCTGTCAACACAGCGACACTGTCTCTTCTTGCTTGGTCTTTGCGCCTTTTAAACAGCTTTATTACAGAGAAGGAAAAGACCAGCGGAAAAGCAGAGAAAGAGAGCTAGAGAAAGAGGGTATTATCTGGGCACGAGAATCAGTGGTGACCTATTGGGAAACCCAGAGTGCCAGTACTTTGGACAAATCACTTGCCCTGAGCAAACCTGGGTTTCTTCTTAGAGGGAGAAAACACAGCCTCAGTGCTTTCAGATCTTGGTTGTGTCCGACTCTTTGTGACCCCATGGGCTGTAGCCTGCCAGGCTTCTCTCTCCATGGAATTCTCCAGGCAAGAATACTGGAGTGGGCTGCCATTTCCTCCTCCAGGGGATCTTCCTGACCCAGGGATCAAACCCGGGTTTCCTGCATTGCAGACAGATTCTTTACTGTCTGAGCCACCAGGGAAACCCATAGTAGGTACCCAATAAATGTTGCATGAATAAATGGTTACAACAGTCCCCCAGTGTAGGCACAGCAGGGGATCCTGCTCCGTTTCAGAGATGTTGATTGACTTGTCCTTGGCCGTAGGGTTCAGAAGGTAATGGAACTAGAACTAGAATCCTGACTTTTGCCCCTGAAAATTTTAAAATATTTCAGTCTTTGAAATTAAAGTCTCATCTTTATGTTTATAAAAGTTCTCTTCAATATGTTGGAGTATTTAGGTGAGATACAGTCCATATGTCTGATGGAAAACCAGTGCAGTCTTGTGGGGAATAAGTTGTTTTTCGATAACACTGGTGTTAATCCAAGTCAAGTTACCCATACCACCTATTTTCCACCCATAAAATCTTGGACAGGTTTACACCTGCCAATTGCTGATTCTTGGGTGTGTTTCACAAACCAGTGATTAGTTCCAAAATTCTAATGCTTCTGTGAATTGTTATGAAAGGACGAGTCCAAAATTTCAGGAAGGGTGTGGCAGCAGCATTGTGCATCTTGTAGGAGGTGCATGTTTCAGGAATTGGAGTGGAGCGCTTCAGGTTCCCATTTATATTCACCCCTCGCCTGTAGGAGGTGAAGTGGTCCTTCAGGGAGCTCTCAAGGGTGTCTCCTGTGTTGGTGCCTGAATAGAATGTCTTTGAAGATAAGATCTCTGGTCAAAAAAAAAAAAAAAAAATCTCTCAGGGGGACCTGGAATTCCTCCCAAAGGCTTTGTTTCTTCGTTTTATGTAGAATCTTTGCCCTGAAGCCTTTCTTTGAATACAGATCTACTCTTTGCTGTGCTAGGTTCTGGGAGAGATGCAAAGAGGAATACAAGTTTTTTTCTACTCAGTAAATTTTTTCCTTCCTCACTTCCTCCTTCCTTCCTTTCTTCCTTCTTTCCTTCCTTTTTCCAGGAGTATTTCCTGAGCACACATTATATGCCAGACACTGTGCTAGGCTCTGGGTCAATCAAACAGTTAACATTTTGAATGCTCACTGTAGGCATGCACTATCTATCTAAAGTGCTTTTTATGAGTTAACTCATAGACTCACAATCTCTGTTGATAAATCAGAAAAGTGAGGTCCAGAGAAGTTGGGTGATTTAAACCTGAGGTCACACCACTAGAGAATAGCTGTGACAGGATTCAAATTTGGGCATTCTGGCTCCGGAACCTGGGTCCTAACAGGTCCCTGACCTATGTTCCTCACCTGGTCGGAGGGGTGGCGGGGGGACGCAAATGTATAAAGATGAACTAGAGTCCAACAGGGCTGCGATGGAAGGGGAAATAAGGAGAAGGCTCCTGGAGCGACTGCCTGGAGGAGCTGGGAACCCGTCACCAGGCACGAGGCAGGAGCTCTGCAGCCATAGCTTAGTCCCCAACAACCAGAACATGAAAAAACACCTCTTTTCTTCCTCTACTTGTTTTGCTGTTAAGGTATGTCGTGCCACTGAGGCGACTTTGGTAATACAGTTTTAAATTCTTTTAAAACTAATATAGGTAAAGCACTCATTGAAGCAATGAGCACCATTTGCGTTTGTAAAACTTGGCAGGTTGACCACGGGTACAGTCTCACTTTACCGCTCTTGCTTTTCTCCCTCAGCCTCTGTTGTTCTCTGGGTCGATGGCAGGGGTTGAGGCAGGGTGGAAATCTCAAGATGCTAGTAGGTCTCCCAGGACCACATGGACCTGATTACAGCCACTAGAAATGGAGAAGGAAATGGAAAGGGGCAGATAAATTCATCCACTCTGTTGTGAGATTTAATCTGTTAATTCTTGGCATGCTCACTGTCCCTCAAAGTCTTGCATCTTCCACCTCCTCTCCTGCCCCTCTGTCGTCTGAAGGACGTGGCTCACAGCCTGCCTCTGAAAAGCCTCCCCTTCCCCCAGTCCCATCACTCTCATGTCAGACTCCTGTGGCGCTTAAGGTCTGCACCTCTCATTTCACTAGTGAGCAGACGTTGCTTTTTGAATAGCTGATAGTTTCATGTTATGACATCATATTTTATATCTCTTCAAATTCAACTCAGTACCCTTTTTCTCGAACAGAAGAGTCTAGTTAACTATACATTTAGGGTAGGACTTCCTTTTAAAGCCGAGGAAATCTTGATCGTGCCCCTGTATATTTCTCTCCTTTCAAGCTTGTCAGCAAGTCATTCTTCCTAATACCATTTTGCTTAAAAATCAGTTCCTCTTTTGATGGACTCCTAACACTTTTTCATAAACTTGGTTTATCTGAAGTTACAAAATTTCAAAGTATCAGCATGGTTGTTGCTCCTTTTGAGAATATTGCATTGTTTTATGTACACTTAAAATTTTTTTCTCATGAAATATGTATAACATATAATTTACCATCTTAACCATTTGTCTATTTTTAAAAAATCTCCAAGACTTTGAGATAAATAATCTGACTACATTTATTTCTTTTTACATTTGTAATATTTCATAAATGTATAGAGTTCCATATATTTTTCATTAAATGTGTCCCATTGGAACATTCTTGTTTCCTTTTTGCTCTTTTGTGAAAACATGTGAAAAAAATATGGATAAGGAATATATTTACATAATAAATTCATTACACTTTAATTTTTGAGTTCCTCATTAATGCTCCTGAAAGTTTAATTGATAAATTCCCAGTTATGAACAACTGCACCAGGTTCATCACACTCTGCTTTTTACCTCCACACTTATCTAGGTTTCAAATGTTGTCAATATTTACAGCTGGGATTGGATTTTTTTGACATTACATTGAATATTATGATTTTGTATGTAAATAATATGAATACTACTACTAATAGTAGCTAACACTTGTCAAATACTTACTGTGTTGCTGGGGATTTTTCTAAGTATTTTTCTAAATGATTTACACAGATTGACTCAGGCACTCAAAACATTCATTGCATTGTCAATTCCTGTGCTCAGTGACACTTCATACCTTCTCGTGAAGTTAGACCCATAAAGAGGCAGATGTCTTTTGTCCTCTCCTGGATTTGCTCTTGGGATGTAAGGCACAAATATTAAAGTTCACTAGTAGGTGAACCATCTAACTATACCAGATTGGAAATTCCTAGAATTATTTATTTGTGATACTCCAGGTTATCATTTAGCACACAAATATTTGAGAAATAAATTAATGAATATTATTTCATTAAAGCCCAATAAAATACAGGATCATGATGGGCTTTGAAATGGCAGGGTAAACAGCTGTTCAGGGAGCTGAGTTTGCAGCTAGAACTTACCTACTGTTAGCGAGGTGAGTCAAGGAAAACATCTATTCCTGTCAACGCAAAATTTAAAGTACATGATGTTGGCTTCGTGCATGATTGCAAATGTCAAAATTCCATTAATTTGATTTTTAAAGTTTAAGGTATTCTGCCATTTGGTTACTCAGTGTATGAATAGAATGACATTTATTCTACTTGGCTCTCTGTAAGCTGCACATGCACACTTATTTGAAGGGTATCATTTATCCCTTTAATGAGTATTTTAGGAGCAAATCATGTTGGGCTAAATAGGATGTGTGAACTAAAGGAAAAGAACTCTGGTATTTAGACTCTAATGGAAGACAGACCTGATAAACTTGAAAGTCTTGTGTTATAATGAAAAACAGTGTGGGATTAAGTGGTAGGGAGTGATACAGACAAGATGGTACATCTACAGAGTTCAGAGAAAGGAGAGGATGATCAACTAAGGCCTGTTGAGGAAAATGGGATTCTGTTTGGGCTTGAACTGCAGGGAGGGGAAGAAGAGGTTCCTTCAGGAATGGAAATATTTTATGACCCAAAGCAGGAATTAATGATATCTGTCTTTTGAGGTAATGTAATGATTTTTTCCCCCCCTGGAGTGTTTTTTCTTTTTTTTTTAAAGACACATCATTTAATTTAATTTATCATGTGGCCAGCTGAAACTCAAAGGTTCTATTACTATGACAAGAGGAGAACGAATATTGAGGAAGAGTTAGCAATCTCTGCCACGGAGGGAATGATTAAAAAAGGAGAAAAAGTGTGAAAAGATCAAACGTTAAAATCCTTGGCTTGGAGAGGGAGTCAGTCCTCTTAAAGACGTTGTCTAGGCACACTCTTCGGAGAAGGCAATGGCACCCCACTCCTCTACTCTTGCCTGGAAAATCCCATGGACGGAGGAGCCTGGTAGGCTGCAGTCCATGGGATTGCAAAGAGTCGGACATGACTGAGTGACTTCACTTTCACTTTTCACTTTTATGCATTGGAGAAGGAAATGGCAACCCACTCCAGTGTTCTTGCCTGGAGAATCCCAGGGATGGGGTCGCATAGAGTCGGACACGACTGAAGTGACTTAGCAGTAGCAGGCACACTCTTGGCTCTCAACTGTGCCTTCTTTCAGATAGAGAGAGAGAGGTCCTAACGTGCACCTTCATTCCTTTAAAGGACTCTGGGTGCTCCTCCTTCTGCAGAAGTAGTTCTCACCCTTGGACCTCCTCCACCATCATCCTTAGCCATACCTTTGCCAAATTCTGGGTTTTTCTATCTAGAGTTACCCATATGGGACATAAGCAGAAAACCCCAGATGTTCTAGAAGAGTGTTACAAATGCAGCCACATGTAGCTTTTTGCTTCACATCATTGGTATTGTGTTTTGTTTGTTTCTTCCCCCAGAAACAAAGTAGAAGTGAATGTCTACCTTGCTCAACTTCTGCCCGCAGGTTCTGAGTCTCCACATAGAAGTCATTGATTGGGACCCTCAGGGGGATGTTTAGAAATGTCAGTGCCTGAGTGTCTCTTCCAGGGCTTCTAAGTTAATTAGTTCTGATCATGGCCTGGGCCCCAGGATTTAATAGGTGATTTTAGTGCACAGCTGCTGTTGGAAATCTGCTCTCCATCTTTTCATAGAGATATTTCCCGGAGGATACAATTCTGAGTTAGTGACTTATTTTAAAATGGTTCTAAGAGCACTTAGGCTTGGCTGGTAGGGAGAACAAATTGGTGAGCAGCATTGAGGATTGGGTAGAATTAGAAATGAAGTTGAGATGCCGAATCCTCTGGGTCCAAAGTGAAGTGAAACACAGGTGCGCTCTGGGTGGGAGGCAAGATGAGAGCGAGCACACACGTCAGGGAGGCAGATGCAGGAGCGAAAGGGTGAAGGGCCGTGCTCCGCTTCTGCAGTCTTTGGAGGTCAATTCTAAACTGGAAGATCTAGATTGACTCTGGACTTTGGAACAGTGCAGAGGCAAGCAGGAATCCCAGGGGCGAGAGTGGAATTAGAGTTCCCCTCTGTCAAGCACCCCTCTTTCAGAGCTGCTGGGCTGGTCCTGTGTGCACTGGAGGCTGAGAAAAGGAAGGTTGGACACACCCACCTCTCCCATCCCTTCTCTCCAGGCTTTTCCACCAGGGGACTGTGGACAATTCCTACTGAGAGCAGGAGGTAATAGACAGTTCCTACTCAGACAAGGGGTATTTAGCTTTGACTTGGAATTGGAAAATCTCCTAATATCCCTATTTACTGCTTTGCCCAGTCATTCATCTCTGCAATCCAGGAGTTTTAAAGGGAGCTTTTAAAAATGGGACAAAGCAACTGACAAAGAATTAATCTCAAAAATATACAAGCAGCTCCTGCAGCTCAATTCCAGAAAAATAAGTGACCCAATCAAAACATGGGCCAAAGGACTAAACAGACATTTCTCCAAAGAAGACATACAGATGGCTAACAAACACATGAAAAGATCCTCAACATCACTCATTATCAGAGAAATGCAAATCAAAACCACAATGAGGTACCATTACACGCCAGTCAGAATGGCTGCTACCCAAAAGTCTACAAGCCATAAATGCTGGAGAGGGTGTGGAGAAAAGGGAACCCTCTTACACTGTTGGTGGAAATGCAAACTAGTACAGTCACTATGGAGAATAGTGTGGAGATTCCTTAAAAAACTGGAAATAGAACTGCCATATGACCCAGCAGTTCCACTGCTGGACTTACACACGGAGGAAACCAGATCTGAAAGAGACACATGCACCCCAATGTTCATCGCAGCACTGTTTACATTAGCCAGGACATGGAAGCAACCTAGATGTCCATCGGCAGACGAATGGATAAGGAAGCTGTGGTACATATACACCATGGAATATTACTCAGCCATTAAAAAGAATTCATTTGAATCAGTTCTAAAGAGGTGGATGAAACTGGAGCCTATTATACAGAGTGAAGTAAGCCAGAAAGAAAAACACCAATAGAGTATACTAAATGCATATATATGGAATTTAGAAAGATGGTAACGATAACCCTATATGCGAGACAGCAAAAGAGACACATGTATAGAACAGTCTTTTGGACTCTGTGGGAGAGGGCGAGGGTGGGATGATTTGGGAGAATGGCATTGAAACATGTATATTATCATATGTGAAACGAATCGCTAAGTCCAGGTTCAATGCATGAGACAGGGTGCTCAGGGCTGGTGCACTGGGATGACCCAGAGAGATGAGATGGGGAGGGAGGGGATGGGAGTTCAGGATGGGGGACACATGTACACCCATGGCGGATTCATATCAATGTATGGCAAAACTGCTACAATATTGTAAAGTAATTAGCCTCCAATTAAAATAAATATGTTTATATTAAAAAACTAAAAATGGGACAGGTAGAAAAAGTTTAGGAATAGGAGAGAAAATTCAAATTCGTCACTTTTGACCCGTTAATGTTTGAAGACCTGGAGCTAGCTGGTAATGCCTGGATGAACAGTAATAGCCTTGCTTCGCTTTGCTCCCCAAAGTCATTTTTGCTTTTTGTAGACATTTGCTTGGTGTTTTTCTGCATCTAGTTGCCCTTCGATAATGGGTGAGATCTGATTATGTCCAGGTAGGAGGATAATATGAAGTGACTATGTTTTGCCTCACATCATACTTCTGTCTTACAATAGTCTGCTTTCCTAGGACATTAGATTTTTCATTTAAGTGCAGTACAAGCATTGAGTTTGGCTTTTCTCCAGTTTTTTCTGGTGGACACTAGAGGAAACGGTGTGTAAAATTTATTCTTGTCTTGGATCCCTGTAGTTAGGGGTTCAAATCATTCTCTTTAATAAATTAGTTAAGATCTCTGAGCCTCAGTTTCTCTTTTGTGAAGTGGGGATAATAATAGTCTCTATTTTATAGGGTTGCCTTCTTTATTGCTGCTTTAAAAATTATTAATATTTTTGGTTTTTACAAAAACCTGTTTTACAATGCTGGAACAATTTGGGCAACAACATATAAAATAATACTGTACTACAACTCAAAGTATAAAATAAGTAAAATATCAATACTGACATAAATATTGATACATGATTGATTAATAAATAAATGGAGGGAGACTAAGCAAATCTGCACAGAAGAATTGCAAATATTTCCAAAGGCCAATGCGTTTTTCCATCCCAGGTCCAAAGTGTCTGGTGGTAAACAAAACAAACATTAATTTGAAAAACAAACAAACCCTGGGATGTCCTCCAGAAATCTTAACACCTGTTGAAAACAAGTTAAACATGGAGAAGTCAGGAATGTTGGAGGGAAAGCATTCTCTCTTCAAAAATTATAAAAACAATGTCAGTAATTTTGTACTTTGCAAAACCCAAAGTTTTTTCCACGTTTAAGTGATTACTTACAAAACCCGAAAATTTTCACGTTTAAGTGATTTTTTAAACTTGCATTCTTGTAATACAGTGTTGGCTAATCCTTTAGAATCTTTATTTTTTCTTTTCACTTAGAAAAATGAGGCTGGAGTAGTTCTGTTTTTCTGATATCAAAGAGAGTAGACTTTGACAATGTCATCCCTCCCCTTTCCCTCCGTCCCCCACCCTCCCTCTCCTGCCCAGCCAGAATATTATTTTATGGCTATTCATCAACTCTTCCTTTAGCTAAAGAAAATCTTTTTGGAAAAATGAAAAATATGTATTTACCTATTCTCCAGAGGTTGTGTCTGTTTCCCTTTCGGACAGCCCTAGAAGAGATGAGTGTATGTGAAGGCGTGAAGGGGATCAGGAGAGGATCTGGGAGAAGGTGGTAGTGGGTGTGTCAGGGATTTTGTTAAGCAAGGCCTCAGTCAGCACCACCTGTAGCCTGCCTCCTTCCCAACAGAGATCACGTTCATCCAACAGCTTTGCGCCGTGTCTACAGGGCCTGTTGGAAGTGTGTATTTGCATAATGCTTCTTAATGAGTGTTTTCAACAGAGCTCACCTTAGTACTTTTGAGGAACCAGTCTTGTTAAATCTTGTTTCATGTGAGATAGTTTACCATCAATCCCTTCTTTATGTCAAAGAGCTAGGAGCAAAAAGGTGTGATGGGATAAATTAGTGAAATATTAGCTGATTATTTTTTCTGGTTATTTTCCTTCTTTCTCTATTTGAGGAATGTGTCCTGGTCTAGTTTTTTTTTCTTTTTAATTGATTCAGAGATTTTTGTTGGATGGAAAGGAGAAGCAATCCTTCCTTCCTTCCTTGTCCCCTCCTTCCTTTCTTTTTTAGCTAATGGTCAGAACAGGGAAGTATCGCCTTTATTTTGTAATAGCGCCAACTGGAGTATAATCTATAAAAATTTTGAATCGTTATGTTGTACACCTGAAACTAATATAATATTGTAAATTAACTTTATTTCAGTTAAAAACAAAGAGCTAATGGTAATGTCCTCTGAGGAAAAGGGAGATAAATAAAAGCCTTTAAGGGCTTGGAGAAATCGAGGCTAAAGATTCTCCCCAAATTCGTATGTAAGAGGTTTGAGGTATCATGGGGAGAATAAATGCTTTGCTTAGGGGCAATAGCTGAGGAGTTGAGAAGACCCCAGGGAAATGGCACCTAGAGGAGAAGAGACTGGACGTGAGGGTTGCCCGTTCAGGCGGAGACCCCTACTGCCCACTCATGGCAAGGGGGCCAAGTCTCCTGCCCTTTCAGGACCTCTCTGGGCTGGGAGGGCATTTACCCAGAGCGCCTCCTGCCTTTTCTGCATTCCAAGTGACCCCACTGCTCTGGTGCAGCCTGGGACTGGAAGGGGGTACTCATCATGCCTAGGATGAAATGTGGCCTTAGTGCCGTATTAATTGATTAAAAGGCAATAAAACAGCAATATTTCTTGAACACCTGAGCTTGTGGACTGAGATTCATATCTGCTACACTAGAATTAGTTCATGGCTAATTGATTCGAGGGGAAAATATTGATCTTTCACACCAAAGGCAAACATTTGAGTAAACCCCAACAAAAGCAGGAACTGCATTAATTTCACATCTTAAGGGAGAAGGAAAAAGCATAAGTGTATAGGGTTTTCTTTTCCTATAAAAACTCAGAGTTCAAAAACCCTAGTCAGAGTTTCTTTTACAGAATATACACGTTTTAAATTCTAGGAGTTTGCAGTCATTTGGGGCAAGTTTTAGGTGTGACTGGAGAGCGAGTCACTGACTTACTTCTCAGGTGGTTGTCCTTTCCCTTCCCTGTCCAACTAATGCACTTTCTCATCTGTGAAAAGAACGCTGGACTGGGGACCAGGACCCTGAATTCCAAAGGTTGCTGCTGGGTGAGCCATTTTACTCCTAAATAGTGAAACCAAGGAGCTTGGCGTACACAAAAGTCCCCAGTTGTAGTGGCTGAGGACAGGGAGTCGCTGGTGGAGAAATGTGTGGAGTGAGTAACAATAGACTTGCTCTGAAGACCAAAACTTAGAGTTTGACTTTTAATACTTACTAGTTTCTATGACTTTTGGCAAATTATTTGATTTTTTTCAACCCCAGTTTCCTAAACTGGAAAATGATTGTGTGTGTTTGTGTGTATGTGAGAGAGAGAGGGGAAGAGAGAATGAAATGAAATAGTGTATGCTGAAGTGCTTTGTAAATTGTAAAGTATTGTGCAAATTTAAGGCCTTGTTAGCAATTAATCAACATAGATTTTTGAGGCCTGAAATATGATGCTTGGATCTAGAAGAGAAATGAGAGGAGCTGAAGATGACTCTCCGTCTCAGTGGACATTTTGTTCAGTTGAGGACAAAAAACGATCAGCGGATACTGAGCAAAAGAGAACTTTTAAACAAGTCTTACTGGGGCAGGACAGAAAAAAAAAGAGCTGGGGCATATTATTAAAAAATTATGACATTAAAGTAAATAAATTATTTGCCAAACCTTCTAAAATCTGCCACAGTAAACGCAGATGATCTTCCATTTTTTAAAAATTTATTTTTTTTTCCCCCTGGAACTTTATATATCATCATAGCAGGAAACAATCCCCGTCCTAGTCAGGAAACACATATAACTTCTCTGAGTGAGAATCTCCACGCGTGTTAAGTCCTGGTCCAGTTAGGATTCTTAGCTTTTTGATTTCTTGAAAGTGGCTTGCCTGCCAGCAGTGAGTGTTTCTGAAAGGAGTAGCAGTAAATGCTAGAAGTCACCATCCTTGGCATAAATCAGCCTGTTTAAGCCTCACAGCAGCCTCGTGAGTTAGGCCCCCTCAGTACCACCAGCATCCCTGCTCTGTAGAGAGGAGGCTGAGGCACGGAGGAATTCGAAACAGTTGAGCCTGAACCTGTGGACCTGGGCAGCCTGATTCCAGGGCCAGTATTCTAATGTGTTAACCAGTATTCTATGCTGCTGCGGAAACAGAATCATCTCTGATTTCTAAACTTTTTTGCTAACAATGAAATTTGTATCCAATAAAGTGTGGAATACCGAAAGTTCTCAAAGAGAGTTTTTTGGGAAACATTGTCTTATTTCATTTAAAGCGAGAGTATCTGTGACAGTCGGTTTGTTCATTGTTGGCGCCATCGGTGAAGACAATATCCCAGGAAGATCAGTACTTTTCTTTGTGCTAGGAATTCTATAGAGTGATGATACTGGAACTGTGAGTACTACACTCACACAAAAGTGACAGAAGAGAAAAAGAAAGAAAGAAAAAAAAAAAACAGAGACAACGAGGGAAACAGGATGAGGTCTTGAAAAGACAGAGTGGAAAAATAACATATGTCAGATTTATTTTAATACAACTGACTTGAATTCAGTGCATATTGTGACAGTTTTGATTGAGATTTTTGAATTCCCAGAGAATTTTTTGGTACATCCTTTAATTTTAATTTAAAGCTATGTATCTGCATGTCCAGATACTTACCTTTAGGACCAAATTAGTTACATATGTCCTTAAGAAATAAATCATTTGTATCACAAACGTTGTTGAATAAAAATATTAGGTCTCCAGACAGGAGTCTATTCATACTTAATTCCTATTTATTAACAAATGCACACGTAAAATTATATAAATCATTTTTTAAAAATATGGATAGCTGTAGTAAAGCTATTATATGAACAGCAATAATAAGATTTTACAGTTGTGATGGAAAATTGGTTTGGGTGTTTTATTTCTATTTTACGCCTTACATACCTTCAGACACTTAGGGCACTTCTCAGGAATGAGGAAGAAATTAGGAAACAATTTAATACAATTAATGATAATTGCATTAAATCGCCAATACCTATTTGATTGTAATACTGAAAAAAACACACATGATACTAGGTGGCAAGATTAAATGGAGAAACTGGAACTTAAGTAGAATGAGATGGACATTCAGAAAATTTGAGAAATCAGGCAGTAAAAATTCCCAGTGTGTTATTACTTTGTAAACAGACATGTAAAAAAAGTTTTATCTCCTTTCCTTTCTCCTTCTTTCCTTCAAAGGCCTCCCTTTTTTTCTTCTCTCCTTTCATTCTCTCACATATTTATTGGGTGTCTACTATATTCCAGTCATTGTTCCTGCTCACAGTATTTCAGACTTTGTTCCCACTCCAGTATTCTTGGCTGGGAAAATCCCATGGACAGGGAAGCCTGGCAGACTATAGCGCACAGGGTCTCAAAATTGGGTTGAACATGACTTAGCAATTGAACAACAATAACTACTGTGTTCCAGACATTGTTCCCACTCAGACTGCAACAAGACAGATGTGATCAAGAGAGATGAGGTTCCTGCCCTCCTGGGACTTAACATCCTAATCAGTATCTCTTCCATGCTGTTCCCATTTTCATTTTCACTGCCATACCTCATTAATAAATGTGGGCTATTATAGCCAGGTGTATTTCCTAGTTTCAACTTTCTTTCCTTATTTTGTTTGGCAAATTGCAAACAAATAAGTCTTTGTATTAATAGTATGTTGCTTATTTGAATTCTTTGAAGAGTGAAGACCAGAATATGATCATGTGGTTACATGCAGGTGAAGACTTAGCACAGTAAGTTCCTGTTCAATATTGGTTAAGTTCCCATTAAATATTGGATCCTGCTGTTATTCTAGAGCCTCCATTGACTTCTACGTATCCAGGAGGGAAAATTTAGCTTCTCATCCATCATTTGCATGCCTTCAAGATTTTGTATAGGGTCTGACATATAACACATTAGGCAGGTCTGTTTGGTTCACAGTTTGTGGGATCATGAGGGTCAGGTTAGGTTTGTGATACACACAAAGAAGATTCAGTTCCCAATGTGATGATTACTCGGGTGACAATAGGAAGAAAATATTTGTCTAGATCACCTTTAAGTATTTCAGATTCTACTGTTAGCCCGTGCTCAGCCTCTATAACAATGTAGGATATTGTTCCAAACAGGGAGAAACCAAACAAAGCGTAGGATATTGCTATTTTTACTAAATTATGCTGATAACTTTACATGCCTTAAAAAGAAATTACGATTTCTCCTCCCTATTGCCTCCCCCATCCCTACTGGTAAATGACACTGCGAGGCACCCACTCGCGGAGTTAAGAGACGCGGCATCATCCTTGACTTCTTTCTTTCGCTGTTACCCATGCTGAGTTCCTAAATAAAGCCCGGGGGCTCTCATTTCAAAACATAACCCTGTCGCACCTATCTCTCCTAGTCTCTGGTCCAGACATCACCTTCTGTGGCCTGGGTTTCCTCCAAGAGCCTTGTTCCCTGACATTTGCTTCTCTCGCCTGCTACAGTCTATTTCCACCAGCAGACAGAGTGAGTCCTCTGAACATTAAGTGACATTAAGAAGCTGAGTCCTTGGCTTCTCCAGTGGTGTGTCGTCTTCAGCATCAAGGCGGGCACACTGCAGGGGCCCCTCCCTGCCCCGGCCCCTGGCGTGCGTTTAGTCTGTTTTCTACCCTGTCACCTCTTGCTCACAGCTCTCTAGCACGCTGGCCTTCGTACTGCCCCTCTGACTCACTGTCTCCTAAGCGACCTAACCTCCTGAAGCTGCTTTGGTTCCATTGTTTGAGGGGATATTTGTGTAGTTGAGAGTTTCTGTCTCATGTTGCTTGCGGAGATTATAATGGATTAAGGCTTGTAAAGTGCTGTGCCTTCTGCCTAGCCTATAGCAATTTATTAAATTTTTTTTTTAACATTGTTTGTCTTTTATTGCTACTCTCATTTCTCCACCTGTCTTTCATGTCTTCCTGGCATATTGAATTTGGTATTTCCAACCTGAACTCATAAATGCTTCCCAACAAACCATTTCTTTTTCTTGGCACTCCTCTTCAGGTGAAGGACATCATCAGTTTTCTTTTCTGGTTTTTGAGAACCCCAGTGGGAGGATAATCTATTTTCCTTTGTTTATTTTTGGCTGCCCTGGGTTATCCTTGTTGTGTGGGCTTTTCTCTAGTTGCTGTGAGCAGGGGTTACTCTTTGTTGTGGAGCACAGGCTTCTCATTGCGGTGGCTTCTCTTGTTGGGGAGTACGGGCGCTAGGGTGAACAGGCTTCAGTAGTTGCAGCATGTGGGTTCAGCACTTGTGGCATAGAGGCTTAAATGCTTCATGTCATGTGGATTCTTCCTGGACCAGGGATCAAACCCGTGTCCACTGCATTGGCAGGCAGACTTATCCACAGCACCACCAGGGAAGCCTGGCATCACCATTTTTCAAGATACATGTCAAATCTATGTCCTCACTCTTGCTCAGATGTCACCTCTAATTAGCCACCAAGTTCTGAGAGGTTTCTCTAGTGGCTCAGATGATAAAGAGTCTGCTTGCAATGCAGGAGACCTGGGTTCGATCCTGGGTTGGGAACATCCCCTGGAGAAGGAGGTGGCAATCCGCTCCAGTATTCTTGCCTAGAGAATCCTATGGACGGAGGAGCCTGGTAGGCTACAGTCCATGGGGTCATAAAGAGGCAGACACGACTGAGCGACCAACATTCTGTTGACTCTGTTTTTGAAAATTTCCATCTATCTCTTAATGTCACCACTCAAAACTGTCATAGTAACTTCCTAACTGATCATTCATTTTCTGGTCTCTTCTTCCTAAAGGATCCCGTTTTCTGCTGTCAGATTCCTACAGTTCAGTTTGGCCCTGGTCATGCCACACCTGGGCTCAGAATTCTTCAAAGTTTTCCCGTCATCTGCAAAAGAAAAGTTCTGTGACCTGGCCTGTTACTTAAGGCCTCTGTATTTGTCAGGATTCTGCAGAGATATAGAACCGATAGGATATGTGAGTGTGTATGTAATAGAATTCAGTTATGGACCTCACCAAGAGGCGTTCATTGCGAAGTGAAGAACTCACTTCTAAAGAGGGCAGATATAAGGGATAACTCACAATAGAGAGGGCTTGAAATGATTATAGAAGAGTGTCCTGAGCTGAAGACCAGTTGAGAAATGGACTTAACTAGGTTACCTAGATATGTTAGGATTCCACGTTCCTGCCGAGGGGAGGGGGGCGGGAAGCCAGTGTCAGCTCAGACCCCACCTGCAGGAGATCTGGGAGGGACGGTTTCCTCATCCACAAAAGACGCCCACACAGGGAGGATTCATTGTTTCCTGTTTAAAGAGAGAATGGCCCATCTTGGCTCTGAATAACCAGTGGGAGGTATCTGAGTGTGATTCCTGGAGGATGTACACTTCCCCCCAAATCAGTTACAAATGGTGACACCAAATGAGCTTTGAGCAAATTCATGAAAACCTAAATGTTTTTTGCCTGTTGTAAGAAGTGTTCCAATACAAGATCAAAATGCCCATGTTCAGAACTGAGCCACATGGCAGGAAGACATTTACAGAGTCAAGAAAAGGAGGGGTCCAGAGGCCCATAAGCAAAGATGTTGTCTTAGTTCTCCCCAGAAACTCGACACTCTGAATCACTTCCATAATATACATATATCTAGGATGTGTACTATTTTTTTTTGTACTATTTTGTAAATGTGTATATTTAGTAGTCTAAAATAGTATATTTTCTAATTATTTCTATATAATCATTTGTGGTCCTCAAAAACTTTGAGTTCCTTCAAGTATTTGAAGGATTGAGTGAGTCTGAATATAAAAATGTTATAATATAAAAAATATAAAAGCAAAAATTCCTTTATTAATAATTGCTTCACTTTATTTAAAAAAGCACAAAGGAAAAGAAATCGCTGAAAGTAGGCTTTTTAAATACCGAAAACAAAAAACTGAATGGGAGTATAAAATACAAAAGCAAATTTCAAGTTTACCTACAGCAGTGATGTAAATTGCATCCTAAGTAATGCTATTTCCCATTTTAGGTCAGTCAGTATATATTTTCAATTTCTAAAGTGAATGTTACCTATTTGAAGTTATAAAATATGCATCAACTTATTTAAAACAAAAGCAGGATGACAGATTCTACTCATGAGAATTTTTAGCAATACCACAGAATTCTAACACTACTTTTTGCATATCAAAGATTTTTTTTGGCAACAAAGAGCACCATGAAATAGGAACATATTAAGGAATTCATTTATAAACTGACTGTAGTCTTGCAAATGTCAAACGCTTACTTAAGGTGTTTGGTATTTCACAGAGCTGGAGAGAGGATGAGCTTTCTTCCTTTCTTTCGTTTCCTTCACTCTATTGCTGCATTAGGACAGCTCCTCCAAAATAAAAAATCAGAACCTTTTATTTGTCTCAATTTCCAGAAACGCTGTTCCTGCATTAATAAATAGTTAATGCAATATTGTCTCTCTCTCTTTTTAAAAGGAAGGCAGATAAAAAAATACTCATTTGAAGAATGAATCAGAATTACAAAACTTTAGTCAATGATATTTTATTTTATGCCGTAAGCCTATTAAGTGTTGAAATAATGTTTGTTCTTCTTAAAAGGAAATATACGTATTCTGCCAAGTTCAGGGCCTAGCATAGAGTGAACACTAACTAAATGGTAGTAATTAAAACAATCTCTTCTAAGATTTATTGTCATAAAAATATTTGACTCTTGTAGGAAACTTGTTTGCTTTTTAATAGAATGAATGATGAGAATTATATATTCTCACTTGTTTACCTGTTGTATATAACTGATAGAAACTCAAAGCTAAATTTAGTGCTTAACTTCAGTAAACACGTTATTCTAGATACTTAACACACCTATTTCCAGTCATTTTACAATGGTAAAAAATTAGATGTCTTACTTTATTTGGGTTTTAGCATTCTGATAGCCTTCAAGTGGTTTTTAGAAGGAGATGAGGATAATGAAAACAAAACAAGAAAGAATGCTGTAAGCCTTCAACTCCTGAGATTTTTCATAGACATTAGAAGGCATCCAAACAAAGTAACTTTATTTTTATGTCATAAAAATAAAATCAGACTAGATGCCAATAATAGGTATACTTTCTGTTTTTTATTGTAGTGTTGAGTATTTAAAATATCACAGGAAAAATAGCCTGGATGACTGATTTATGCCCCACTTAAAAATAAAACAAAAACTGGTGTTTTATAAAGTTTAAAACTTGTCTGTTTTCTAAAGAGAATTCTGAGAGAAGCAAAATATTAATTTATTCTGTGTTCTAATGCTTTAAAGCATTGTGCTTTGTACATGGATATATGGACAGGATCCCACACGCTCGTGCTGTCTCCAGTTGCTGCTCCTTCCTGCTGGGTGATCTTTGCAGAGTTAATCAACCCTCTGTGCCTCTTTCTTGTCTGTAAAATTTTTAAAAAAATCCTACAATTCATAGTTATAAAAGTATGCAGCTATCCTGAGACAAAGCCTGGGACCCATTAAATAGTAAATGGTGGATGTTGTAGTAATAGCAAAACCAGTAATATATGCCTCTGCTAGCCTAGAACTGTGCAGGACATGAATCCTCAAAGGACCTTTGGTAAATTGCATTGAGCAAGCAGAGTAATACCGACAGCAAACCAGGCTGGCTCCTTCTTATAAGGTGATTCTTGGTTGACTGATTTTTTCTCTTCTTGATGAAGCTGGATGTAATTATGGGAACCTAACTCTATTTTTAATAGGCAGAGTTATTAAGTATAGTTTTTTGCTTATATTGAGCATCAAAAGTAAGTTAGCATTAAGAAAATAACATTATGTTATTGGTATAGCTATACTTTTTTATAAGGAAGAGAAAAAATATCTTAATCACTTATAATAATGGTGATGAACATGTTTTTCAGGCCACAGGCTTATTCCTGTAACACCCTGAAATAATTATTTACTTTTGCCCCAAATCTGTTTTTGGTTAATTGCATACAATTTCTGTTGATTACCTTAGAGGTGTGCTAAGATTCCAAAAGGCTGAATTTTGTGCATAACATAATACACCAGTTGAATCTGGAAATTGGGCCTGTTGGAAAATAGATGCTGACTCATATGGTGAACTATAACACAACTACATGTAGTCACGTACATGCCTTTTTGTCATTTAGAGCACCTGCTGCCATAATTAAATACATTTTTTGCTCTGGAAGAAACTGATAATATGATTATCAATTTGTCAAAACTGTAGAGGTCCACTAATATAACAATTTGGCTTTGATATTTAACATTTTTGCAGCTTTTTGTATTGGTAAAATTAAACTAAGCAGAGAATCGTGAATTAAATGTGTACCAGGTTTGAACCTTTAACTTTGTTCTCTGTTGTTGCTCAGTCACTCAGTTGTGTCCAACTCTTTGTGACCCCATGGACTGCAGCACGCCATGCCTCCTTGTCCATCACCAACTCCTGGAGCTTGCTCACACTCATGTCCATCGAGTCAGTGATGCCATCCAGTCATCTCATTCTCTGTTGTCCCCCTTCTCTTCCTGCCTTCAATCTTTCCCAGCATCAGGGTCTTTTCTAATGAGTTGGCTCTTAGTATAAAAACAAACAAAAACTTTACCTGCCAATGGTAAACTTTTTAGTGTAGCTATGAAGTTTAGAAACACTCCATGTTGGACTCTGGCAAGACACCCAGTAATGACTGCATTGACCTGCTGGGGGAAGTTCCCTGGAGTGTTTAAGGGAGTCGTGGGATGAAGTCTGTCAAACTGTACTGGACTGCGTGACTATGTGGAGTGGGATACCTGCTTCTCAGACAGGAAGCCCGTGCTTATTTCTTCCTAGGTAGGCTAACAGCACAGCTTTATATAGTGAATACTACAGGTACAGATCACCTGAGGCAGTACATTACAGATGTGTGTGTGTATGCAGGGATTGATGGAAATGCTGCATTTCATGTACTACTTTCACTGCTGTTTTGCATACTGCAGTGAAATATGCATTAAACTTTCATGTATGCATTGAGCACCTTATGTACTTCTATACAATATCACCAAATAAATATGTATTTGCCTGTGTTTTCAAAATAAATGGTCACCTTGTATAGCTCTCTGATCCCTGAACAGCACAGTGACTTGGGTAACCAACCATCCTTGTTTCCTGGAGCCTAAGGAGTTTCTCAAGATCAGAACTTCCAGTCTTAAGATCAAGAAAGTTCCAGAAAAACTCAACCAGTCGGTCATCTTAATGATGACATAACGAGACGTGAAAAAGTTGGTGAATATGTTCCACCTTCAATACTAGTATGGGAAGTATGAAATCAACAGAATGTTAAATACTAATGTTAATTTACACAAAAGAGCAGTAGCTATGCGCTCTCCCATAAGACCTGTGGTTGCCCTAGGTCTCAGGACTATTTTCATCATTATCCTCTGCCTAGTGTTTATAACATACAACAGTGAATGGTAACCAAGACTTTGTGGACCAACTCTGCTAGCCACATCAGATTCCAGCATGGAACCAGAGAGGTGCAACATCTAAACAAAAGCAGAATTAATTAATACTGCAAGGATTTGTAAACCTTTTCCTCAAACTTAGAGGGACATTTTAAGGAAATATTAAACTAGAAAAGGCTGGAAGAAAAGGAAGTATAATCTACTGCAAAGAATCTTCCTGGGTTTGTGACTGCCTCTTGTTTCTTATGCAGTTGTCTTAATGAGCTCGAGAGAAACAAGGCAAAGAGTCAGGGTTCTGGAGTCAGACAGGACTGGGAAGGAATCTTGGCTGTGTAACCTCAATCAAGTTACTTAACTTCTATGGTCTCACCTCTGAAATGAGAGATGTTTAGTTGAAATCATTTTCGTTTGTCATACTCTCTCAGAGAACTAAATTTCTTTTCATGAGAGCACAGAGCTTAATGGTGATTATCTGCTGTGCCAATCTCCCTGTAAGCTCTACAAGAGGAGGGGCCGTCTCTCTTCTTATTTTAACTGCGTTGCCACAGTGGGTGTTCGTTTTCTGTTGAACGGAAGAGTGAAGGGTTTTTGTGAGGATTATGTGAAACAACTTACATGTTGGGTTCTGGAACCTTCTTTACTTTTTGTCTCCCCCGTCAGACACACTGGAAAGGCTGTAGTTAGTCTTGCTTCTGTATTTGTAGAAAAAGATTTAGCTAGTAGATCTGTGGTAAATGTATAGAGAAACTGAAAATCCAGAGATCAGATAGTGAATCTTCATGTTCATAAAATCGCATATTTAGTCAAAATATTGATTCCTATCCAGTTATTTGGGGGTCACGTACTTGCAAATTTAGGTTATGGCTAAGTATTGTGACCACAGAGAACTGCTGGTTTATTTTATTGTGACTAGTGGTCCTATTTCTATAGTGAGGATGAACTGATTACCAAAAATTTAGATGGATTGCATACATTTTCAAATATCTGTTTATGCCAATTTTGAGCCCAGTTATTGCATTTCAGATAAGAATTGTGTCTGAGCAGGCAGTAAAAAGTGAGGACTGGCAGGAAGTTTATTTTATTTTACCCAGTCAACTCAATATTTCAGCTGTATGTGATTTTCCATCCAAATTATGTAGTTGATTGCTTCAATTTTTTTACTTCCTTCTGCATGTCTAGACACATCATTAGAACTGACAAAGAAGATGAGAGAATTTAAGTGGTATGCCTGTCTCTACAGCACAGGACCTTATGAGAAGGATAATCCTTGGAATTTACTTCTTTCTAAAACAATTCATATAAAATAGGCCATACTATTTATTTGTACAGGGAACACTGTTCAGCTCACCAGTAAGTTGATATGGAGTGGACAGAAAAAATTCAGTTGTATCCTATTTTTGTAGCGAACTTATTTCACTATAAAATTCCAATACTCTTTCAAGGAGTCCTTTAATTTTGCATGTGTTTTTGAAGAGTTATCTAGCTATAACAATTCAAACATTTTAATGGTTGTTCCATGACTTGATCCCTAAAAATCAACAGTGGATGATGGAAAAATCTTAACAGTGGATGGTGGACTATCACTATTTTTGTCTAGAGTAGTCTTCTTATTGTTATTTTCTTCCCTTCCCACGTACTCTGTTCTTCCTGAGCCTATTACTCTCAGAAGTACTTTCTTTTTTAAAAAGATTATTTATTTATTGACTGTGCTGGGTCTTTGTTGCTGTGTGAGGGGGCTACTCTCTAGTTGCAGTGCACTGGCTTCTCATTGCCCTGGATTTTCTTACAGAGAATGGGTTCTAAGACGAGCAGGCTTCAGTAGTTGTGGCTCACAGGCCAGTTGCTTTGCAGCACATGAAATCTTCCCGGACCAGGGATCCAACCTGTGTCTCCTGCGTTGACAGGCAGATTCTTTACCACTGGACCACCAGGGAAGTCCTCAGCCATACTGTCTTAATGATTGGAAGTAAGGATGAAATTAAAAACGTACAAACCAAACAAAAAAAAGTGTGAATAATTTTATGCATAAACCTAATAAGAATGCAAAATATAGGTTGTAGCTGATGCAAAAATACTGGGGCTTTGCCACAAATTCTGTTTTAATTTCTACACAGTTGATGTAAATAGAAAAGGAAAAATCTCTTCTACCCATCTTGGGTTCTCCAGCTAAGACTTATAATTAAACTGGCCAAAGGCAGATTAGCCAGGGAAAGACACACAGATGTTTATTAACATGGGTACCATGCATGTATTACATGGAGTACTAGAGATGTGGAACTTGCAGGTTTTGGTAACATTTTAGAGGAAATGAACAAGGAAATGACAAGACAAAGGAAAAGGGCCTTGAGTTTCTGGGGACAACAAATTGTGGAACGGGAAATATATGAGAAACTAATGGAAGACAAGGACTAGTTAGCAAAGTTTGTTGTGTAGATTCAGAAGAAGATATTAATTCTTCTTCACGAGAAGAAACATATTAATTCTATAGGAGGTGGAATGCAAGTAAAAATTCTTGGAGAATAACGTCCTCTCAGTTCAGTTCAGTCACTCAGTTGTGTCTGACTCTTTGTGACCACATAGACTGCAGCACGCCAGGCTTCCTTGTCCATCACCATCTCCTGGAGCTTACTCAAACTCATGTGCATCTAGTGGGTGATGCCATCCAACCATTTCATCCTCTGTTATCCCCTTCTCCTCCTGCCTTAAATCTTTCTCAGCATCATCGTCTTTTCCAATGAGTCAGTTCGTTGCATCAGGTGGCCAAAGTATTAGAGCTTCAGCTTCAACGTCAGTCCTTTCAATGAATATTCAGGACTGGTTTCCTTTAGGGTTGACTGGTTTGATTTTTTGCAGTTCCGGGGACTCGCAAGTATGTTTTCCAACACCACTGTTCAAAAGCATCAATTTTGGGCGCTCAGCTCTCTTCATGGTCCAACTCTCACATCCATATATGACTACTGGAAAAACCATAGCTTTGACTATATGGACCTTTGTCAGTAGAGTAATGTCTCTACCTTTTAATATCCTGTCTAGGTTTGTCATAACTTTTCTTCCAAGGAGCAGGTGTCTTTTAATTTCATGGCTGCAGTCACCATCTGCAGTGATTTTGGAGCCCAAGAAAATAGTCTGTCACTGTTTCCATTGTTTCCCCATCTATTTGCCATGAAGTGATGGGATCAGATACCATGATCTTCATTTTTTAAATGTTGAGTTTTAAGCCAGCTTTTTCACACTCCTCTTTGACTTTCATCAAGAGACTCTTTAGTTCTTCGCTTTCTGCCATAAGGGTGGTGTCATCTGCATATCTGAGGTTATTGATATTTGTTCCAGTAATCTTGATTCTAGCTGGTGCTTCATCCAGCCTGGCATTTCGCATGATGTACTCTGCATCTAAGTTAAATAAGCAGGGTGACAATACACAGCCTTGATGTACTCCTTTCCCAATTTGGAACCAGATCATTGTTCCATGTCTGGTTCTAATTGTTGCTTCTTGACCTGCATATAGATTTCTCAGGAGGCAGATCAGGTGGTCTGGTATTCCTATCTCTTTAAGAATTTTCCACAATTTGTTGTGATCCACACAGTCAAAGGCTTTACTGTAGTCAATGAAGCAGAAGTAGATGTTTTTGTGGAATTCTCTTGCTTTTTCTGTGAACCAACAGATGTTGGCAATTTGATCTCTGGTGCCTCTGCCATTTCTAAATCCAACTTGAACATCTGGACATTCTCGATTCACGTACTGTTAAAGCCTAGCTTGGAGAATTTTGAGCATTACTTTGCTAGCGTGTGAGATGAGTGCAATTGTGTGGTAGTTTGAGCATTCTTTGGCATTGCCTTTCTTTGGGATGGGAATGAAAACTGACCTTTTCCAGTCCTGTGGCCACTGCTGAGTTTTCCAAATTTGCTGGCATATTGAGTGTAGCACTTTCACAGCATCATCTTTGGGAATTTGAAATAGCTCAACTGGAATTCCATCACCTTCACTAGCTGTGTTCACAGTGATGCTTCCTAAGGCCCACTTGACTTCACACTGTAGGATATCTGGCTGTAGGTGAGTGATCACACCATTGTAGTTATCTGGGTCATGAAGATCTTTTTGTGTAGTTCTTTGGTGTATTCTTGCCACCTCTTCTTATTATCTTCTGCTTCTGTTTGATCCATGTCATGTCTGTCCTTTATTGTGCCCATTTTGGGGCACAAGATGAAATGTTCATACCACGGGATGAAATGGTCCCTTGGTATCTCTAATTTTCTTGAAGAGATCTCTAGTCTTTCCCATTCTATTGTTTTCTTCTATTTCTTTGCATTGATCTCTGGGGAAGGCTTTCTTATCTCTCCTTGCTATTCTTTGGAACTCTGCATTCAGATGAGTATATCTTTCCTTTCCTCCTTTGCCTTTCACTTCTCTTCTTTTCTCAGCTATTTGTATGGCCTCCTCAAGCAGCCATTTTGCCTTTTCTCATTTCTTCTTCTTGGGGATGGTTTTGATCACTGCATTCTGTACAATGTTGCAAACCTCCGTTCATAGATTCTCAGGTACTCTATCTATCAGATCTAATCCATTGACTCTATTTGTCACTTCCACTGTATAATCATAAGGGATTTGATTTAGGTCATAATAATGTCTTCAAGAATGTTTAAAATACAGTGGAACTAGTCAAGATGGAAATTTCCATAACTTCCTTTTTGATTGTTCAGAGAAGGCTTCTAGGTACTATGGAACACCGTGGTGAGTGAGGCAGTCATGTCACTCTGTTCTGGTTTTGGGCTGGGGTATTTTTTATGGGGCCAGTGCAAGTGGCAGCAGATGCCCCCTCTGCCCTTCATTCCTTTATGCTCAGACTTAATAGTATAAAGGCCTGTATGGGGGTGTCCTATACACATCCTGTTATTTCTGCCCTATCAAATGTTAAGGTGGTATTTTATGCTGGCTCATGTGTAAACTTTTTTTTTTTCACTTCAGATTTCAAGTTTGAATGTTTGCAGTCTCTCGTCAAAGGAAACCAGGTTGCTACCCTTGTCAGGGTCACGCAGGGACATGGGCAGCGCTTTGGGCACAAGTCATCCACAATAGCCAGAAAGATGGAGCCGAGACACAAAACGATATTTGCAGAAGACGTCTAGTATCGAAGCTAGATTTGCCAGTTTGGTTGTCACAGGAGTGGGATGGTGGGGGCATCAAATGTGGGGAACTGCCTAGAGTTCTGTAACTAGAAGAAAAACATGAAACAGAAATGAGCTGACAGGTCAAGACATGGATCATCAGTAGAGTTGGGTGTTGACTGCATGATGTATGTGTGTGTCATTTGGGTCAGAAGGCACAGGGTTTAGTTTGGTATTAACATCTATGCATTACTATGTATTAAATAGGTAAACAGGGGCCTACTGTATAGCACGGGTTACTATTTAGTATCTTGTAATAACCTTTAATGGAAAAGGATCTGAAAGAGTATACACACATATGCGCGTGCGCACACACACACACACACACACACACACACACACGGTGATGATTTAGTTGCTAAGTTATGTCTGATTCATGCTACCCCAAGGACTGTAGCCCTCCTGGCTACTCTGTCTTCTTTCCAAGCAAGAATACTGGAGTGGATTGCCATTCCGTTCCTGGTGTATCCTTTACCTGTGAACTACCAGGGAAGCCTAATATATATATATATATATATATATATGTATATATATATATATATATATATATACTTTGGCCACCTGATGCAAAGAGCCAACTCACTGGAAGAGACCCTGATGCTCTTGAAGATTGAAGGCAATAGGAGAAGAGGGGCAGCAGAGGATGAGATAGTTATCTCTGACTCAATGGATGTGAATTTGAGCAACTGGGAGATAGTGAAGGATAGGGAAACCTGCATGCTGCAGTCCATGGGATTGCAAAGAGTTGGACATGACTTAGCTACTGAACACACACACACACACATAACTGAATCACTTTGCTGTACATCTGAAACTAATACAACGTTGTAAATTAAAAGAGGCACATTGTTTAAGGACTTGAATAAGGAATTTAAGGGGCTTCCCAGGTGGCGCTAGTGGTAAAGAACCCATCTGCCAATGCAGAAAGCGTGAGAACCTCGGGTTTGATCCCTGCCTCAGGAAGATCCTCAGGGTCCCTGCCTCAGGATGTGGCAACCCACTCCAGGATTCTTGCCTGGAGAATCTCGTGGGCAGAGGAGCCTGGTGGGCTACAGTCCATAGGGTCGCAAACAGTCGGTCACCACTGCAGCGACTTAGCACCCGGGCACAAGGGATTTAAAGCATGTGTCAAATTTTATACCTGCTGAGTAATTAAAGCTATTCATCCTAATCTAGTGATGAAGTCAGTTCCTTCTGTGTTTCCTACTTTTGAGAATTTGCCAGACAGGATATGACTTCTTTTTAAAAGAAGGAATCTTCTCTTAAATATTCAGTTCCATCTATCATAATAGAAGAAACAGACTGGAAATGAAAAAGAGAATAAGAAGAAAGGGGGGGGATATAAATGACAAATATTAAAATATGTGTATTATAAAATGTATCATAAAAATGTAAAATATATATTGGGAGAACATCCCCCAGATAACTAAAGTGACTTAAGTATCTTGCATTTATAGTGTTTGTGGTAATTATAAGACAGGAATTAAAATTCTACTTCTTTAATCTGGGTGAAGGACTAGAAAAAATTCAACGTCTTTCAGCATCTATAAAATTTTGAAATGCATAAGTGATAAATACAAAAAAAGAAATTCTTCCCCAATTAGTTTTGATTTTAGTTCAAGAGGACATGAGTGGAATACTCACAATTTCACATGACACCATCCTGGGCTTTGTTTTCTGCAGAGAATAAGGTGGAGTTGAGGAAAAGTCTCAGCTCTTGTATCACACCGTCATATTGTTCCTCCACATATTTGTCAACGTGAAAAGAGTCTATGTTACGGCTGATGGTTTTGTTTGAGCCATGTATTAGTTCGATCTTTCTCAGATTTTAGTGGAAAAAATTCCAATCCTTTGGATGTTGAAAAATATTTTTGTTATAATGTTACTTGAAATGTACAAATATACGAAGATTGTTATACAACATGGGGAATATAGCCAATATTTTGTAATAACTGTAAATGGAGCATATTCTTTAAAAATTATATAAAAATGTGCAAGTATGACACTAATTTTATCCTCTTTATACTCTTAGCTATTAAAACAAGTGTAAAACCAAAGTAAATTTACAAATAAAGTAAAAACAATAAAACCAACAAAATCCAAATCCGCATGATTGATTTCATGTGGTGGATGATACTGTATTACTGAAATTAAATTGCCTCTTGCAACAGGAACTTTCAACAGCAGGTGCATAGATCTTGGCTGAGGAATGCCCTACAATAATGCTGTGACCCTCTTTATGTTATCCTAAGGAGAAGTGTGGTCTAGTGGATACCATGTGGGATTTAGGGACAATCAAACTTCAGTCTGAATACCTGCTCTGATTTTTTTCCCTGTAAGCACAGTGACCTTGGACAAGTTAGTTTAATTTTTGAAGCCTTGTTTTTCTCATCTGTAAAATGGGTGGGTGGGTAATACTGCCCTCCCAGATGTTGTTTTGAGGATTAGGATACCTGGCACATAGAAGGTATTCTATAACTATTAGTTCCTTCCCTTTCCCTCATTAATCTAGTCTTTTCGGTAAAGTTCCTCACAATCTTGGATTTCCAAAAAGAACTGCAGCTATCAGACTATACTAAAAACCAACTAGCCAAGACTTAATTTGGAATCACAGAATAATAAAAGCTGATCACTACCCCCTACTTTTTTTTTTCACTGCGGTTCCTTATGCTTTCTTCCTCCATTCATATGTTTCTCTAGACATTATCACATGTCCAAATTGAACTCAGAATTTAAGGTCCAGATCAAGTGCACTGCAGCCAAGCAAGGTAGCTTTTCTAAATTCTTGAGTAGAGTGAATCACTCCCTTCTTGTAACGTCCGAGGCACTTAGTTTGTACCTCTCGCGAGTTCCTCAGATTTGAGTAAAGCAGCTGGGAATGACTGACACAGTGGCGGAGCCTTGAGGATGGGCCCGGAGGACAGCTTTCCCATGACACAGCCCGGTTAAGGACTGCTGGGAAACGACTCCAGACAGACCTGCCCCGCCGGAGCAGTCACGGCGAGGCCCCTCAACACTCCAGGGGCGTCGGCTGCATCAGAGCCCGGAAAGGGTCTTTCTTTCCGCGGATCACTGACCTCCCATTAGCCCTTTCAGCCAGTCACCACAGTGCGCAATCGTGTCAACAGCCTCATTTGTATTTTTTCCAAACTGGAATAGAGTTTTGCTTTATCATGTTGTGTTAGTTTCTGCTGAACCCATAGTGAACCAGGTATACGTGTCCGTGAGTGAGTGCCAAGCCACTTCAGTCGTGTCTGACTCCTTGTCACCCTATGAACTGTAGCCCACAGGCTCCTCTGTCCATGGGACTCTCCAAGCATGAAGATGGGAGTGGCTTGCCATTACCTTCTCCTGGGGATCTTCCCGACCCAGGGATTGAACCCATGTCCCTTACATTTCCTGCACTGGCAGGCAGGTTCTTTACCACTAGTGCCACCAGCCTTCGTATACACATATCCCCTCTTTTTTGGATTTCCTTCCCGTTTAGGTCACAGTTAGTTCCCATTAGTTATTTTATACATAGTAGTCGTGTGTACATGTCAATCCCAATTTCCCAATCCATCACACCCCCTTGGTGTCCATACATTTGTTCTCTGCATCTGTGTCTCTATTTCTGCTTTGCAGAGAAGTTCATCTCTACCATTTTTTAGATTCCACCTATGTGTATAAATATATGATATTTGTTTTTCTCTTTCTGACTTCACTCTGTGTGACAGTCTCTAGGTCATGTTTCTGCAAATGGCACAGTTTCTTTCCTTTTTGTGGATGAGTAATATTCCACTGCATATGCGTACCACATCTTCTTTATCCATCGATGGACTTTTAGGGTGCTTCCATGTCCTGGTGCAGCCTCATTTCTTTAGGAGAAAGGAAGTGGTAACTCAGTGTGTGGTGAGGTGGGGCTCATGTCATGGAACCTCAGCTGTAAGAAAGCTGCTCTCCCGGCAAGGAGACGCTGCTCAGTGGCCGAACTGCTGCCGATCTGGTCAGGAAGCTGAGTCAGCTTGTGGATTAGCCTCTGAGGAAGAGGTGGTGAGGGAGATTCATACACTAGAGTCCCAGGAGAAGTGGAAGAAGCCAGCAAATGAGGCCAGTGCATAAAGCAGACTCAACCACAGGGAGGGGGAGATCCGCTGAGGGAGGGATGCTGCCAGGACAAAGATGTGATTTCTGCTGCCTTTGGTGAGAACAACCGAACAGGTAGTCAGACGTACATATGAAAGAAAGGCCCAAGGAAAGCCATGTTTGGAGTAGAATAGACCACTCCCCAGACGGAAGCCCTGCCCTTGTCTTGGTTCATCTTAATATCTGAAAACCCAGTAGTGACTGATAGTAAATATTTCTCTCTGTAAGGGATGTGTGCAATAGTGTAGCATTCCTCAACCTGATCAGGGGAGGTTTCTAAAAAGATCCAAATTTCCAGGCTACATCTCAGACAGAGCTGCAGGGTCAGAATCATCAGGGAAAAGGCTGATCTGAAGTTTAGAGTTTTTTCTAAGCTTCTCTGGGGATTCTTAAAATCAGTCCAGTTTAAGATGCCCTGTTGTGCCTGGAAGGGCTCACAGCTGGAAATCAGAAAGCCTGAGTCTGAATCAGGGCTTCAGCGCTCACTCATTGAGAGGTGCTGTGTGAGCAGCATAACATTGAGGAACCTCAGTTTCCGCAAATGAAAAAAGAGCATCCTTTTCCTCCCTACCTCCCTGGCTTGTGAGGCTCAAATACCTTTATGTGTGTGACAGTGCAGAGTAAATTCAACCTGTTTTCACCCAACTATCAGTAAATTATCTATGTTACAAAAATTTCTCATTGATTTGCAATGGTTTTGGAAGATTTAGGTAAAGTCGATTACAGGATGACAGCAGAAGGCTTGTCTTCTCTATCTGGCTTGCTCGTCCCCCCATGCAGCATGTGTTGGGTGAACCAGTTATGTTTCTTTGGGAGATGTTTGGGTTATCATCACTGCTTTCATTGCCTTCTCGGGGCTGTGTGAAACATGTCAGGTCAGCCCCAGGCTCCAAGGAGAATAGCTGTGTTTGTCTTTCTCTGAAGGTGAGATGGGAGCAGACTCTGGGATGCAGACTGGAGTGGGACCACAGGGTGGTCAGGTGCGTGTCGTCCAGAAGCAAGAAGGGGAGATGGAGATCAGAAAATTTGAGCATATAGCTATGTATGTGAGTATACTACTCACACACACACATATATGTAGACATATACATATAACTATACACATGATGGGGTTTCCAGGGGTAAAGAATCCACCTGCCAATGCAGGAGACATGGGTTTGATCCCTGAGTTGGAAAGATCCCTTGGAGAAGGAGATGGCAACCCACTCCAGTATTCTTGCCTGGGAAATTCCATGGACAGAGGACCCTGGTGGGCTATACAGCCCATCGTGTGGTGAAGAGTCAGACATGACTGAGCACTCATGCACACAACATACACATACACATAAATATATATAGGTATTAAAAAGTAAGAAAGTAAAATTGGTATTAAAAAAGCTCATTTGTTTTTCAGTAAATATAGCTGTGATAGCTTTTCAGCTTAATAAATACAGACTCATAACCTTATTTTTAATGGCTGACTACTAATATTTATATGAATGGATATGCTGTAACTTACTTAACCAATCTCTATTTGTGAGTAACTGGAATATTTTCTGAATGTTTGCTAACATAAATGTTGTCTCGTACATATATCTTTGGTTACTTGTCAGATATTTCCTTAGGAAAAATACCTAGAAGTTGAATTGCTGGGTCAAAGATTACACACTTTTAAAAGAGACTTTTGATCTATTGTTTCAAGTGACTTTCCAGAAAATTTGTATCAATTTATATTCACACCAATACCATCTATGTGTCTACCCTCAAGGAAACCACAGTCTTACTTTTTATACTTTAGGATATTAACCCTTGGTCTACCTCATATATTTGGAAGTATTTTCTGGTGTTTTAAACTCTCTTATTCTCTGATTGGACTGTGTAAATCCTCGATGTTTGCTGAAATTTCATAGTGTACTTCACAATTTGAAAAGAGATTAAAGACTGTTCCTCTCACTTTGATCAAACGTTAGTAGAGAGCTACGACTCCTAGTTAAGAAGATCTCAACACATTTAAGAGGCAAATATTGATATAAGATCTTGGACTTGTTGCAGTGCCTCTTGAAAGTTTCAAATAGTCCAAATGACTAAGTTTTTTTTAATATGATTTAGATTAGAACTATCAGCTAATACATGTATTAGAACTCCAGGTAATATATTTTTTCATAAACAAGATGCTGTTTAGAGGATTAGAGCTTTGTGGCTAATTAATCAATTACACATCTTTATGGCAAAGTTTTTTTTTTTATATAATCTAGTTAATTTATATAGTAGAATTTGGGCTTCCCAAGTGGTGCTAGTGGTAAAGAACCCACCTGCCAATGCAGGAGACTTAAAAGATGTGGGTTTGATCCCCGGGTTGGAAAGATCCCCCTGGAGAAGGAAATGGCAACCCACTCCAGTATTCTTGCCTGGAAAATGCCTTGGACAGAGGAGCCTGGTGGGCTACAGTTCACAGTATCACAAAGAGTTGGACACAACTGAAGCGACTTAGCATGTACTCGTGCATAGTAGAATTAATAGTTTAAATTCTTCGTTGTAAACCCATGCAAAATCTTCCCCTTTCCTGGCTTTAGGAAACACTCTTTTGGATGACTCTTACCACCTCAAGTATTTTTGGTCTCTTGTATGTAACAATTGTTACATACAATTGGTCTCTTGTATGTAACAGTTAAATGTACAGTAGTTGTCCCTATTCTTGGGCCAAAATGGGAGGCAAAACACATAGAAAAAGAATGCAAAACAAGGTAGGATACATGTGTGATGATAGACACTGAGAGAGGAGAAGAACGGAGACTTACAGACTGAAGGGTCTCGGTAAGAGCCTGACTAAGCATTAAGTAAATGAGTGGGAGGAAGGACTAACGGAACTCCATACTGATGGAGAGGATGAGTGTCTCCTGAATTGATGATCCAAATTCCAGGGAGAGGCATTCTTGAGAAAACGTTGTGAGAAGAGTGAGAAGACAGGGAGCCTAGACAGGGCCGTGCGGGGCGCTGTGTGGACTCTCTGTGGGCAGCCCTTTCAGAGCGCTCGGGTTCCTCCGTAGCTGTTCCCTGGATAGACAGCTGTACTTGGTGTCAGTCCTTTGTGGTCTCTTATCCCAGATCTCCAGGGATTTCCTCTTCAGGCCCTGTTGAGGAAAGCCTTTGTAGATTGTGCAAGACCCAGACAGTCAGCCAGACAATCGGGAAAGATGTTCTTTTTATTCCGGTAAGTCCTTGCACTTAGAACAGTGATTTACACAGGTGTGGTGTAAATTGTTCTCTGAACCGGTAAACTAAGAAAGGATTATTGTTTTCTGTTCATTGGTGATGGGCTATGTTACTTTAGAAAAATGGAAGGATTTTCAAAGGATATAAAATTTTCTAAACTCACAGGGACAAAGAGGTATCTGATTTGTGGCCAAACTCTGAATGAAAGTTTATTTTTTACATCATATAATATAAAAGAATACTGATTCTTCAGATAGTTATTGCTTGGAGTGTAACTTCTATTGCAGTTATCCAGAAATTCAGAAAAATAATAGCATCTTGGTGTTCGATGTTTTTTTAGTTTAAAGAATTCAAAGACTTTTACTTTTCAGTTTTATTTTGATAACTATACAGTTTTAGAATATTAATTTTATTTGATAATGCACATTATAATTCTATAAAATATGCAATTAAAATATCTGCACTATTTAAATAATGGTCTTGAAAGGTAAACTTGACTTTGTATCATTAAGTGAAATCAGTTGACATGCTATTATACCATCACTTCAAATTGGCTGGATAATTCTGGATTTTATGATGTTAGATGAGTAAGATATCAGAATTCCAAAGATATAAGCAACAAAAAATAATAAGAGCATATATATCATTAATAATTGAGAAATTTTTGAAGTAATTCCTCAAGTAAATTGCTTAACCTGTTATAAAGGTGAATTAAGTTGGATGCATCTAGTTATAGGGCCCACATCTCAGAATACTTCATGTATTATTTTACCAAATATTCCAGTTAATTACCTATTTTTCTTAGCCGAAGAAAATCCATATAAATTGAAGTACATTAATAAGAGAACAGTTTAAAGACACACAGCACTCAAATAAGTGTAAAATGTAAGTTGATGTAGTTTTCCAAGATTTACAAAATGATCTTAGTGAAATTTTAATAGGTACCCAAGTAGAGAGAAGAAAACACTTTAGATTCCGGCTTTTGAACTATCTTAAATTCAACAGTGAATGGAAGTTAATTCAGGTTTAATTTAATGAAAACTTGGTAAAGTTGTTTTCCTGGATAAAATGGTTATTAATAAACATAAAATTGGAGAACAGTTATTTAAACTACCCTTGATTGAGCCATAATTAATTTTATTTTATAGAAAACATTTTTGTTTCCTTCCTTTTATCTCTTGCTGAAAGAGTGCTGGAAACCATCTGGGAGTATTCATTTGAAGTAAAATGTTGTTCAGGCACTCAATTGTGACCCCATGGACTACAGCATGCCAGGCCTCTCTGTCCTTCACCATCTCTTGGAGTTTGCTTGAATCATGTCCGTTGAGTCCGTGATGCCATCCAACCATCTCATCCTCTGTCACCCCCTTCTTCTCCTGCCCTTGATCTTTCCCAGCATCTGCATTTTTTCCATTGAGTTGGCTCTTTGCATCAGGTGGCCAAAGTTTTGGAACTTCAGCTTCAGCATCTGTCCTTCCAGTGAATATTCAGGACTGATTTCCTTTAGGGTTGACTGTTTTGATCTCCTTGCAGTCCAGGGTTTCTCAGGAGTCTTCTCCAGCACCACAGTTCAAAGGCATCAGTTTTTCAGCACTCAACCTTTTCTATTATCCAGCGTTCACATTTGTACATGACTATTAGAAAAACTATAGCTTTAAAAAAAAAAAAAGAAAAACTATAGCTTTGACTATGTGGGCCTTTGTAGGCAAAGTATTATCGCTGCTTTTTAATACACTGTCTAGGTTTGTCATTGCTTTTCTTCCATAGAGCAAGCACCTTTTAATTTCATGGCTGCCGTCACCATCTGCAGTGATTTTGGAGCCCAAGAAAATAAAGTCTGTCACTGTTTCCATTGTTTCCCCATGTATTTGCCATGAAGTGATGGGACCAGATGCCATGATCTTTGTTTTTTGCCTGTTGAGTTTTAAGCCAGCCTTTTCACTCTCCTTTTTCACACTCATCAAGAGGCTGTTTAGTTCCTCTTTAATTTCTGTCATTATTGTGATATCATCTGCATATCTGGGGTTGTTGATATTTCTTCAGGTAATCTTGATTCCAGCTTGTGATTCATCCAGCCCAGCATTTTACATGATGTACTTTATATACAAGTTAAACAAGCAGGGTGACATTATACAGCCTTGATGGATTCCTTTCCCAATTTGGAACCAGTCTGTTGTTCCATGTCTGGTTCTAACTGTTACTTCTTAACTTGCATACAGGTTTCTCGGGAGATAGATAAGGTGGTCTGGTATTCCCATCTCTTTAAGAGTTTTCCACAGATGGTTGTGATCCACATAGCCAAAGACTTTATCGTAGTCAATGAAGCAGAAGTAGATGTATTTTGGAATTCCCTTCCTTTTTCTATAATCCAATGGATGTTGGCAGTTTGATCTCTGGTCAAATAAATATATTGTTTAATTTCATGTTTTTTAATTATCTTTTTAGAAATGTTACTAAAACATCTAAGATTGTTTATTGGGCTTGGATTATATCTATATTGAATGGTGCTTACCCAAGGTAACTCCTTTAGTGCACAATTTCCTCTTCAATAAAATAAGACAATTTCCATATCATGTCCCTTTTATATTGCCTCAATATAAAGGTGATTTAAAAGGCTGGAAACAAATTTGCATTCATTTATTCATTCATCAAAGTATGTCATATATTTACTGTGTCCCAGAAATTAAACTAGACACTCCTGAATAATTCCCAATCCTTGCCTTTGCCAACTTATAGACAGAGAGGCTTAAAAGGTGATTTGTTTGGTAGGCATACAAAACTACTTAAACCTGAGAAAATTTCATGGGAAAATCCTCTTGCAGCCTAAGTCTCAGAAATGTATTAATAATGAATCATGTCTCTACAAAAAGTGTAAAACCACCACCAAAAATATCTGAAAATTCACTTTAAGAAGATCTTAGTGTCACGTTTCAGTTCTGATTTTTTCCCCACTTACATGCTGTGTGACCTTGTTAGGCGCCTGAACCTTATGGGCATCACAATCTCCTCCCCATAAACTGGATTTACCTTCTGAGATTGCTCTGAGGATCAAACAAGAGAATATGTGTGAAAAAATAATACAAGTATGAAGGATAATTATAGTTATTATTAAAAACAACTATGACCCCTAGGTTAAAATGAAAGTACTGAGAATAGAGCAGTTTGGGGACCCACAAAATAATTTTTAGCTTATATAGATTCTAATAGAACTAGAAGAAACCCTAAAGAAGTTTCTTTTTGCTTTCTTTAAATAAAGAAGCATAAATCAAAGCATAGTACATGATATTAAGATCTAACCCTTCATTTGCTTCTAAATCATTTTAAAAATTGCCTTCAAGAATGAAATGAACAGAAGGCTCTCAAGAGGAAACTGCTTCAGGGCTGCATTTTTGATTAAAGGTCTGGCCTAAGGCCTTATTCTTTGTGGGAATCTAAATGAAAGAAAAGAAGAAGAAAAGAAAGTCAGTGCTCCTTATTACCTCTGGTGGCCTTTTGATAAATTTTAATTCTGCCTCTTCACCTGTCCTTATAAAGATAATACATCCTTGGCTGTATCACTGGATTACAAAAGGAGAGATGAAGATGACTAGCCTGGGTTTCCAGGTGTGTTAGTCACGTATTCGTGTCTGACTCTTTGCGACCCCATGTTCTGTAACCTGCCATGTTCCTCTGTCCGTGGGATTTTTCCAGGCCAGAATACTGGAGTGGGTTGCCATTTCTTGCCCTAGGGGATCTTCCTAACCCAGGGATCGAACCATGTCTCCTGCATTGCAGGCAGATTCTTTACTATTTAAGCCAGGATTCCCAGGTGGCTCAGTAGGAAAGAATCCTCCTGCCAAAACAGGAGAGTCAAGAGATGAAGGGAAGATCCCTGGCAGGAGGAAATGGCAACCCACTCCAGTACTCTCGCCTGGAAAAATTCCCTGGTCAGAGGAGCCTGGCTGGCTATATAATCCATGGGGCTGCAAAAAGTCGGACCCAACCGGGTGACTGAGCACACCCACACCCACTGGAACATTTAAGCTAAGTGACTCTTTTACAGATAATACTTTTTAGATAGCTTAACCCAGAGTCACCAGGTAGTAGAGAAATTTTGCAAGGATGTAAAATGGGTTTTCTACACCTTCTATTTAATAGTGAAGTGTTGCATTTAATTTGTTTAGTGTAAAGATTAGAGAGGAATAGAGGTGGAGGGACGGGGATGGCAGGGAAGGAAATATCACCTTTGCTTGATGGCTTCTAAATCCTACTTTCACTATCTAATTTTAGTCCTATTAAATTCCTATAAAAGCAGCTTTTAAATAATACATGTGACTGATACTAATATTGCAGTCTCTTCTTTTCCCTCTCTTTTTCTTGGGGGATGAGGGGGCCTGTGGAAGTGTCTGAGCAGTCATCAATCGGGGCAGCTGACCCTGGAATTATAAAGAATTCACTGAGTATTTTAGGGTTTTAGTATCTAGGGGGATGAGCTTGTGACTCTTCTTTAGTAGTGCACCAGTGACAGCGATCTTCATAAGAGAACAGGCTTTTGGTCAAATGATTCAATTATAGATTTGCTGTTGATAACCAATGGAGGCCTTCTGGTAGTTAATATGATCGAAGTTGTTTTTTGGGAAATGATTGTGTGTGTGACTCTGATTTTTAACTCATGAATGAGGCTTGTAGGGCCCCTCTGCGGCAGCTTATGATCCATCCCAGGCTGTCCAGGAGCGTTCTGAAATACCAAATACTCACCCTTTTGTTGTTTTACTCTCAGACAATAACCATGAGGCTATACTCCTTCACTGCATCCCAGAAGTGCAGCTGCTGATTGGGAAACGTGTCTGTTGTTTCGTTGAAGGTTATTCTATGATCTTACGTTGTGTTTGACATTAAGGGGACTATTATTGTTCTGTCCATTGTATAGGAGAAATGCAAGGTGTTTAAACTTCATCCCCCACTGACCCCACCTTAGTTACTTATTCATAAGAAGGTGGCATGACCCTTAAAACAGAAATATTTTCAGGAGAAAGAAAACATTATCCTCTTACTGTACTACAGAATGAAGGAAAATGGAAGGATCAACTTGAATATCCTTTTCTTGCTCTTTTAGGTCTTGTCAGTTCTTCAGAACCCGTCTGCAGTCGTCTCCCCGCCCCACTGGCGTTTTCCTTGGCTTCCCCACTCAGGTGTGCCTCCTCTCCTCCGACGCGCACAGCGCTCAGTTCTAGGATTCATCGGGCGTAGGGGCCACAGTAGATCCTCATTATTCCTGGGCTCTGTATTTTCAAACTTACCTACTCAGCAGTATCAGGACTTGCAGCATTTTTGGCAGTCATCTGTGAACATGAGCAGAATGGTAAAAATTTGGAAAAGTTGAGTCTGTCATCGTGCATGTTTGTAACTGAGGTTGAACAAAGAGACACCTCTCCTTCCTGTTTCATCTCTCATGCTTTCTGTGCTTTTCATAGTCTATTTAGTACCATGCTCTTTTTTTTGCACTTTTGTGCTTTTTTTGGTAGTTACATCATTTAAAATAACCCCCAGTGCAGTGCTGAAGTGCTATCTAGTGTTCTGAAGCTCAAGGAGGCTGTGATGTGCTTTATGGAGAAAATACATGTGTTAGATATGCTTTGTTTAGGCATGGGTGCCATTGGCTGCAAGTTCAATGTTAATAAACCTATGATATATATTATGTAAGATATCTTTAAACAGAAACACACATATAACAAAGTTACATGTTGATAGGTTGATGAAAATGTTGTGATCGGAGACTTGTAGAAACCTAACCCTTTAGCTCTTCTAGGAGCAGTGGTTCAGTATTTTCTAATTCAGTGATTGCAGTAACTTTATAGGCCATTACTGTGGTGTTGGAGAAGACTCTTGAGAGTCCCTTGGACTGCAAGGAGATCCAGCCAGTCCATCCTAAAGGAGATCAGTCCTGGGTGTTCATTGGAAGGACTGATGCTGAAGCTGAAACTCCAATACTTTGGCCACCTCATGTGAAGAGTTGACTCACTGGAAAAGACCCGGATGCTGGGAGGGATTGGAGGCAGAAGGAGAAGGGGATGACAGAGGATTGAGATGGCTGGATGGCATCACCAACTTGATGGACATGAGTTTGAGTAAACTCTGGGAGTTGGTAATGGACAGGGAGGCCTGGCGTGCTGCGATTTATGGGGTTGCAAAGAGTCGGACACGACTGAGTGACTGAACTGAACTGAACTGATTACTGTGAATAACAATAGTTAACTGTATATTATTGTTTTTACGTGGCCTGAAGAATGTAAATCTCAATGTTTGCTTATTTAGTGGAATAGTCAGTTGGTCAGTTCAGTCGTTCAGTTGTGTCTGACTCTTTGTGACTCCATGGGCTACAGCACGCCAGGCTTCCCTGTTCATCTCCAACTCTTGGAGCTTGCTCAGACTCACATCCATCGAGTGGGTGATGCCATCCAGCCATCTTATCCTCTGTCGTCCCCCTCTCCTCCTGCCTTCAATCTTTCCCAGTGTCAGGGTCTTTTCCAATGAGTTCCAATGAGTTTCAGCTCTTTGCATCAGGTGGCCAAAAGTATTGGAGCTTCAGCTTCAGCATCAGTCCTTCCAGTGAATATTCAGGACTGATTTCCTTTAGGATGGATTCCTAAAGGAGTCCTTGATCTCCTTGCTGTCCAAGGGACTCTCAAGAGTCTTCTCCAACACCACAGTTTAAAGCATCAATTCTTTAGTGCTCAGCTTTCTATATGGTCCAACTCTCACATCTGTACATGACTACTGGAAAAACCATAGCTTTGACGAGATGGACCTTTGTTGGCAAAGTGGTGTCTCTGCTTTTTAATAAGCTGTCTAGGTTGCTCATAGCTTTTCTCCCAAGGAGCAAATGCATTTTAATTTTATGGCTGTAGTCACTGTCCACAGTGATTTTGGAACCCAAGAAAATAATGTCTGTCACTGTTTCCATTGTTTCACCATCTATTTACCACGAGGTAATGGGACCAGATACCATGATTTTTGTTTTTTGAATGTTCAGTTTTAAGCCAGCTTTTCCACTCTCCTCTTTCACTTTCATCAAGAGGCTCTTTAGTTCCTCTTTGCTTTCTGCCATAAGGGTGGTGTCATCTACATATCTGAGGTTATTGGAATAGTCAGCAGTTTCCAAATATTTGCCAAGTCAATGAAACCTAGGGATGTGGGACAAGGCGCAGAACAGGGAAGAGCCCTGTTAGGCCACAGCCCGGACATCCGCTTGTTAGTTGGAGCAGTCACTGCACCTCAAGGAGGCCCTGTGCCACTAGCCGGGTGACTCCTCCCCAGTGAGACAAGGAGCCAAGCCTGGCCTGGGTCCTCAGGTGGAAATCAGTCAGGAAAGAAGAGGTGGGGCTCTTGGCTGGGTTGTACTGCTATTGAAGTGTGTAACTTAGGGAGAATAAGTTATCATTCTACCTCAGTTTTCTTAAAAGTAAACTGAGGTCGTTGGGCTAGGTTACTGTTCATGTCCAGTGGATTTGGGATATGAAGAGAGGGAGATGGCACTTCCTGGAATGCAGTGAAAGCTTAAACCCCACCTCATAGTCTTTCCGTAAAACCCAAATGCAGAAATACAGATAATCACAGATGTTTCAGTGTCTAATTCTGCCTTCAACCAAATGCCTCTTGTTCTGACAATCCTGTTGACAAGTTCTGTAGAACATGCGTTCCGATCACACCTTCTGACACCAGGAAGAATAGCTTCTTCAGACCTCTTGACAAGATCTGCGTGGTGCTTTCAGTCATATTCAGCTTGAAGCTTGGAGTTCAGGTCAAATGAAGTATTTTCAAGACTCAATGTGTATTCCCCAAACAGCAATAAATCACTCAGAAAGTTATGTGCTCATTTGCACATGGTTTCAAATTACTGAGTTAGCCAGCTGAGGGCATGTATTACGGTTTTTCAGCATATGATTTTTTTATTTCTGGTGTTCTGATCATCCAGTAATTAGTGGATACAGATGAAATTACAAGCTGCTGCCATTGCCTCAGATGGTCAGGTTTTCAGGATGCCAACTCCCAGCTCCTCTGGAGTTGACATAAATATTATGGAAGCAAAAAATTATAGTCATTTGCAGGGAAATCATGTGTTTAATTGCCAAGTGAAGCAGAGGAAAAATAGCAGAAGCACACATCATGTATCAGTTAATGTGAGTGCATTATTGCATGTTGCAAAGGGTAAAGGACTTTTCAATAGCAAAATGAAAACAAAACTACTCTAAAAAATGCCATCTGTGAAGCCTCCAGATATGTCTGACTGGCTCATTTCCTTTCAAAAATAGTCCCTGCATTCCAAAAGCTGTTAATAATGAATGGAAATAACCGCACGGTACAAATGGACTATGACTGATGGAGGGAGACTTAATGTTAAGGACTTAGCTGCTTTGAAATCAACATGGAAATCAACATGGAGAGGAATGTTCGGCAGACACATTTTGTGCAGATATTTCAATGTTTGCTGCAGATGGCACTTTAACACAACATAAGACTCCTCAGATCCTACACACAGGCGGATTATTTTGATAGTTCATTTCAAATGCAGAATTTACTTGTTAAAATTTATTTATAAATAAATATTAATTATATGAAAATTTTTTGATTTCCTATTTCCCCTTTTTGTTTTTTGGTAGACTTGTCATCATGGGAAAGACAATTGATAACTATATGAGATTTTATAACGGGCCCCAAATTAATCTAATGGAAATAGAAATTGAAAATACTGTTGTTATATTTCTGTATTGGAAACCAATCACTGCAGAAAACTTAAACATAGTAATATGTCACGTTTTATTACTCTTTTTAAATTACATATCAAATTGGAGACTTCATCTATTATTCTAAGTGAAAGTTGCTCAGTTGTATCCGACTCTTTGCAACCCCTTGGACTATACAGTCCTTGGAATTCTCCAGGCCAGAATACTAGAGTTGATAACCTTTCCCTTCTCCAGGGGATCTTCCCTACACAATTATTTCCCAATTATTCTAAAAGCAAAGGTAAAAACCTATCATGGGCTCTATCACTGCCAAGTAGTCAACATAGTATAGTGGTAAAGGTCATGAACTCTGGAATCAGATTATCCGATATTTCTTTCCTGCCACTTACCAACATGTGACCTTAGGCAAGCTTTACATTTATACATAACTCAGTATCTTCATCTATAAAATAGACATAATATCGGTACTTGCCTAATATGTGTTGAGAATTACGTGAGACCATATGCCTGAAGCAGTTAATTTGATCTCTGGGACACATGAAATGTTCAAGAAGTATAAGTCCACACCATTATTTAAGTTGTTGTTCAGTCTCTAAGTCATGTCTGACTCTTTCGACTTGATGAACTGTAGTATGCCAGGCTTCCCTGTCCTTCATCATCTCCCAGACTTTGCTCAAACTCAAGTTTATTGAATCAGTGATGCCATCCAACTGCCTCATCCTCTGTCATCCCCTTCTCCTCCTGCCCTCACTTTTTCCCAGAATCAGGGTCTTTTCCGATGAGTCAGCTCTTTGCATCAGGTGACCAAAGTATTGGAGTTTCAACTTCAACATCAGTCCCTCCAATGAATATTCAAGGTTGATTTCCTTTAGGATTGACTGGTTTGATCTCCTTGCTGTTCAAGGGACTCTCAGGAGTCTTCTCCAACATCACAGTTGAAGAGCATCAATTCTTCAGCTCTCAGCTTTCTTTATAGTCCAACTCTCACATCCATACTTGATTGGTGGAAAAACTTTGACTAGATGGACCTTTGTTGGCAAAGTGATGTCTCTTCTTTTTAATACTCTCTCTGGGTTCATCATAGCTTTTCTTCCAAAGAGCATGCATATTTTAATTTTGTGGCTGCAGTCACTGATACAGTGACTTTGGAGCCTCCCAAAATAAAATGTCACTATTTCCACATTTTCCCCATCTATTTACCATGAAATGATGGGACTGGATGGCATGATCTTAGTTTTTTGAATGTTGAGTTTAAGTCAGCTTTTTCACTCTCCTCTTTCACTTTCATGAAGATTCTCCTTAGTTCCTCTTCGCTTTCTGCCACCATTATTTAAGTAGCAGCTGCAAGTACATCCAGCCAGACACTATGTTGTGACATTCTCTTGTTATTTAACAATTTTTAGGCAAGATGATTAAAAGAACTGTTTTATGTTATGAGAGTCTATTACTGTCCTAAAGCCATTATTTTATGTAATTACTACAGTAAACCAGGAATGTGGATTTCATCATCTCCCTTTATAGATGAGGAAACTGAGATTTCACTGAGACTCACAGTCACGCCCTTTGAAACAAAGTGATAACTAGTGCTGCTGATGGCTGTGTGCCCACTGTTCCGTCACTGTAAGCTGTAGTCTCTCAGTTCTCACAACTTTCTAGGAGGTAGGTAGTCTTCGTATCAGTGTTTGCATAGGAAGGAGCATACGTACAGGGAGATTAAGTAACTTGTATAAGAGTGCATAATTAAAAAGTGTCAGAAGTCAGGTTTTATTCCATCAGTTTAATTCCAGAATCCTTGTTCTCAAGTACTATGCTGAAAGAAAACAAGGGATTCACAGCCGTGTTAAAAGGTTACTTATAATACGTAATGAAAGAAACAAATGACAGCATGTAGGCAAAGTATATGAACAGACTATTTACAGTGGAAGAAGTAACAAATGGCCAATATATCCATATGATATTCCTCTTGCCAGTTTCCTAAAAAAGATACACAAATTAACATTACAATGGTGTATAATTTTTCACCTATCAGATTTGAAAAATATGAAAAGATTGATACTGCTGTTGATATAACCTCTATAGAAGTCAATTCAGTGGTACCTATTAAAGATGAGAAATACACATACTCTTTGGTCTAGCAATTTAGCTTATAGAAACATATTTTTAAAAAATATTCACACAAATATATATGTACATGTATATATTTGTGCAGAGATATTCATTGTATCATTATTTGTACAACAGTGAAAAGTTGAAAACAACCAAAAAAGAGGAATGTTTTTGATAAATTATAGACTTTTAATGCTGTTGAATATTATGTAACACTCGAAATACAGGAATGAAGTAGATCTTTATGACATGTTACATATAATATAAACATATGACATGTTATGGTGAAAATCAAGTTGCATAATGTTATGTATCTGGTAGAATTTTTTTGGTAAAAATACATTTATTTACCTTTTGTATTTGTATATTTATAGAAAAAAGACAGGAAAGAAATTAATAAATTATTAACAGTTATTTTTAGTAGTATTCATGGATGGAAATTTATAACAAGAAAAATTTTGATTTTACTTAATAACACCTTGATATTATTTAATATACATAATGATATAATATTTTTGTGGTTGTTCCGTTGCTAAGTCGTGTCCGTCTCTGTGACCTCACAGACTGCAGCACGCCAGGCTCCTCTGTCCTCATTTGTCTCCTGGAGTTTGCTCAAATTCATGTCCATTGAGTCAGTGATGCTATCCAACCATCTTATTCTCTGCCGCCCCCTTCTCCTTTTGCCTTTAGTTTTTCCCAGCATCAGGGTCTTTTCCAGTGAGTCAGTTCTTCACATCAGGTGGCCAAAGTATTGGAGCGTCAGCTTCAGCAGCAATCCTTCCAATGCATATTCAGGGTTGACTTCTCTTAGGAGTGACTGGTTTGATCTCCTTGCTGCCCAAGGGACTCTCAAGAGTTTTTTCCAGTGCCACAATTTGAAAGCCTCAGTTCTTTGGCACTCAGCCTTCTTTACGGTCCAACTCTCACATTGTTTGTATATATATAATATAATGATCATATCCCATAATAATGTACATAATAAAATAAAAGTATAATGTAAAAATAAAATGGAAAGTAAGAACTATGCCAAAATTACAGAGCTCATAAATGGCAGAAATATAATTTAGTTCAAGCTCTGTGTGACTCCAAAGTTATCTTCTCCACTATTCCACCCTCTAGGATAACAGCATTATTGAACATTGGTCCTGTTTTCCCATATACTACATGTAATTATATATAATTAGGTTTCCTAGAGAGTTATATGTTACAACTTGTCAGGAAGGAGAGGAGACTTTAAAATAAACTTTATTGTAAGTTTATTCCAATAAATGGTAAAAGAATAAACCTGCCCAGCTAATTTTATTGGAACCTTGAATTTCAAACCAAGTAAAGACGATATCTGCAAGACATTATTTGACAATCTCACTTACAAAAATAGTGCTAAAACCTTGATGTTTGTTAGAAATCAACACAATACTACAAAGCAATTATCCTTCAATTAAAAATAAATATGAATTAAAAAAAATTAGCTAAATGAACCCAATAGTATATTAAAAAAATAGTTTATCATGGTAAGGTCAAGTTTATTCTAGGAATGTAAGGATGCTTCAGCATCCAATATTATATTAATTTACATTACTGGGCTAAAGGAAAAAATAACCTATAGTTGTAACAATAGATGTAGACAAAGCACTGGATGGAATTCACCTTCTATTTTGATTAAAAAGTAGCTTTCATAAAATTAGAAATATACGGTGTAGGGAGGCACTTTCGTGTCCTATGTAAACCTCCACAGTGTTAACTGTTCCCCTACATTTCAATAGTTTCTTAGTATATGCAACTGAGGCTCTACCCGAGGGCTACCTCTGGTTCCTGGAATATATGTGGGGCAGACTGGAAGTGTTATGAAGAGTGTGGTTTCAATAATAGCTCCCAGTAAAAGGATGGACAAGCTTTGATGAATAAATACCTCAGCTTCCTCAGTCCTTGTTTTGGCAGCGGGCGGTCTTATACGACAGGTAGGTAAGCTTTTTTGGTAAAAGGGAAGATAGTAAATAGTTTAGGTTTTGTGGGCAATGTGGTCTCTGTTGCAACTATTGAACTCTGCTGTTGCAGTGCAAACATAGTCATAGATGGCACCTAAAAGATGAGTGCACCTGTGTTCCAATAAAACTTATTTATAAAAATAAACTGTGGTTGAAAAAAAAAAAAACAAATAACTGTGGTTGAATTTGGCCCTTAGCTGTAGTTTGTAGAGCCCTTTCTACATAGTTCTCCAGAAATTTTTGGCAGTATTAGGACCCAGGTGCCCACAATATAGGCTGCCCTGGTGACTCAGTGGTACAGAATCTGCCTACAATGCAAGATGCATGGGTTTAATCCCTGGGTCATGAAGATCCTCTGGAGAAGAAAATGGCAGCCCACTCCAGTATTCTTGCCTGGGAAATCCCATGAACAGCGGAGCTTGGCTCCAGCCCATGGAATCGCAAAAGTGTTGGACATGACTTAGCACCTGAACAACAGCAACAACAAGCCCACATTGTATGGTAACTTGCTCATTTATGCATCGTATTTATTTTTTTTCCCTTTCTAACTTCACCCTCTCACACTCTATTGGTGCTACTTGCGATAGCTTCCTACATAGACTGCTTGTCAAATTCTTATCTCAGTGTCTACTTATGCAAAAATCCAAGCTAGGACAGTTGATATCAGAGGCGATTCTGTGAAACAGAACCTCAGGATGGGATTCTGAAAACAAGGACAACAGCAAGGACCTAGAAGGCCATGAGGACCTCATGGCTGTCCTAAGTGTGGCATTGACATCCCCCAGGATTCTGTAGCATCATAAGTACTAGGATTCTCACCTCTAGTGGATTGTAATGTGATGTAGGTGGAATGGGATGCACTGACTTATATAAACTCTTGTGCTTGAAATATATTAAGACAATGATAACTCTAAAGCATATGAAGATGGTTAGTTGTTATGAAAAGCCATAGTAGCCTTAAAGAAAGAAAATGATGGAGTTGGGAAAGCCACATATCAATTTGGGATACTCTGTGAAAACCAGAAGGCCTCCATGGCTCTGTTTTAACAGACATTCATCTCCTGAACACAATAGATTTTGCTGAATATTTGGTTCCAAAAGTAGCCTTCAGTTAGTGATCTGATGTCAGTCAGATTTGAATATGAGAGGGGCAGAGTTATAAAGGAGGCTGAAACAATCTCCTGTTGAAAGTCAGGGACTGAGACACAAGGAATAGGACTCTTAGATTTGGAAGGGATTAATCTGAGGATGTACTTAGAAACATCAAACCCCAGATTTCACTGAATTTCAAGGGCTGGCTTGCTAGAGGAACCAGCCTTCCATTTCCCAAAGACTGTGCAAAGGTCTTGTTGAGGTGATGGCCTCATAAAGTGATACTTTTCCTTCACAAGGTCAATTCCAACCTTCTGTCACTGCTTATGGGTCAGTAACCAAGGTCAAGTCTCAGCATGGCCCAGCTGAGTAACTCGTGTCCCTGTATTGGATAGAAGGGATTATTCACTCAATGAGCTGCAGGGCCTGGCTAGTAGGTGGCAGCAGAACTGGGAGAACATGTCTGGGAATGGAACCTGAGGGGGCTGGACCAGAGAGGGCAGGCTATGAGACAAGATGATGGATGTGAGGATATTATCGAATGACTCAGGATTTAACATCTTGTCAACAATGCCTAGAGCCAGTCCTAATACCCTTCTGAAATATCTCCTTGAGAAAATTGAAGCATTATCAATGTTTTGTAAATTTGTATGCTAAGCTCAGTAGTGTACCATAAATATATTTTTCCTTATAAAATTTTACTCTAGTTTTTAATAATAGTAAGAAAAAGGGGATAATAATGCAGGTCAATCTAAATGTTTATCAGGATAGAAATAGTTTAGTAAATATTTTTATGGACAGTATTAGAAAGTTGTCTGTTATATTATTTAAGGTGAAATAAACAAGCTATTTGCTAGGTCTCCTTACCTTTCTCTCTGTGACCTCATGAGCATACAGAGATGTTTGGAAAGATATCTATGAAACTATTGCCAGTGGTTATTAAAAGGAGAAAATAAATAAGTAAAAAAGAATGACTTTCAATTTCTATATTCTTCAGGAAATAAATGAAAGGAAAATGAAGCAGATTTAGAAGAATCATTTTGGTTGTTGTCTTTTTTCTCATTTCCAAATTTCATACAAACATATATTCTTTTCATAATAAAAGATAAAAAGAAACAGAGCTAATATCACTATTGTGATATTGTATTTTAAGTGCACTTAGGATACCTCTAATATGTGATACCTTCTTGAGGGCAGTTTGGCATTGCTTTTGAAATAAAAATCGTATGTCACCTTTGAACCCAGAAAATCCATTTTATAGACAGTTAACCTAACATCTCATGCATGCTTCCAAAGATACATGCTTAACTAATTTTCATTATACTACTACTTTCTTATAAGAGCAAACTCTGAAGGATATACTTCAGGCAGAAGGAAAGTGATTCTACAAGCAAAGTTTGAGGTACAAGAATGAATATGAAACAAAGAAAGTGGTAAACAGAGAAGCAAATGTAAATAAATATTAATTGTGTAAAACCAGTGACAGTAATATACAGTGAGATTAAGAAACACCTCAACAGAAAAGAATTAACATACTGGGAAACAATAGAACATATGCCAAGAGGAGGTGAAATGGAATTAATGGGTTCAACATTCTTGCCCTTTCTTAAAGAATGGTAAGGGTTTGAATAAGCTTAGATTTTGAAAAGTTGTAAATTCCAGGGTAAATATTAAAATTTCAAACTTGTGGAAAGAAAAATTGGAGGGATAAAGTTGTTTAGACTTGCATATGCATGTATACAGAGAAGGACATGGCAACCCACTCCAGTACTCTTACCTGGAAAATCCCATGGATGGAAGGACCTGGTGGACTGCCGTCTATGGGGTTGTACAAAGTCAGACATGGCTGAAGTGACTTAGCAGCAGCAGCATGCATGTATAAAGCTACAAAGAAAAAGCAGGGAAATGATTACTATAAAAACAAGAATACTGGACCATCACCCTGATACTAAAACTAGACAAAGATATCACGAAAAGGGAATTACAGGCCAATATCACTGATGATACTGTCAATCATCAGTCAATCCTAAAGGAAATCAGTCCTGAATATTCATTGGAAGGACTGATGCCGAAGCTGAAACTCCAATCATTTGGCCACCTGATGTGAAGAACTGACTCATTGAAAAAGACCCTGATGCTGGGGAAGTTTGAAGGGAGGAGGAGAAGGGGATAACAGAGGATGAGGTGGTTGGATGGCAGCACCAACTTGCTGACATGAGTTTGAGTAACCTCCAGGAGCTGGTGGTGGACAGGGAAGCCTAGCGTGCTGCAGTCCATGGGGGTTGAAAGAGTCAGATGTGACTGAGCCTCTGAACTGAACTGAACTGATAACTGAGAACATAGATGCAAGAATATTCAGCAAAACACTAACAAACAAAACCAACAATACATTAAAAGGATCATACACTAGGATCAAGTGTGATTATTCCCAGGGATGCAAAAATTATTCAGTATATTCACAAATTGTTTAGTGTATAGTGTGTACTCAGTTGCATCTGACTCTTTGTGACCCCATGAACTATATAGCCTGCCAGGTTCCCCTGTTCATGGGATTTTACAGGCCAGAATACTGGAATGGGTTGCCATTTCCTTCTTCAGGGAACCTTCCCAGCCCAGGGCTCGAACCTGCGTCTCCTGCATCTCCTGCATTGACAGGCAGGTTCTTTATCACTGAGCCACCTGGGAAGTCCCAACAGTGTATACACCTCACCACTGGAGCGGAGAGCGGCCGAGAGGAGATACCCTACGTCCAAGGAAAGAGAAATCCCAGTAAGACGGTAGGTGCAGAGAGAGGGCATCAGAGGGCAGACAGACTGAAAGCACAGTCACAGAAGGCTAACCAATCTGATCACAGGACCACAGCCTCATCTAACTCAATGAAACTAAGCCATGCCGTGTGGGGCCACCTAAGACAGATGGGTCATGGTGGAGAGGTCTGACAAAATGTGATCCATGGGAGAAGGGAATGGCAAACCACTCTAGTATTCTTGCCTTGAGAACCCCATGAACAGTATGAAAAGGCAAAAAGATAGGACACTGAAAGATGAACTCCCCAGGTCAGTAGGTGCCCAGTATGCTACTGGAGGTCAGTGGAGAAATAACTCCAGAAAGAATGAAGGGATGGCGCCAAAGCAAAAAGAACACCCAGTTATGGATATGACTGGTAATAGAAGCAAGGTCTGATGCTGTAAAGAGCAATATTGCATAGGAACCTGGAAAGTTAGGTTCATGAATCAAGGCAAATTGGAAGTGGTCAAATAGGAGGTGGCAAGAATGAACTTTGACATTTTAGGAATCAGAGAACTAAGATGGATTGGCATGGGTGAATTTAACTAATATGACCATTATATCTACTACTGTGGGCAAGAATTCCTTAGAAGAAATGGAGTAGCCACCATAGTCAACAAAAGAATCCGAAATGGAGTACTTGGATGCAATCTCGAAAACGACAGAATGATCTTTGTTCGTTTCCAAGGCAAACCATTCAGTATCAGAGTAATCCAAATCTATGCTCCAACCAGTAATGCTGAAGAAGCTGAAGTTGAACGGTTCTATGAAGACCTACAAGACCTTCTAGAACTAACACCAAAAAAAGATGTCCTTTTCATTATGGGGGACTGGAATGCAAAAGTAGGAAGTCAAGAAACACCTGGAGTAACAGGCATATTTGGCCTTGGAGTACAGAATGAAGCAGGGCAAATGCTAATAGAGTTTTGCCAAGAGAATGCACTGGTCATAGCAAACACCATCTTCCAACAACTCAACAGAAGACTCTACACATGGACATCACCAGATGGTCAACAACAAAATCAGATTGATTATATTCTTTGCAGCCAAAGATGGAGAAGCTCTATACAGGTAGCAAAAATAAGACTGGGAGCTGACTGTGGCTCAGATCATGAAATCCTTATTGCCAAATTCAGACTTAAATTGAAGAAAGTAGGGAAAATCACTAGACTATTCAGGTATGACCTAAATCATTTCCTTTATACAGTGGAAGTTAGAGAGATTTAAGGTACTAGATCTGATGGACAGAGTGCCTGAAGAACTATGGAAAGAGGTTCATGACATTGTATAGGAGACAGGGATCAAGACCATCCCCAAGAAAAAGAAATGCAAAAAAGCAAAATGGCTGTCTGAGGAGGCCTTACAAATAGCTGTGAAAATAAGAGAAGTGAAAAACAAAGGAGGAAAGGAAAGATATACCCATTTGAATGCAAAGTTCCAAAGAATAGCAAGGAGAGATAAGAAAGCCTTCCTCAGTGATCAATGCAAAGAAATAGAGGAAAACAACAGAATGGGAAAGACTAGAGATCTCTTCAAGAAAATTAGAGATACCAACGGTACACTTCATGCAACGATGGGCTCCATAAAGGACAGAAATGGTATGGACCTAACAGAAGCAGAAGATATTAAGAAGAGGTGGCAAGAATACACAAAAGAACTATACAACAAAGATCTTCATAACCCAGATAATCACAATGCTGTGATCACTCACCTAGAGCCTGACATCCTGGAATGTGAAGTCAAGTGGGCCTTAGGAAGTATCACTATGAACAAAGCTAGTGGAGGTGATAGAGTGCCGGTTGAGCTATTTCAAATCCTCAAAGATGATGCTGTGAAAATGCTGCACTCAATATGCCAGCAAATTTGGAAAACTCAGCAGTGGCCACAGGACTGGAAAAGGTCCGTTTTTAATCCAATCCCAAAGAAATGCAATACCAAAGAATGCTTAAACTACTGCACAATTGCACTCATCTCACATGCTAGTAAAGTAATGCTCAAAATTCTCCAAGCCAGGCTTCAACAATACATGAACCGTGAACTTCCAGGTGTTCAAGCTGGTTTTAGAAAAGGCAGACGAACCAGAGATCAAACTGCCAACATCCGCTGGATCATTGAGAAGCAAGAGAGTTCCAGAAAAACATCTATTTCTGCTTTATTGACTGTGCAAAGCCTTTGACTGTGTGGATCACAACAAACTGAGGAAAATTCTGAAAGAATTTCAGATCTGCCTCTTGAAAAATGTGTATGCAGGTCAGGAAACAACAGTTAGAACTGGACATGGAACAACAGACTGGTTCCAAATAGGAAAAGGAGTACATCAAGGCTGTATATTGTCACCTTGCTTATTTAACTTATATGCAGAGTACATCATATGAAATGCTGGGCTGGATGAATCACAAGCTGGAATCAAGGTTGCCGGGAGAAATATCAATAACCTCAGATATGCAGATGACACCACTTTTATGGCAGAAAGTGAAGAAGAACTAAAGAGCCTTTTGATGAAAGTGAAAGAAGAGAGTGGAAAAGTTGGCTTAAAGCTCAACATTCAGAAAACTAAACTCATGGCATCTGGTCCCATCACTTCATGACAAATAGATGGGAAAACAGTGGAAACAGTGGCTGACTTTATTTTTGGGGGCTCCAAAATCACTGCAGATGGTGACTGTAGTCATTTAAAAGACACTTACACCTTGGAAGGAAAGTTATGACCAACCTAGACATCATGTTAAAAAGCAGAGACATTACTTTGCCAACAAAGGTCGATCTAGTCAAGGCTATGGTGTTTCCAATGTCATGTATGGATGTGAGAGTTGGACTATAAAGAAAACTGAGTGCTGAAGTATGATCCTTTTGAACTGTGGTGTTGGAGAAGACTCTTGAGAGACTCTTGGACTGCAAGGAGATCCAACCAGTCCATCCTAAAGGAAATCAGTCCTGAGTGTTCATTGGAAGGACTGATGCTGAAGCTGAAACTCCAATACTTTGGCCACCTGATGTGAAGAGCTGACTCTTGAAAAGACCGTGATGCTGGGAAAGATTGAAGGTGGGAGAAGGGGACGACAGAGGATGAGATGGTTGGATGGCATCACCAACTCGATGGACATGAATTGGGGTGAACTCTTGGAGTTGGTGATGGACAGGGAGGACTGGCATGCTGTGGTCAATGGGGTCGCGAAGAGTTGGACACGACTGAGTGACTGAACTGAACAAACTGGAGAATAAAAACCATAGGGTCATCTCAATAGACGTAGTAAAAGCTTTTGACAAAATTCAACATGATTTATGATAAAAGCTGGGAATAGGGAAGTTTCTTCAACTTAATAAAGGCCATATATAACAAGCCCACAGGCTTCCGTAGTAGCTCAGTTGGTAAAGAATCTGCCTGCAGTGCAGGACACCCGGATTTGATCAGAGGAGTCAGAGTCCCCAGCTTCAAACTATACTACAAGGGTACAGTAATCAAAATGGCATTACACTGGCAAAAAATCCAGAAATATAGATCAATGGAACAGGATAGAAAGTAATAAAGTCATGTGCCTATGGACAACTAAACTATGACAAAGGAGGCAAGAATGTACAGTAGAGAAAAGACAGTTTCTTTACTATGTGTTTCTGGGAAAACTGGACATCTGCATGTAAAAAAATGAAACTAGAGCCCTCTAACATCATACACAAAAATAAAGTCAAAATAGATCAAAGACTTAAGTGTAATATCGGACATACAAAACTCTTAAAGAAAAACAGAGAAACAACACACTTTGACATTAATCACAGCAGTATCTTTTTGATCCACCTCCCAGAGTAATGAAAATGAAAACAAAAATAAACAAATGGGACCTAATTAAACTTAAAAACTTCTGCACAGAAAAGGAAGTCATGAACAAAATGAAAAGACAACCCACAGAACGGGAGAAACTATTTGCAAACAAAGCAACCAACAAGGGATTAATCTTCAAAATATACAAACAGGTCATGCAGCTCTATGTTAAAAGAAAAATGGGCAGAAGGTATAAATAGATATCCCTCCAGAGAAGATATACAGATGGCCAAAAAGCACACGAAAAGATGCCAAACCTCACTAATTGTTGGAGAAATGCAAATCAGAACTACAATGAGGTATCACTTCGTACCAGTCTGAATGGCCATTATCACAGTCTACAAGCAATAAATAAAGGCTGCATTGTTGGTGAGAAGGTAAATCGGTGTAATCACTGTGGAGAACGGTGTGGAGCTTCCTTAAAAAATTAAAAATAAAACTCCCATATGATCCAGCAATCCCACTTATGGGCATATATCTGGAGAAACCATCATCTGAAAGGATACATGCACCCTCGTGTTTGTTGCAGCCCTGTTTCAGCACTGTTTACCTTGGCTGAGACAGGGAAGCAGCCTAAATGTCCATCAGCTGAGGAACAGATACAGAAGATGTGGTACAGAGATATACAGTGGGATGTACTTAGCCATAGAAATGAAATAATGCTATTTGCAGCAACATGGATAGACCTACTCGAGATTACCATAGTAAGTAAAATAAGTCAAAGAGTGATACCATATGATATTGCTTACATGTGAAATCTAAAAAAATGGTATAAGTGAACTCATTTAAAAAGCAGAAATAGAGTCACAGATGTAAAATATAAGCTTATGGTTTGTTGCTGTTGTTCAGTCACTGAGTTGTGTCTGACTCTGCCACCTGATGGACTGCAGTGTGCCTGACTTTCCTGTCCTTCACTATCTCCCAGAGTTTGCTCAACTCATGTCCATTGAGGCAGTGATATCATCCAACAGTCTCACCCTCTGCTGTCTCCTTCTCCTGCTCTCAATTTTCCCCAGCATCAGGGTCTTTTCCAGTGAATTGGCTCTTCACATCAGGTGGCCCTTTGGAGCTTCAGCTTCAGGATCAGTCCTTCCAGTGAATATTCAGGGTTGATTTCCTTTAGGATTTTTTTTTTCTGGACAAAGGTTTCTTTTTATTCATAACATAGGCAAAGTTATTTAAGTCAATACATTTTAAAAGATTTTCACACGTCCTGATTCTTTCCACTGCCAGTCACCGTAGTTCCTCCAAAGTTGTCATCTTCAAGGCAGCCCTTTCAAAAAGTTCTGTTCAATCTACAGCTGTGATATTTGCCACAGTTGTTTTAGTTGGGCCTCTTTGATCTTCAGTGGAGTGCACTTCAAAGTTTGCCACCTGTAATCTTTAAGATTCAATTTCCTCAAGCAGTTTACTATAGGATCCTATTTAGGGTCAGGAGATGGGATCTGTCTAGTTCTCTAAAAACTTATCAAGTTCAAATCATATTAATTCCTAAGTTATCACACCCTAAAACTTGAGAGATCATTGGGATATGCCAATACCTTTGGGAAATCCAGACACTGTATTCCGAAGATAAAAGCCTAAAAAAGAGGCCCACATTTGTTTGTTTTATGTCAACATTAAAACTGAATACTAGGATCAGTACAGCTGGTAATTTGAAAGCTTATTTTTAACTTTATAGCCTGGAAGCAATCTTTATGCTTATCAATACACACCCATTTTATGGATCATGTTCCTGCTTCTCTGTATCAAAACTCATACTGAACAATGAGTTTTGGGTTGCAAAAGAGGGTTTACTTTCGCACTTGTCTGTAAGTCTTTGTCCACAAATTAAACAAAAACAAACACAAGTGCTTCCTTTAGGATTGACTGGTTTGATGTCCTTGCAGTCCAAGGGACTCTCAAGAGTCTTCTCCAGACCCGCAGTTTGAAAGCATCAATTTTTTGGCACTCAGGCTTCTTTATGGTCCAACTCTCACATCTGTACGTGACTACCAGAAAAACCATAGCTTTGACTATATGAACCTTTATCAGCTAAGTGATGTCTTTATTTTATAATGCACTGTCTAGGCTGGTGTGCAGCAGTTCTTGGGGTTGCAAAGAGTCAGACACAACTGGGCAACTGAACAACAACAACAACAGCAAGAACAACTAGGTTTGTCATAACGTTTTTTCCCAAGGAGCAAGCGTCTTTTAATATCATGGCTGCAGTCATCGTCACCAGTAATTTTGGAGCCCAAGAAAATAGAATCTATCACTGTGTCCACTTTTTCTCCATCTGTTTGCCATGAAGTGATGGGACTGGATGCCGTGATCTTGGTTTTTTGAATGTCAAGTTTTAAGCCAGCTTTTTCGCTCTCCTATTTCACCCTCATCAAGACTCTTCAGTTCCTCTTCACTTTCTGCCATTAAAGTGGTATCATTTGCATATTTGAGGTTGTTGATATTTCTCCTGGCAGTTTTGATTCCAGCTTGTGATTCATCCTACCTGGCATTTTGTGTGATGTACTCTGCATATAAGTTAAATAAGCAGAGTGATAATATACAGCCTTGATGGACTCCTTTCCCAATTTTGAACAAGTCTGTTGTTCCATGTCCAGTTCTAACTGGTGCTTCTTGTCCTGCATACAGGCTTCTTAGGAGACTGGTAAGGTGAAGTTAAGAACACGCAAAGAGAGAACAAGGAAGGTGTTCTCAAAATCGGCACTTCTCACTGTTCGTCATATATTGATTCTCTGAGCCACCTCCAGAGATACTTACATAACTGGGGTGGCAGGGAGCACCAGCAGTGGGCGTTTTAGAAGCTCTCCAGGTGATTCTGATGTGCAGCCTGGCTGAGACCCATGCTGGTTTACAGGATGGGTGCTATTAAAATACATTTTACACTATCTCTTCAGTTGACAAATTGAGTTCCAGAGACATAGAAAAGTTGGTGTGTAAGTGTTACTCTCGGAGAAGGCGATGGCACCCCACTCCAGTACTCTTGCCTGGAAAATCCCACGGATGGAGGAGCCTGGTAGGCTGCAGTCCATGGGGTCGAGAAGAGTCAGATACGACTGAGTGACTTCACTTTCACTTTTCACTTTTATGCATTGGAGAAGGCAATGGCAGCCCACTCCAGTGTTCTTGCCTGGAAAATCCCAGGGACGGGGGAACTTGGTGGGCTGCTATCTATGGGGTTGCACAGAGTTGGACGCGACTGAGGCGTCTTAGCAGCAGCAGTAAGTGTCATTCTGATACCTTCTTAGGTTTCTAGGACCATTTTCAGACCTTTATCCCAGGGGCATTCATGCTCTTAATGTTCCCACCCGACCTCATATTACATTAAAATATAGTCACCCCACATTCACTGTAATTGATACAGAATTATGTGAGTCCTGCTGTAGTTTGAATTGTTACTTTAAAAGATACTAGGGTCATTTGGGGGCCAGGTCTCAGACATTACCTTAGACCCTTGCAGTTTCTTGGCTTTGAGGGGTGACAGACCCAGAGCCCTTGGTGTATTTCGTCCCTAAGAGTTCAGATGAAGAACAGCGTGAATCTTGCCTACCTGCATGGCCTCCATGCGGCACAGTGACTCTGCGTCCTGAGTCTGAGTCTCTGCGCATGTCCCCAGCCCAGTTTCAGGTGTTGCGTGCATTCAAAGCCCCAAGCTATCCGGCTTAGCTGCTGGCAGTGTGGATGAATATAACTTTGCCAGCTCACTTGAGTTCCTTGCCGCAAAGCTGGCCCAGCAGCTACTCACAAAGCATGTCTGGGCGGGGACAGTAACTGTTTTTCATCAACTGCCAGTCAGTGATGACTCCGGTCAGAGCTTCCACCATAACCGCTGTGAAGCGCATCTCCCAGCAGCTGGCCCTGGTCGGTCATCGAGGGCAGACTGCTGGTCAAGAAAGCCCCATTGGAGGGTACCTTCTGCACAAGCCTGTGCCCGAACATCAGTTAAATCTACTTTGAACCATGCAAATGTGCTGGAGAGCAATTTCCTCAAGAAGAATCTGCAAAGAATAACAAGTATATGAAAAGATACTCAAAATCATGAGTAAGCAGAGAAAAAAGTAAATTAAAATAATACAAGAGCCCTTTGTACCAGAGATTCCCAATCCTGACTACTTTAGAATCACTTGGAAAGATTTAAAACAAAAACAGACACATCACCCAGGTCCTCCCCTAAGAGATTTGGATCCACATGCTCTGGGTGGGGCTTGGACATTTTTGTTTTTTTTGTTTTTGTATTATTTCAAAGTTTCCTGAGGTGTTTCTTTGGAATTAAAGGGCTATTGCACTGGCAGTAAGTACAAAGCTGGGGAAGTGCTGGCAGGGGTGGCAGAGATTCTCGAGAGAATCTGGCACTGTTTGTTTGCACTAAGGGCATGCCTCATCTGAGACATCTCTGCCTCAGCAGTTCTGCTCCTAAGTGTATGTACACCAAAGAAAATTTTCCTCAGCTCCATCAAGGGACTTGTACAAGGTATTGATTGCAGCATTATTTGTAATGATGAAGCCAGAGAAAACCCGAGTATCCACCTGGGAGAGCGGATGTTTCAGTGGGGTGGTCGCACAAACAGCAGTTAAGTTGATGTGCCGAGTGCACTATCCTTGGGTCTTAAAAGCATAGTGAAAGTAGGGAGAATCTAAAACAACCATACTCATTTTGCCAGACCATTTGCTGTATAAGATGGAGGAGAGTGAGATGAAGGTGAGTAAAATGAGAGCCAGGAGAGGACCAGTGACGACGTGATATGAACTGATGAGTAAGACTGACCTGACCCTCTGCAGCTACGGGAGGAGAAAGAAGGAAAGAAGCTCGTGGGGACCGCATGGAGGAGCAAGGAGAGAAAGGGACTGAGACGGGAGCTCACAAGGAGACAGACCCTCGGGCAGTCTGTCTTGGGAGGTGCAGGTGTATGGAGACAAGAAGGCAGTGAGCATCCAAGTCAGAGCTCGTTTGTGCATGGTGAAAACTCTGACCCAGTTTGGAGGAGTAAATTGGCTTCCAGGAAACTCAGAGAAGCTGTGGCTTCTGGGGAAGTTCCCATGGGGGGGTGGTCTCTATGCACTGAGAGATGGGCTTGACTTGGCTAAAAGGTGCGTGTAGGAGAGGGGGGTCATGAGGAACAGATGAGAGATGGGACCACCAGGCTTTGAAAGCCAGACAGGGGGAGTCAGAACTCAGTTATCTATGTGAAATAGATAACTGAAAATAATGTGCTGTATAGCACAGGAAACTACTCAATACTCTGAATCGGAGAAGAATCTAAAAAGAAAGTGAGTATATGTATTGGGTCAGCCAAAAGTTTGTTCAGGTTTTTTGTAAGATGTTACGGAAAAACCCAAATAAACTTTTTGGACAATCCAATGTATGTGTGACTTGGCTGTATACCTGCATCTAACACAACATTGTAAATTAGTTATATCCCAGTACAATTTCAAAAAACAGCGTAAAAATATTATTCTAAAATATGAGGTAGCATACTGTGGTGACAAAAAGAATCGACTCTAAAACTAGACTGCTTAGGTATATATTTTGGCTTCACTGATTCCTAGTTGTGTGACCTCGACCACCTGTTGTAACCTCTGTGTGCCTCAAAAATGGTGCCTTGTTTGTAAAATCAGGAAAATGTCTGCTAGAATTATCCCAAGAATGAAATGAGCTAATGTTCATCAAGTGCATAGAACATTTGCATAGGATTCCTTAAGTATTATTTAGGTGTTTGTTAAATAAATACAAATAAATGACTCCCTTTTCCTAGGTTTGGGAGACAGATGCCTTTTCTTCCTACTTAAGGAATGGTACCGAAGGGCTTCCTTGATGGAAAGATGTCAGTCAGTAATCATCATGCAACAGGCATGGCTTTGTGGTTTGCATGTTGGATCCAGGGCCCAGAAGGCACTGACAACCAGAATATCCAAACCTGTGGGGATTCTTCTGTCCTGGATTTTCATCTCTCCACAGCTGCTTCCGTAATCCCTGGAACAAGCCTTTTTTGTGGGGCTTACCTGCATTTTAAGGCAAGTGCACTTACCTGGAGAAAGTGTGGAGACAGAAGGCATCTCTCACCAGTGGGGCCTGGACTGGGAGGCGCTGGATGGCCTGGCCCTTGGGTGGCGTGGACTTGGAGTCAGGCAGTACCTGCACAGGGGCTGACACCCAGCAAAGGGAAGGCCTGACCTGGGGTCATTCAGCACTGAGACTGGTGGGGAACACTTTCTCTCTAATTTTAACTGTATTAATTTTCACATGCCACTTAAATTGTTATTATCAAAAAGGAAAGAGAGGAAAAAATCCTCCATTATACTCTCTGGCCTTGTGGAGGTCAAGTGTTTATACATTCATCTTTGTTTAACTTCCTAGTTTCTTAGCTAAGAGATAATGGTGAGAAAAAAGCATTTCTGCATCAATCTTTGAGGAGCTCAAATGTTAGAAAGAGAGATGGGAAGACAGTCATAAATCTCTTATTTAAGAGTCACTTAGAGGTGAGACTGAGGGGCCGGAGCAAGCAGAGGTCATGTGGAGAGGCTGCATCTCAGGGGTGGCAGTCTACCTGGGTTTTGAAAGAAGGATAGTTTTCAAAATCTCAGTTACTCACCGGTTGTGTGACTTTGGACAAGTTACTTGCACTTCAGAAGCTGTTTTCTTGTGACTGAAAACGGGTCATTAAGTACTGCCTGCTAATAAATGTAGTCATGAGGATTAAATGGTAGAATGTTTATGAAGTGCTTAACACAGCCCTGACAGAGAATAAAGCTCAGTCAATGCTTACTGGATGCATGAATGAATGAATGGATTAGCATGCATTGGTACATAGTCCTGAAAGGTCATGGCAAAGCTGGTAATAAGACATCACTGCCTAATTGTTCTCTAGATGATTGATTCTTACCCAAAACCCTTAATTTAAAAATACAAATGATGATTTAAGGACATATGTAACTCTAGTCATTATGCTGTATGCCTTAAACTTATAGAGTGTTATATGTCAGTTATGTCTTAATAAAACTGGAAGAAAAAAGAAAAATACAAATTTTATTTTCTTTTAGATTTTTTCTATTTAAAAATTATTTTGTATTGAACTATAGTTGATTGACAATGTATTAGTTTCAGGTATACAGAAAAGTGATTGATTTATACATATATATGTGTATATCCATCCATATATATATATATATATTCTCTTTCAAATTCTTTTTTAATTTAGGTTATTACAGAATTTGAGTAGTGTTCCTTGTGCTATATAGTAGGTCTGTGTTGTAGTACACACTAATTATATGTAGGTAGTAGTGTGTACATGTTAATCCCAAACTCCTAATTTATCCCTCCCCCATCTGTTCCCATTGGTAACCATTAATTTGTCTGTGAGTCTGTTTCTGTCTTGTAAGTTCATTTGTACTGTTTTTTTAAGATCCCACATATAAGTGGTATCATGTATTGGTTTTTTCTCTGTTTGACTTACTTCACTTAATGTGATCATCTCTAGGTCCATCCATGTTGCTGCAAATAGCATGTTGCTGCAAATAGCATTATTCTTTTTCATGATTGAGTAATATTCCATTGTATATAAGTACCACATCTCCTTTATCGATTCTGCTGTCAATGTATATTTACAATGCTTCATTGTCTCGGCTATTGTAAACAGTGCTGCAATGAACATCGGAGTGCATGTATCTGTTCAGATTATGGTTTTCTCTGGATATATGCCCAGGAGTGGAATTGCTGGATTGTGTGGTAGCTCTATTTTTAGCTTTTTAAGTAACCTCTATACTATTCTCCATAGTGGTTGTACCAATTTACATTCCCACCAACAGTGTAGGAAGTTTCCCTTTTCTGCAGACCCTCTTCAGCATTTATTATTTGTAGACATTTTGGTAATGGCCTTTCTCACTGGTGTGAGGTGATATCTCATTGTAATTTTGATTTGCAAGGAGATGCAGATTTAAAAAAACGAGCAAAAGACTTGAATGGATGTTTCTCTGAAGAAGACATACAGATGGTCAAGTACACGAAAAGGTGCTCAGCATCCTAATTATCAAGGAAATAGAAATGAACCACAGTGAGATATCTCCTCGAACCTGTTAGAATGACTACTATCAAAAAGACAAGCAATAGCAAAGTGCTGGCAAGAATGTGGAGGAAAGGGAACCTTGATGCACTGTTGTAGGAATGTAAATTGGTACAGCCATTATTAAAAACAGTTCCTCAAAATAAAATTAGAAATAGAGCTACCACATGATCCAGCAGTTCCACTTCTAGGTATATGCCCAAAGGAAATGAAATCACTGTCTTGAAGAGATATTTGTACTTCTATATGCATTGCAGCCTTGCTCACTATAGCTCAGATATGGAAGCAAATTAAGTGCTCATCAATAAAGAAAATGATGTGTGTGTGTGTGTGTGTGTATGAAAAGTGGGAAAGTGAAAGTGTTAGTTGCTCAATTGTGTCCTACTCTTGCTACTCCATGAACTGTAGCCTGCCAGTCTCCTGTCTGTGGAATTCTCCAGGCAAGAATACTGGAGTGGGTTGCCATTCCCTTCTCCAGAGGATCTTCCTGACCCAGGTATCGAACCTGGGTGTCCTGCATTGCAGGCAGATTCTTTACCAACTGAGCCACCAGGGAAATATATATATATATATATATATATATATATATATATATATATATAATATAAATATATGATGAAATATTATTTAGTGATAAAAAGAAGGAAATCCTGCCGTTTGTAACAGCATGGGCAGACCTTGAGGACATTGCACTAAGTAAAATAGAGACAAATACTGTCTTATTTCACTTATATGTAGAATCTAAAAATTACAGGCTCATAGAAACAGAAAATAGAATGATGGTTGTCAGGTCCTGAGGGTGGGAAAATGAGGAGAAGTTGCTCAAAGGGAAAAAAACATTCCATTATAAAGTGAATACACTTTTGGGATCTAATGTACAGCATGGTGATTATAGTTAGTATTGTATACTTGAAAAGTGGGATGAGAATAGACCTTTAAAATTCTCACCATAACAGCAGCAACAATGAAATGGATCTCCTTTCTGAAGTCCTGTTCTAGCAATCAGCTTATTTTCCAGGGGAAAATAAGGACTGGAAGCCTCATCTGCATCCCTTAGGACTGGAATCTCATCTATCTAGGTGCTACTGCACTGATACCTGTAGGCAAATCATGACATAGTTGGCAATGAATATTCAAGCTCAGGATCATTCTCCAATTGAATTGAACTTGTTGAAAAATCTTGATATTTTTCTTTGATTTCTCTCATGCTGATCATTTTCTTGAACCCCAGACAGAGATCCAATCTGCAAAACTTGTAAGTCTTACCTTCTGCCCAGGAATTTCTAAGCCTGTACTATAAACAGGGTCTAAATTCTAGCACCCTCTCCCTAGAAGGCAAGTCTGCTCCAAGCATTGATGACACTCCCTTTGTTCTGCTAGTAAACAACCGTGCTGCCTCCATATATCTGAGGCCTGTCGCAAGACTCTGGTTGTTTTTAATTTTTTTTTCTATTTATAAGGGATTAAGCTTATAAGTACTTGTTCCTCTCCTTCATCTCCCAGATTTTCTTAGCATCTAAAGTGACACAGTGAGTGTGATAAGTATTTAATAACTACTTCTTGGGTTGGATGAATGTAGAGCCACAGACCTATCTTGAACCTTATTAAATATCACTAAATGCTTTGGTATTTCATCATGAAAATGGGGTAATGATATTTAATTCAGGAAGGTATTAGGAGGATTAGATATGATCGGTGAGGTATGTCCTGGAAGAGGCATCCCTTCAGAAGAAATGTCAATAATATTAATAACAAGATGTGATTGCGTCAGAAACCACCGAGGTGTGGAGTAGCACTCATTCAATGTGCCTTAGTGACATTCTTCAGCAAGGGATGAAACTTTCGTTTGCTTATCTCTCATCTACTCTTGAACTGCCCTCCTGTAGTTTTCTATTTATGGAAGGAAAAATAACCTCTTAATTTATTTAAGCTTTTGTTTTTTGTTGGGAGGGGCAAGAGAGGTAGCTTCTTGAACAAATTGCAGATGGTTTTAATTTTTTCACTCTCCCACTTCGATCACTTTTTTCGCATAGTCGTTGTATGGCGGGAAGGGGAACCCCTTCCAGGGCCCGAGAGTGGTCTCTTGTCTAATGCTCAGAAATGAATTGTCCGAGGAGACACACGTACTGACAAAGCAAGAGGCTTTATTGGGAAGAGGAACCCAGGTGGAGAGCTGCAGGGTAAGGGAACCCAGGAGAACTGCTTTGTTGCCCTGCTTTTTTCTGATGATGGGGTCAGTTTCTGGGTTGTTTCTGGCCAATCATTCTGACTCACGGTTAATCCTTGTGGCACACGCAATCCTCAGCCAAGATGGATTCCAGTGAGAAGGATTCTGGGAGATGGTAGGACACGTGGTTTCTCCTTTTGACCTTTCCCAGATTCTTCCAGTTGCTGGTGGCTTGTTAGTTCCCTGTTCCTTACCAGGACCTTCTATTGTAAAATAACTCATGCAAGTGGTTACTGTGGTGCCTGACCAGGTTGGGTGGTTTCAATCAGCATTTTCCCTAATAACTGCATTGGTCTGATTTTGACTAATACCTAAAAACTTCTCTTACAACTTTTTTTTTTTTTTTTTTGCATTTGAATGATTTCCTGATCAAGTTTAAATTAATAGGAAATACAGATCTAACTAAAATATTTACTGAAGCATTTGAAATCTATTCTCTGTTATTATTTTAGTCACTCAACACAGCACAATGAACTATACCAATGTCCTGGTCTAAAAAAAAAATTGCTAAAGATGACAGAGTTGGATCTGTCAAATTAGTTGTCATCATACTGAAAGACCAAAGCAGAAATACAAAGGCATTTTGATTAGTATCTGATCATGGTGAAATTTCAGTCATGGAAGTATTTGACGTGAGTGACCTGATCAATAAATTAATTTTGTTGTAACCTTTGAGACTACAGTGTGGTTCATTTTATAACAGATGACGTTTTAATAGGCTCTGCATTCTTTGGGCTAAAAAATTACCAGTTGCTAGAGGACTGTCAACCACTCTCAATTAATATAGACTTCCAAAATTTTTTTTGGCTTAAAATGCTACAGATATTAGAGAGATTTTCTAGGAGATATTTGGCATACCAATGAGAGTTACCTGTATTGCATGTTGTGGTAATCCAGGTGTGTTCCACTTTAGCTGTTGGTCTGTGATGTGAAAAAAGCACAGAAAGTATTCTTTGGAAAAATAAAGTTCTAATTTTATGCTGAAACTAAGTTCATAATGATTCACTTTGGCTCGTGTAACAAACAGTTCATCAGCTAATGACAATCCAGGTGGAATTTTGATATTATTTTGTTGGTGACATACACTCTGGAATTTTACCTTTTCAGTCATTCTGGAGAACTTAAATATGTGTGTAGGTGTTAGTGGGGGCTTCCCAAGTGGCTCAAATGATAAAGAATCTGCCTGTAATATAGGAAACCTGAGTTTGATCCCTGGGTTGGGAAGATCCCTTCCAGGATGGGTGGCCACCCATTCCAGTATTCTTGCTGGGAAACCCCATGGACTGGTGGGCTACAGTCTGTGGTGTTGCAAAGAGTCAGATAAGACTGAACACACACGCATATATGTGTTAGTACCGCAGTGCCATGCTAGATTTTTTCTTAAGTTCAAGTAAACTGTGTATTCTAATCAAATTATTGTTTGTTCACTAGATATATTAAATCGATTCACTAAATGTATTAAATCTATTTTTAAATTCATTGACTTATCCAGTGGTCATGATTAGTACTAGTGAGTCTCCTAACTTGCATGGATTCCGTATTGCTAAGTGACCATATATTCTGGCTCATAGGGGATAGTACTGTCTTTGTGAAATTAAATTATTAACACTGCCTCCTTTTGCTTTCAGAAGTATTTTGGTTTGGAGTGATAAACTACATGATCACTCTACTTATGCTGTCATAGAAGCCATGGTTTCATTGCCTTAATTTCATCGTGGAGGGGTAAAGCATTGTCTTTCTCTCCTCCCTAGAATAAATCCCTTTCCTAGTTTTTTTCCCACACGTTTTACATTCTCTACATCCAGAGGCCGTTTTACTGTGTTTCTGTGGGTTCCAATGGAAGCTTGCATCTAAAGAATGCATTTATAAGAGAACTTTATAGAGATGATCAAAAATATTTTAAGACATAATCATTATATATTTTACTCTATTCCAATGGAGCAGGAATCTTGACTATTGTTCACCATTGAGTACTCAGCCTCTTGCACAGTGCTTGCTTATAACAGATTCAGTAGTGCTATTGAAGGAATAAACAATTTAAAACACCCATTTTTTAATTTGAAAAAACTGAAGTTTCTTCATATACACAATCTTCTTCCATAAAGATGTGAAGACACTCCATGTACCTGCTTGGAATCATTGGTTAGGAAAATATTTCTCAAACATTGTTCAAATAAAGATTACTTGACCTTTGGCCAAAAACTCAGGCTCCCAGCCTCTGCCCCTGAAAGTCTGGTTCAGTAAGTCTCAGATGGCTTCAGGTATACAACAGGCATCATATCTAGAATCCTTTCCAAGTCCACGTCTTTGAAATCTTTGTTTCATTTTATTGTCAAAAGGACATTTGCTTGAATTCCTACTAGGCTGTCCATCTTTCTACAAAGTCACTACTAATTAATTATAGAGAGAGTATTAGACTGAAAAGAAACTGGGTTCTGCCACATAACTGGTCTTATCACTTCCTCTCTTCGGATACAAATTTTCTCAACCTTAGAGGGACAAAGCTGAACGACAAGATCTCCTAGCCCTCTTTCAGCTCTATTATCAGGTAATTCTTGTCTTTGAAACCTGATAGATATCTGGCCAGGTAAAAAGTGCTCCATGAGACATTTTCAACAAAATGTGTAAGTACTTTGTCTTTGTTGCGTCGTTTATAAGAAATTAACTATGGACTAATTACAAACTGAAGAGATATTTTTAAACTTTTAGGTTACTTAAGTACCATTCTTCATAAACAAACTTCTATACCAGTTTATTTAGGATTCCCTAGAAACATGTTTTGGGAACTGATCGATAACTTTTTATTTGAGGTTAAAAATGATTTCTTAACTCTTGCTAATTGTATAGAGCCCTCTAAAGATATTTCTACAGATAAGAAAAAAGTCCATCGCATTGGAGTATAATTTGCAGAAGTTAGAAAAGCCTCCCTACCCAAGTGTCCTATTACTAAATTGTAAGGAAAATCAGAATTAATCTTTTTGGTAACTATGCCAAATATTGAATAGATTTCACAAAAAGGGGAGAGAAGGAGACTCTGATGAATATACTCACAGAGAATCATTCATCAGATTAGCCATAGGTGTCAGACTGTGTCTTGGAGGAGTATCAGCCAAATTATATATATTTTTTCCAGAAGTATAAATCAGATTAGATTAACTTTTTCTAGAATCAGAGAAAGAGTGGGAAAGTTTTAAAGCTGGGAAGAAACCTGAGAAGGTCAAGACTTGATGAGCAGAGGGTTCCAAATACCTAAAAGTTGTTGCCAGTAAAAGTGGAAAGATGTTCATGTCTGGTTGGTAAAGAAGCAACAGCAACATTCACTTATTTCAGAATTCTATCTTGGGCTGTTCCCGAAGTCAGATGGAAGAGTTCTGTAAAATGATGTGATAGGAGAAAGAAGGAAGAATTGTATAATTGCAGTTTCTTTATACCAGACGAGCTGTCTGGTGGCATAGTATTGAAGGTGTCATCACAGAGGTGGGATTGATTTTCTTGTATCCTCATATAATTGCCTAACACTCTACTTCTTCCTGTAAGGTGGATTCCACCTAAAGAATAATTATTATTGGTTTAATCCACATTAGCACCGATGTCTCATAGTGGATATTAATCAACTCAATTATCTCTCCAAGTCCAGGTATAAAGAGCAATGAACAGGCTGAAAAATGTTTCTGGAGATAAGCTGGTGATTTTGACACTTCAGGAATGGACAGAAAACGTGGGAAATACGTAGTGAATATTGAAGACTCTGGAAACCAGCCAGTGAGTATTGGTGGCATCACTGTGGTGTGTTCTTATAGTTCACAGTCTTGTTTCCAACAAGAATACAACTTTATTTTTTTTATTACAACCTAGTTCTTCTCCAAAAGGAATTCTTAATCAAAATTCTACATGAAAAAACAATTTTCAGCTATTCTATTACTACTTGTTAATTAGGAAACCTGTGTTTTTTCTGTATATCAATATATGAATTATTAAGAAATTTATTTTAATTCTCACTAATCTAAGGTATTAGGGTGTAACAATTTACTAAACTAATCAAATAATTCTCTACAGTCATTGTAACTCAACTATAAGATGACAAATCTGTGGTTGATTGCATTAACAAATTACATTTTTAAAATGTGATATATAGATTTTTGTATTAATTGCCTGGACTTTTACTGTAATATGTACATTTGTCAGAGCTCAAAAATTTCATATATTTTTGAAAGTTAGAACATGATCCTTTAAGTGAAGTCTTGGTACAGAAAGCAAATTATCTAGCAAGTCCTTTGGTTAAAGACTTGCCTCTAGTTAACTACTTGTGAATTTCCTTTTTAGTAGAGAATTATATTCGAGGGAAATAGTAGAATTCAATTATATACCATATTATTTGACTATCGCTTATGTTTTTAGAAGAAATAATTTAGGACTGTATGTTTTGGGATTGCCTTTTATAAAACTTTGCCTCTGACTAGAGAGCCATTGATGCTGGAGACAAATGGAAGTGTGTTGATGAAATCAGTGTAAGTTTGAATGGACAATTTTATTCTTTGAGGAAAAATATCTTTGTCCCCCTGCACTAACAAGGAAGTTACAAGGCGGGGAAATTGTTCTCTTGATCCTAGATCAGCACTCTTTCCCCTAAAGATGTTTTTCATGGCTCTTTGAGCCTTGCAACTATGTTATTAGGTCTTCACAGTGTAAAGATACTCAGATAAAAAGGTCCCTTTACTAAGGAATTAATCATCTTGAAGATTTCCCTAGACAGTGAGGACATTTTTGAATAAAGAGCATGCATTTTCATCACTGAGTATCTCACGTTACATCTGGATATTTGTACATAATGGTAGAGAAATTTTTTTCAGTTGAGGTCCGTTTTCACCAATGGATCAAAGGAGCAACTGACATCTACGTAAAAAAAGAAGAAATTTAGGAGTTTGTTTTTCCCTCTTAAGGAACATGAAATGGTGACCTCTTTTAAGTTTTGAGCATAGAATTTAAAATTTTATTCCATGAACATAGCTAACGCATTTTAAGTATGTGTAACTGGAGATTATTGACTTCTACCAGGAGCTGATAAATTATAATTTATAGCTCCCCAACTGCTCAAAATTTACCTTTACTTTGTTCTCAGTGCATTAATCCCCAATTTCCTCTCTTAAATATTTTCGATTCAGATAAACTGCTCTGGCCAATGAATTTTTATTTAATTACAAAAGTTCCAAAAATATTCAAATTCATCCGCCACAAATTGAATGTCTGCAGAATAGTGACGGTAATAATATAGAGAAACACAAACTTTTAAAAATATAAATCTCTGTGATTTTCTCAAAGTTGCCTATTTAAGAGCCGATAGGAATTTGTTGGAGAAGGCAGTGGCAACCCACTCCAGTACTCTTGCCTGGAAAATCCCGTGGACAGAGGAGCCTGGTAGGCTGCAGTCCACGGGGTCGCAAAAAGTCGGACATGACTGAGCGACTTCACTTTCACTTTTCACCTTCGTGCATTGGAGAAGGAAATGGCAGCCCACTGCAGTGTTCTTGCCTGGAGAATCGCAGGAACGGCGGAGCCTGGTGGGCTGCCGTCAATGGGGTCGCACAGAGTCGGACACAACTGAAGCGACTTAGCAGCAGCAGCAGCAGGAATTTGTTGATGTGTCTGTGTGTATCATATCTTCTCTTACTCTGTGTCACTGCATTACTATTCTCTTTATTTCTTTGGCATGATGTTGTACCTTTAGGAAAACAGAACTTGACTAATTTTTTTAATGTTCAAGTATATTCCTTCTTATAGCTATTCAATGGCCAGTGTCTGCACGCATGCTATCTTGATTGTTTTAATGGCAATTAGAGATTGAACTAGCAACATCAGTAACATTTTAAACAACCATTTAGGATTGGTTAGTTAATCAGTATAATTAGAGAGCATATTTAAATAATACTCTTGTTATCCTGTGAGAAAAAATTAAATAATTCTATAATATTTTTCAGCTATTACAAATTTACACAGAACAATTTACACTCCCGTAAGAATGTAACACAGATTGCTCTCCTTTCTCTTAAAACTGTATCTGCAGTTATTTTTCTCTTAAACTCACTTCAAGAAAAACCTAACCACCAAAACCTTTCTTATTTGAACCCATCCTTTTAATTCATTTATTTAAAAGAATTCAGCATGTATTTTAAAGACTTAAAGAATAATATAATAAGCATGCATGTACCAAACACCAAATTTAAGAAATAAGCCTTTACAGATGTAGTTGAAGTCTTCTGTTTTTATCGTCTTTGAATGTATTTGGCACATAGCATTGTAAGTTTAAGCTGAATAGTGTGCTACTTTGATACTATACTGTAACATGATCAACTATAGTTATAGTTATCACTGAAGTGATATTTATCACATTATATAATTATAGTACAAGATATCGTTTATATGCATTATAGTGTGTTTTAGATCACTACTTGCTGAAGGCTTGTGAAATTTTTTGCTTATATCTTCCCAACACCCTTCCCTTCCTCCTTTGTCCTACCTACCCCATGAAGACTCAGGTGAATATGCATGTACCAAGCATTTTCCAGCTTCTAATCCTTGTCATATTTATCTGCATATATTTTTCTCAAATTCGAGTCTATTGTACTTCATCAAAGAAGCATAAGATCTGGTAAGAGTAAAACAATTATATAGAAACTAGAAAATGCATGTTGAGAGATTCCTAAATGATTTGTCTTTCATGGACTGCCTAGCTCTGTTGAAAAAATGGGATGGCATTAGTAATGTTTCGGCTACAGGACCCGTTCTGGTATGAGGAAGTTTGGTTAGTAGGTTGTGGATAGATGGGTACTGGTCTTATTAGACTTAGAAATCCTGGGTGCTAGAACCTGAATAATGTAACTGTGTTATTGTTATATTATTATTAAAATAAAAACTTTATTTTAGAAAATAGCTATAGCTTTATAGAAAACTGCAAACATAGTACAGTTTTAAAGCAAATGAATAGAAAAATTTTCTAAACATAGAAAACAGCAAACAGAGAATTCCCATCTAACTAGTACCTGATTTCCTCTATTTTTATTCCAGCTTTATTCAGATATAATTGACATACAGCACCACATAAGTTTAAGTTGTATGGCATAATGATCTGCCCTACATGCTGATTAAATGATTATTACAATTTGTTTAGTGATTATCCATCATCTCATATAGACAGACAATTATATTTTTTTTATGATGAGATCTCTTAGAATTTGCTTTTTAACTTTCATATATAATATAGAGCAGAGTTAATTATATTAATCATATTGTACATCACATCCCTAAGTACTTATTTATCTCACAACTAGAAGTTTGTTCCTTTTTACTGCCTTCATCCAATTCTCCCTTCTCTCCATGGACCCCACCTCTGATAACCATAAATCTGACCTCTTTTTCTTATGAGTTTTTCTGTTTGTTTTGAAGTATATTTGACCTACAGCACTATATTATTTCCTGTTATACAACATAGTGATTTGGTATTTCTATACATTTTTAAATGACCACCCCTTACGATGTTACTATATAAAGATACTGTGTATTTAATGACTATATTCCCTATACTGCACTTTTCATACCTGTGACTCATTTATTTTGCACCTGGAAGTTTGTACTTCTTAATCCCCCTCACCTGTTTCCTTCAACAGTGTCTCCTATTATTAATGTCTTACATTAATATGGTACATTGGTTACAATTAATGAACCAATGTTGATACACTGTTATTTTTTAAAGTCCATATTTTATTTAGACTTTTTAGTTTTTATTTACTGCCCCCTTTCTGTTCTTCTGCATTATTTATTTGTTCAATCATTTATATCAGTGTGGACTGTCAGATATTCATTTTCTACTTTGGGTTATAATCCAGTACTACTTTAAGTTTTTTTGCTCCAAATAACTTTGGCCGTTGAGAGCTCTTCCAGTTGATTCCTGTGTTATTTTGACATACTGACATACACCTGTCATCATCATCATTATTATTTTTTGGTGAAACATGGGAGGATTTCCTTAATCTCTGATATTAAAAGATGCTCCAGGCGCATCTTGTAAATTTCCACCCTAGCCCTATCATTAGCCATTTCTCCAGAGATTCCTCGTTTCTTTTAACTCAGTAAGAGTATGGTATCAGAAACCAAGATCTGGGAGCTTGTTCCTGCAAGTGTGTTGTTGCTTCTAGGTCTCCTCAGCTGACAAAGGAAGGAAATATATGTGCACATAGTAACCTGTGTAGACACACATATCTATAAGTACTTCTCTATGCAATCATCTATATTTGTATTTTATGAGCGTGAGTTTATACTGATAGCTCCAACTTTTTTGATTTTTGAATACTTATCTTGTATTTACTAACCTCATTAATTCACTTATTCTAACATTCTGTCTGTAGGTTCTTTTGGATTTTCTGTAAACACAATCATATCATTATTATTTTTTTCAAATTTTATAACTTCATTTTTGTTTTGCCAGCAATGCACTGGCTAAGACCTCCAATGTAACATTGAATGGAAGTGGTGAAAGTGAATATCTTGTGTTACTCCCAAATTCAGGGGGAGAGCCTGAAATATTTCACAATAATTATGATGTTAACTTGAGTTTTATGGAGCTACCCTTTGTTACTTATGGAAAAATCTCTTCTATTACTAGTTTGCTCAGATATTTTGTAATTAATGTCAATTATTATATAAAATTATTGAATGTAATCTTGTTTTGAGAAGTATAATATATTTATTTATTCCTCAGTCAGCTTTCAAATGATCTTCTTTGACCAAATATGTCATAATATGTCACAACCTAACTTACATTTGTCAGAATTGTATTACTTTAGACATAAGATACAGTAGCATCTAATTTCTCCCCATTCTTTTCTGTGTACAGCCATTACCAAACCTTATAAACTATGAAGCTCACAGTTCAGCATGTGGGCTTACAACATCAATTGATGTAACTGGTGATGCTGGTCCCAATTTAACTGATGTCTGCACCAACACAGGGACCCTTGGATATTCAGAATTTCCAAACAGAGAATCTCCATATTGTCAGGTAATGTTTGGGGTGACACTGTTTCTCTGGGTTATGATATAATCCACATAGAAGTGCTCTTGGTTTAATATTAGAGAAAAAAATTCAGTCAATTAACATTGTTCTTTTGCAAATCTACAACATCCTCTGAAAATGTCTTCACTGAGAAGAAATGCAACAGAGATAGATTTATGGGGCTCTTAATTTAAAGAGCTAATGATCTTAATGGAAAGAAAAAACAAATATACAGTTTAGGGAAAATATATGGGGCTTCCCTGGTGACTCTGACAGTAAAGAATCTGCCTGTAGAGCAGGAGACTCAGTTTGATCCCTGAGTGGGGAAGACCCTCTGGAGCAGGAAATGGCTACCCACTCAAGTATTCTTGCCTGGAGAATCTCATGGACAGAGGAGCCTGGTAGGCTATATATAGTCCATGGGGTCACAAAGAGTTGGACACTACTGAGTGACTAACACTTTCACTTCACTTTTAGGGAAAATATATGTGTCAAAAAAAAAAAGTAGAGTTTTGGGTTCCTTTGTTTGGAGGACTGACTAGGCGATGACAGCAATGCACTGACAGTGAATGATGTCGCAACCCTTGCTCGGTAGAAAGTGAAGTCATGTGCTAAGGCCCTGGGGCCCTAGTCTTTGGGTGATCTGGGCCTAACTGTGGTCCTTCTGTCAGCCTCCTGTCTCTGACCTCATGTGTTATCAACCTTGATTTAGAAACTATTTAGTACCAACTTGGTTTGGTGCCCAGAGGCAAATTTCCTGTATTCTTCACACTCTTTCTCATTATTCTGTATTCTTCACCTAAAATCTGATGCCTGAGTCTTCCTTGATTCTACCCCTTACTCCAGGTTAAAACTTGATTTTTAACGGCTGAGTAATATTCCATGGTGTATATGTACCACAGCTTCCTTATCCATTCATCTGCTGATGGGCATCTAGGTTGCTTCCATGTCCTGGCTATTATAAACAGTGCTGCGATGAACATTGGGGTGCACGTGTCTCTTTCAGATCTGGATTCCTCAGTGTGTATGCCCAGAAGTGGTATTGCTGGGTCATATGGCAGTTCTATTTCCAGTTTTTTAAGAAATCTCCACACTGTTTTCCATAGTGGCTGTACTAGTTTGCATTCCCACCAACAGTGTAAGAGGGTTCCCTTTTCTCCACACCCTCTCCAGCATTTATTGCTTGTAGACTTTTGGATAGCAGCCATCCTGACTGGCGTGTAATGGTACCTCATTGTGGTTTTGATTTGCATTTCTCTGATGATGAGTGATGTTGAGCATCTTTTCATGTGTTTGTTAGCCATCTGTATGTCTTCTTTGGAGAAATGTCTGTTTAGTTCTTTGGCCCATTTTTTGATTGGGTCGTTTATTTTTCTGGAATTGAGCTTCAGGAGTTGCTTGTATATTTTTGAGATTAATCCTTTGTCTGTTTCCTCATTTGTTATTATTTTCTCCCAATCTGATGGCTGTCTTTTCACCTTACTTATAGTTTCCTTTGTTGTGCAAAAGCTTTTAATTTTCATTAAGTCCCATTTGTTTATTTTTGCTTTTATTTCCAATATTCTGGGAGGTGGGTCATAGAAGATCTTGCTGTGATTAAAAAGAATTCATTTGAATCAGTTCTAATGAGATGGATGAAACTGGAGCCCATTATACAGAGTGAAGTAAGTCAGAAAGATAAAGAACATTACAGTATACTAACACATATATACGGAATTTAGATAGATGGTGGCGATAACCCTATATGCAAAACAGAAAAAGAGACACAGAAATACAGAACAGACTTTTGAACTCTGGGGGAGAACGTGAGGGTGGGATGTTTTGAAAGAACAGCATGTATATTATCTATGGTGAAACGGACCACCAGCCCAGGTGGGATACATGAGTCAGGTGCTCGGGCCTGGTGCACTGGGAGGACCCTGAGGAGTCGGGTGGGGAGGGAGGTGGGAGGGGGGATCGGGATGGGGAATACGTGTAACTATATGGCTGATTCATGTCAATGTATGACAAAACCCACTGAAATGTTGTAAAGTGATTGGCCTCCAATGAATAAAATAATATTAAAAAAAAAAAAAAAAAACAAAAAAAAAAACTTGATTTTTAACTGATTGATAACGATGCCTGGCAGTTTGGCTCAATTCTTCTGACTCTGGATTATATCCCTCCTCTAATTAACCCCACTTTAGAAACAGTTTAGAAAGACTTTGATAAAATAAGAGGATAAACTCTTGATGGCAAGAGACATTGTGGAAGAAGGTTTTTGATAGGAATTATTTAGAAAATGGATTTCCCTGATGGCTCAAGGGTAAGAATCAGCCTGCAATGCAGGAGACACAGGACATGGGGGTTCGATCCCTGGATTGGAAGATCCCCTGGAGGAAATGGCAACCCACTCCAGTATCCTTGCCTGGGGAATCCCGTGGACAGAGGAGCCTGGCTGGCTACAGTCCGTGGGGCTGCAAAGAGTTGGATATGACTGAACGACTAAACACATTTAAAGAATATATCTCTGATGACCTCAAACAAAGCAGTTCAATCAGAGAGCTGAAAGTTATTTTAGATGCCTTTTCTTAACCACAGATGGAAAAACACTGTAGTCTAGGGAGTTGAGATTGTAAGAATTCACACAGCTAGACAGTAGCAGTAATAGCGCTTGAACACAGGTCTGAGATTGTGTTTCAGTTAGTCTTGCTCCTCTTTAAAAATTCAAGCAAAAAATGAGGATAATTTTGCCTCTGAAATATAAATATTGTCCTTCCTCTCTTTCCCCCTTGATTTCCTTCTGAGGCCTAGATGACATGGGGCAGGAGGTTCTTTTAGTCATTGGACTCTCTTAGTTGGTGCTCCAGATTTCCTTAGCCTTGGTATCCAGTGTCCTTGAGCTGTTTCTGACTGCCTAGTGGGTGTTGCTCTCAACACTCAAATTGTGGTTTATTGTCTGAGACAGTGTCTCCTATTTTGGGACACTGAAGAGCTACCCTATATGCACCAAAGACTTATGCACTTTGTTTCCTTTAGTAATCATTTTCAGTCAAAAGGAAATGGATCAGAATGAGTTCATTAGTGAAATCAGAAGTATTTAAGTACTTAAGAAAGTACTAGGAAAATATTACTCATACTGTTTTTTATTTACTATTTACAACAACCCTATTATTTGGAATTGAGGCTTTACATGTAAAGGGAAATTTCCAAATAGCACCATCTATCCAGTAAAAGATTTATTAATATAATTTACAACTAAATCTGTTAGATTCCAATGGCTATGCCCTTATTACTATAATACACTGCCTTCTGCAAAAATCTTATTTGGAGGATGTTTCTTATTTTAATTTTCTCAATAATATTTGGAGGTAGATATTATTATCCCCACTTTTGATATAAGGTAAGGTGAAAATTAGGCAAGTTAAGAAATTTGCTCAGAATATTAATGGTATGGAATTCAGATTCAAGACCTCCTTATCTCAAGGCTTACATGTTTTATACTATGCAGTATTTTCTCTACAATAACAAAGAGATAGATTGATTACAAAGTGTTTTATAGACATTAATCCCAATTCTAATCTTATTACATAGATTTTTATGGATGAAAGAATGTCAAAGAGGTAAGCATCTTACCCAATGAAAATAGCTGATGTCAGCACAAGCTGAATTTCAAGAAATGTTTTCAACTCTGAATTTCATGTTGCTATTACTAACCTGTATGAAGTTAGCTAGAATATTTGAAAAGCAATTAGTTAATGCATTTAAAATGGAAAGCTGCAAAGCAGACCTGTTTCTGACAGCTGATTGGCCAAAGATGGGAGAAGATTTTATCAGGTGCTCTTTTGGGTCCCTCAGATACTGAGCAGTCGGCCACAGAGCTGTAGACACTTCTCTTGCTGCTGCTGCTGCTAAGTCGCTTCAGTCGTGTCCGACTCTGTGCGACCCCACAGACGGCAGCCCACCAGGCTCCTCCGGCCCTGGGATTCTCCAGGCAAGAACACTGGAGTGGGCTGCCATTGCCTTCTCCGACTTCCTTGCTAGAGGGAAGAATAAAGTGTTTCTAAGATGATATTTGTTACTTCTTTTAGTTTTAAATACAGACAATGAAAGAAAGCAGAGAGATCAGTGGACATTCCTTTATTCCTATTACAAAGACCAAGCCTTTCCTAAGTGAAACCTTAAGCTTGAGCCAATAGTTATAATATTACAGGCTACGAAGGTAATTTTTTTTGTTTATACATCTTCCACTGAAGTAATCTATATATGGAAAGATTATCAATGGCATAAATTCATCTGCAACATTTGGTTTCAACTTCAGTAGTGTTATTTAAATTCTTTCCAGATGACAAGAAATTTCTTCAGTGACTGGTCTCTGTGGAAAATATTCCTGGCTTCTCTCTTAGCTTCTGTGATAACAACAGCAGTTGGAGTATTGATAGTGAGTCTGGTATATAATGGGAAAAATAATAGTCCCCAGATTATTATACAGCTACCTCAAAACCAGGGGACAGCTACTACCGCAATCAACACGACTGCTGCTCCCACAAGTACTGAAAGTACAACCACCACAGCTGTCACCACTTCAGCTGAACCAACTACTACAACTGACACCACTACCACTGAGGCTACAACCACAACCACTACCACTGCTGCTCCCACATCTACTGAAAGTACAGCCACCACAGTTGCCACCACTTCAGCTGAACCAACTACCACAACAGTTGCCACAACTACCACTGACGCTACAACCACAACCACCACCACTGCCGCTCCCACATCTACTGAAAGTACAACCACCACAGCTGCCACCACTTCAGCTGAACCAGCTACCACAACTGCTATGACTACCACTGAGGCTACAACCACAACCACCACCACTGCTGTCCCCACAACTACTGAAAGTACAACCACCACAGCTGCCACAACTTCAGCTGCACCAGCTACCACAACTGCCACGACTACCACTGAGGCCACAACCACAACCACTACCACTGCTGCTCCCACATCTACCGAAAGTACAACCACCACAGTTACCACCACTTCAGTTGAACCAACTACCACAACAGCTGTCACGACTACCACTGAGGCTACAACCACAACCACTACCACTGCTGCTCCCACATCTACCGAAAGTACAACCACCACAGTTACCACCACTTCAGTTGAACCAACTACCACAACAGCTGTCACGACTACCACTGAGGCTACAACCACAACCACCACCACTGCTGTTCCCACATCTACTGAAAGTACAACCACCACAGTTGCCACCACTTCAGCTGAACGAACTACCACAACAGCTGCCACGACTACCACTGAGGCTACAACCACAACCACTGCTGCTCCGACAACTACAGAAAGTACAAGCACCACAGTTGTCACGACTTCAGCTGAACCAACTACCACAACTGCTGACATGACTACCACTGAGGCTACAACCACAACCACCACCACAGCTGCTCCCACATCTACTGAAAGTGCCACCACCACAGTTGCCACCACTTCAGCTGAACCAACTACCACAACTGCTGACACGACTACCACTGAGGCTACAACCACAACCACCACCACTGCTGCTCCCACAACTACTGAAAGTACAACCACCACAGTTGCCACCACTTCTGCTGAACCAACTACTACAACAGCTGACACGACTACCACTGAGGCTACAACCACAACCACCACCACTGCTGCTCCCACATCTAGCGAAACTACCACCACCACAGCTGCCACCACTTCAGCTGAACCAACTACCACAACAGCTGCCACGACTACCACTGAGGCTACAACCACAACCACCACCACTGCTGCTCCCACATCTAGCGAAAGTACCACCACCACAGTTGCCACCACTTCAGCTGAACCAACTACCACAACAGCTGCCACGACTACCACTGAGGCTACAACCACAATCACCACCACTGCTGCTCCCACAACTACTGAAAGTACCACCACCACAGTTGCCACCACTTCTGCTGAACCAACTACCACAACAGCTGCCATGACTACCACTGAGGCTACAACCACAACCACCACCACTGCTGCTCCCACATCTACTGAAAGTACAGTCACTACAGCTGCCACCACTTCAGCTGAACCAACTACTACAACTGACACCACTACCACTGAGGCTACAACCACAACCACCACCACTGCTGCTCCCTCATCTGCTGAAACTACCACCACCACAGTTGCCACCACTTCAGCTGAACCAACTACCACAACAGCTGACACAACTAGCACTGAGGCTACAACCACAACCACCACCACTGCTGTTCCCACATCTACTGAAAGTACAACCACTACAGCTGCCACCACTTCAGCTGAACCAACTACCACAACAGCTGACACAACTACCACTGAGGCTACAACCACAACCACCACCACTGCTGCTCCCACATCTAGCGAAAGTACCACCACCACAGTTGCCACCACTTCAGCTGAACCAACTACCACAACAGCTGCCACGACTACCACTGAGGCTACAACCACAATCACCACCACTGCTGCTCCCACAACTACTGAAAGTACCACCACCACAGTTGCCACCACTTCTGCTGAACCAACTACCACAACAGCTGCCATGACTACCACTGAGGCTACAACCACAACCACCACCACTGCTGCTCCCACATCTACTGAAAGTACAGTCACTACAGCTGCCACCACTTCAGCTGAACCAACTACTACAACTGACACCACTACCACTGAGGCTACAACCACAACCACCACCACTGCTGCTCCCTCATCTGCTGAAACTACCACCACCACAGTTGCCACCACTTCAGCTGAACCAACTACCACAACAGCTGACACAACTAGCACTGAGGCTACAACCACAACCACCACCACTGCTGTTCCCACATCTACTGAAAGTACAACCACTACAGCTGCCACCACTTCAGCTGAACCAACTACCACAACAGCTGCCACGACTACCACTGAGGCCACAACCACAACCACCACCACAGCTGCTCCCACAACTACTGAAAGTACAACCACCACAGCTGCCACCACTTCACCTGAACCAACTACCACAACAGCTGACACAACTACCACTGAGGCCACAACCACAACCACCACCACTGCTGCTCCCACATCTACTGAAAGTACAACCACCACAGTTGCCACAACTTCTGCTGAACCAACTACTACAACTGACACTACTACCACTGAGGCTACCACCACAACCACCACCACTGCTGTTCCCACAACTACTGAAAGTACAACCACCACAGCTGCCACCACTTCAGCTGAACCAACTACCACAACAGCTGCCACGACTACCACTGAGGCTACAACCACAACCACCACTACTGCTGTCCCCACAACTACTGAAAGTACAACCACTACAGCTGCCACCACTTCAGCTGAACCAACTACTACAACTGACACCACTACCACTGAGGCTACAACCACAACCACCACCACTGCTGCTCCCACATCTAGCGATAGTACAACCACCACAGCTGCCACCACTTCAGCTGAACCAACTACCACAACTGACACCACTACCACTGAGTCTACAACCACAACCACTACCACTGCTGTTCCCGCAACTACTGAAAGTACAACCACCACAGTTGCCACCACTTCAGCTGAACCAACTACCACAACAGCTGCCACGACTACCACTGAGGCTACAACCACAATCACCACCACTGCTGCTCCCACAACTACTGAAAGTACCACCACCACAGTTGCCACCACTTCTGCTGAACCAACTACCACAACAGCTGCCATGACTACCACTGAGGCTACAACCACAACCACCACCACTGCTGCTCCCACATCTACTGAAAGTACAGTCACTACAGCTGCCACCACTTCAGCTGAACCAACTACTACAACTGACACCACTACCACTGAGGCTACAACCACAACCACCACCACTGCTGCTCCCTCATCTGCTGAAACTACCACCACCACAGTTGCCACCACTTCAGCTGAACCAACTACCACAACAGCTGACACAACTAGCACTGAGGCTACAACCACAACCACCACCACTGCTGTTCCCACATCTACTGAAAGTACAACCACTACAGCTGCCACCACTTCAGCTGAACCAACTACCACAACAGCTGCCACGACTACCACTGAGGCCACAACCACAACCACCACCACAGCTGCTCCCACAACTACTGAAAGTACAACCACCACAGCTGCCACCACTTCACCTGAACCAACTACCACAACAGCTGACACAACTACCACTGAGGCCACAACCACAACCACCACCACTGCTGCTCCCACATCTACTGAAAGTACAACCACCACAGTTGCCACAACTTCTGCTGAACCAACTACTACAACTGACACTACTACCACTGAGGCTACCACCACAACCACCACCACTGCTGTTCCCACAACTACTGAAAGTACAACCACCACAGCTGCCACCACTTCAGCTGAACCAACTACCACAACAGCTGCCACGACTACCACTGAGGCTACAACCACAACCACCACTACTGCTGTCCCCACAACTACTGAAAGTACAACCACTACAGCTGCCACCACTTCAGCTGAACCAACTACTACAACTGACACCACTACCACTGAGGCTACAACCACAACCACCACCACTGCTGCTCCCACATCTAGCGATAGTACAACCACCACAGCTGCCACCACTTCAGCTGAACCAACTACCACAACTGACACCACTACCACTGAGTCTACAACCACAACCACTACCACTGCTGTTCCCGCAACTACTGAAAGTACAACCACCACAGTTGCCACCACTTCAGCTGAACCAACTACCACAACAGCTGCCACGACTTCCACTGAGGCTACAACCACAACCACCACCACTGCTGCTCCCACAACTACTGAAAGTACAACCACCACAGTTGCCACCACTTCAGCTGAACCAACTACCACAACAGCTGCCATGACTACCACTGAGGCTACAACCACAACCACCACCACTGCTGTTCCCACATCTACTGAAAGTACAACCACTACAGCTGCCACCACTTCAGCTGAACCAACTGCTACAACTGACACCACTACCACTGAGGCTACAACTACAACCACTACCACTGCTGCTCCCTCATCTACTGAAAGTATAACCACTACAGGTGCCACCACTTCTGCTGAACCAACTACTACAACAGCTGACACGACTACCACTGAGGCTGCAACCACAACCACCACCACTGCTGCTCCCACATCTACTGAAAGTGTAACCACTACAGGTGCCACCACTTCTGCTGAACCAACTACTACAACAGCTGACATGACTACCACTGAGGCTGCAACCACAACCACCACCACTGCTGCTCCCACATCTAGCGAAAGTACCACCACCACAGTTGCCACCACTTCTGCTGAACCAACTACCACAACAGCTGCCATGACTACCACTGAGGCTACAACCACAACCACCACCACTGTTGCTCCCACATCTACTGAAATTGCAACCACCACAGCTGCCACCACTTCAGCTGAACCAACTACCACAACAGCTGACAGGACTACCACTGAGGCTACAACCACAATCACCACCACTGCTGCTCCCACATCTACTGAAAGTACAACCACTACAGCTGCCACCACTTCAGCTGAACCAGCTACTACAACTGACACCACTACCACTGAGGCTACAACCACAACCACCACCACTGCTGCTCCCACATCTACTGAAACTACCACCACACAGTTGCCAGCACTTCAGAGGAACCAGCTACCACAACTGCCACAACTACCACTGAGGCTACAACCATAAGCACCACCACAGTTGCCACCACTTCAGCTGAAACAGCTACCACAACTGCCATGACTACCACTAGGCTACAACCACAACAACTACCGCTGCTGCTCCCACATCGACTGAAATCTGAACCACCACCTGAGCTGAACCAACTACCACAACAGCTGCCACGACTACCACTGAGGCTACAACCACAACCACTACCACTGCCGCTCCTACTTCTACTGAAACTAGTGTCACTACAGTTGCCACCACTTCAGCTGCACCAAATACCACAACAACTGCCACCCCAACCAGTGAGACTGCAACCTCTATAACCACCACTGCCACCGCCTTGTTTACTGAACCCCCAACTACCATATTTGTCACCACTTCAGCTCTACCCGCTGCCACAGCAGCTGCCACTGCTATTACTGAGGCTATGACCCAATAGCCACCACTGCTTCTCCTTCATCTGCTGAACTCCTAACTACCACTGTTGCTACCACTTCAGCTGAAACAACTTCTGCAACAGTTTCCAGCACTGCCAATGGGTTTTCAACCACAATAGACACCACTAGGACCTCCACACAATCCATAGCCATGGTACCATCTGCCACTTATACTTAGTCCACTACCGTAACACCTGCCAGTACTACCACTGAGGCTACAACCAGAACCACCATCAACCAGTATCCTTCCACAACTTCTGCTGAAAACACAGCCACAGCAACAACCACCTCCTCTTTTGAACCCAGCAGGAAGACTCTTAGCACCATCTTTAACCTTACCCTGTCACCGTATCTCCAGACATTTCCTTTACTGAGGGCATTACCACAACTGCAATAAACTGCAATTAGTATTTTAATTGCACTCAGTGTCCATAAGTTCCTGATTCATATTAACTGGATCTGTGACCAGTTAAGATCCAGAGTTCTGGATCTCTTTCTGAATCTTCTCTTGTTATAACACTTTACCAGTTCACCCCTTTCTGTTCACAATAGTATACCCTCTTACTCACCTGAAGCTACAACTGCACAAATCATTCAAAAATTTCAACTCAATTCTGAACTATTTTCATTTGAAAGGAACATACAGTATCAGCTTACCAGAATCTCTAGACACTATTCTTTGCTATTCCATGATATTACACTACCACAATTGCTACCTCTGTCTCAGCAAGCGAATCTAGTCTGCTTTCTAACATAATGTAAGCATTATATTCAATTCTCTTTGCCACCTCCTCAATTAAAATAAAGTCAACACAGATGTTACCAACTCAGCTGACTTTCTAATCACAGCACCATAATGACCTCAGCTGAAATAATAATCTCCATAACCTTGTAATAGAAACAATACCTGTTAATAGAAAATGCAACCACAGTTAAGTGATTTACTGTCACAGTAGATTTAGCAATTTCACTGCCCCTTCAAATGAATTCATAGCCACAATAACATTGCATCAACAATATATAGTGGGTACAGTGTCTGCTGAACTTTTGCTGTAGGGACCACCACATCAGTTAACCCTAGAGTCATACTATCATGTCTTCACACAGTCTTCATACAGTCACTTCTTCATTTCTACAACACCACCATTTGTAATGTATGTGTTACTACAACATACGAGCCTCACTAAACCCTTTATTAACCTATTGGCTGAATCTATAAGCACTGTAACTTCTACTGATATTTTATTCAAAGCTATCCATTACTTATTCATCTGAACCAATGCTGCCTCTATTTATAGTAAATCTAGTAATTCACAACATCACATCCACTTGACATAAATGGAAAATTCATAATGACCTGTTTCATTGGAACTCTAATTAGGATGCTTGGAAATTAAATCCTGATGTCCACTGTCATTACTCTCATACCAGAAACTACAGCTACTATTAGTACCATAGATTATTCTAATGTCAATAACTGCCTGCATGTAACTACAGTGGCCAAAACAGCCACTTCTAAAACAATATGATTTAATGACCAATTCAACTGTTATTAAAATGATAGTGAATTTCATTGTCAAAACATTTAGATTTAACAATACTATATATTAGACCTGATCATTTAATGTGGATAGCCTCTACTTTGTGAGGTTTTAGATAGCACAATTTTCATACAAAGTAAATCCAATCCATTTATTTATGTTGGTAAACTGTTATGATTAAATAAAAATTTGCCAAATGTGAATACAGTCTTTTATTATTTCAACGTTTTAGTTTTTAATACACAAATTCCATATGTAATAGGGAAAATATGGTCTATATTGTAAGGGTGTATTAAATATATGTTTACACATTACAACATTTTTTTAGATTGTGCCAACATTGTTTTCATTTTCTCTTTAAATCATTTTGATGTATAAGTAATATTTTAGGTGTGTCATCGCTATTTTTATTTAATGATTTTGTTTGGCATTCAATTAAATACTTAAAGTAAATATTTACTTATGCTTGATATCTGCTGAAATACCAGAAAAAGCTTAGTTTTAAAAGAAAATAGAATGTCGATAGTAATAAACTTGTAAATTTGGATCCTTTACTTAAAATTTCTGGCAGTTGACAGGTTTAAACTAATATTGATGGTATATGCACTTTACAGCAGTCCTACTAAGTCAGAAGCCTCAAGGGTGACCCAGAAATCTATATTTTTCAAGACATAAGCAGACAGGACTGATAACCACTAGTTGAAGCAGTGAATTCAGAAGGGAATCTTTGTGTCTTTAATGTTAGTGAGATTGATATAAATCAGTGAATATTCTTGAAAGAATTAACAAAAGTCAGTTTCCTTACTTGATGTTAGTTTTACCTATAAACGAAGGATGCTGTATGGTGTGTAGACACATGAGCACATGGTTAGGAGTGGGTATGAAAATGCTTTCATTACCCAAAAGGAAAAATGTGTTTTCAAGTATTTTAAAAGAAATATTTTAGTAGCCACTATGCTAATTAGAAATAATCTTAAACTATCCTTTCAAGTCAGTCTTACAGAGGTACTTCCCTCTATATTGCTAACCTGGTTACTATAACTATGCAATTAATGTAGTAAAAGTTTATTAGAACTCTTTAATTCTGTTTCCTTCCTTCCTTATTTTCTCAATGAGTGGTACCGTGTATTATTTATTAAATGTATCACTGACTGAACTCTTTTTCTTTTTAATTATTCATTTACCTTTGGCTGCGCTAGGTCTTCATTGCTGCACTCATGCTTCCTCTAGCTGCAGCAAGCGGGAGCTACTCTCTAGTTGCGGTGTGGGATCTTCTCACTGTGGCGGCTTCAGTAGCTGCGGCACACAGTCTTAGCAGTTGTGCTGCAGGGGCTTCGTTGCTCTGTGGAGTGTGGAATCTTCCCAGACCAGGGGTTGAACCCGTGTTCCCTGTACTGGACGGCAGATTCTTAACCACTGGACCCACCAGGGAAATCCATCCTTTTTTTGTAAAGAAGAAATAACTTTTACCATTTTTCAGCTCTACATCTTTTAATCAAGATGAGAAATGTTATGCAGTAGATCCATGGTGTAAATTAATATGTTTGCTTTGTAAAGGATGGAAGGACTTTCTCAGTTTGCACATTGTAGGTCCAGTTCAATTCAGTTCAGTTGCTCAGTCATGTACGATTCTTTGTGATCCCATGGACTGCAGCACCCCAGGCTCCTCTGTCCATCACCAACTCCCAGAGTTTACTCAAACTCATGTCCATTGGGTCGGTGATGCCATCCAGCCATCTCATCCTCTGTCGTCCCCTTCTCCTGCCTTCAATCTTTCCCAGCATCAGGGTCTTTTCCAATGAGTCAGTTCTTCACATCAGGTAGCCAAAGTATTAGAGTTTCAGCTTCATCATCATGTCCTTCCAGTGAATATTCAGGACTGATTTCCTTTAAGATTGATTGGTTAGATCTCCTTGCAGTCCAAGGCACTCTCAAGAGTCTTCTCCAACACCACAGTTCAAAAGCATCAGTTCATTGGCACTCAGCTTTCTTTATGGTCCAACTCTCGCATCCATACATGACTACAGGAAAAACCATAGCTTTGACTACACGGACCTTTGTTGGCAAAGTAATGTCTTTGCTTTTTAATATGCTATCTAGGTTGGTCATAGCTTTTCTTACAAGGAGCAAGTGTCTATTAATTTCATGGCTGCAGTCACCATCTGCAGTGATTTTGGAGCCCAGGAAAATAACGTCTGTCACTGTTTCCATTGTTTCCCCATCTATCTGCCATGAAGTGTTGGGACCGGATGCCATGGTCTTTGTTTTTTACATGTTGAGTTTTAAGCCAACTTTTTCACTCTCCTCTTTCACTTTCATCAAGAGATTCTTTAGTTCTTCTTTGCTTTCTGACATAAGGGTGGTGTCATCTGCATATCTGAGGTTATTGATATTTCTCCTGGCACCCTTGATTGCAGCTTGTGCTTCATCCAGCCCTGCATTTTGCACGATGTACTCTGCATATCAGTTAAATAAGCAGGGTGATAACATACAGCCTTGACATATTCCTTTCCCAATTTGGGTACTCAGTGGATGCATAATTTCATCACATCGTTAGTATATTAGGTCAACTTGCTGAAGGCAGGGACCAATCTCTGTATTTAACCAGTGTGGGTACCTGACAACTAGTAGGTAATAAGTATTTGCTCAATAAATGAAAATAGTAATAATTTAAGAATTTACTATTAAATGAAGATTTTTGGAATGGAAACTATACTATTAAATCATCTTTTAATACACCTTTTAATGTTAAGCTATTCTAATTAGTATTATTTTTCTGAAATGTTAACCTTAAAAAGATGCTAGAAAACATTTAGTTGAAGTACAGCACATATGTGCAGAAAATACCTGTATCATAATGTACAGCTCAATGAGTTATCACCTGATGAGTGAGCACTCATCCCCAAATCAAGAAACAGAACCTTACCAGCTCTTCAGAAACCTGCCACATGCCCGCACCCAAACACTATCTCCTTTTTTTCCTGCCCCGAAAATGAACGCTATTCTGATTTCTAACACCATGGATCACCCTATCTGATTGGAAAAATAGCAAAAATGGAATTGATACAGCATATACCTTTTGTGTCTGACTTCTTTGGCTCAGCTTTTTATTTGTGAGATTCATACACATTTTAAAAATGATTTGTCTCTGCGCATGGGTGATAGAGTACACAAGGGTATTTCGTGTAAAATTCTTTATATTTCTTGTGTATTTGAAATATCTGCTAATTTCTCCCAAAGCAGTGTGGCTAGGACATAGCAGGTGTTGTCTTCATGAATTCACAGTGAAGTCAGAAGGGGCTAAATTACTTAAGATCTTATAGGTTAGGCTAAGTTTTAGTGACTTTTTCCTTTCCCAAGAGGAAATGCCATTGAGTTTTGAGCAGGAAAGTGACATATCTGATTTAATTTTAGGTGGAACTATGTAAATACTTTGTGGACAATGGATTGAAGGATTGAAAAAAGTAGAAACAAAAATTAGGAAGTCTTTGCCATGGGTTTGGTAAGAGAAGACAGTGGGTCGAGTGAAAGCACCTGGTACAGAGCATGACGCCCAGAGTGATGGGTGCTGTATCACTTTTATTGTTTTGGTAATGCCTGAGGTGCATTCTTTCCTCCTTCCCTGAGTCAGACCCACCCCAAGTGTATTTCACTCAAGTCTAGTGAGCATGTTATTTTCTTAAAGTCTCATCTCTTCTAAATGTAAGTTTTCAAGCCCACAGCATCTTCTCTCTTACTTTGTAAATTTAGTCTCTCTTCTCACGGCATCTCTGTGTGGTTCTGGACCAGTCTCTCTCATTTACTTTGACCACAGAAACTCCTCCCTGCCCCTGTCTTCCTGCTCTCCCCTTCTGCAGCGCCCTCCTTCTTCCCTCCTCCTGTCCCACATGCACCTTAGCTGTTGAGATCTGGTTCAGAACTTACCTGCCCCAAGCTATGACCACCTTCTTCACTCAAAAGTGATTTTCTTTGCTTTCCATATACTTTGGAAAACATCACTCCAAATATGTTGACTTTCAGCCCGTTGCCCCCATGCTTCCTGAACCTCTCTCTTATCCTGACAGCTGAGTCCACCAAACCCTCCAACCTGTACCCCCCATTTATCCCTGTTTCTGCACAAGTTCCAGAACTGACCATATCAGAGAAAAAAATTATTAAAGTGCCCCAGTGTCAGGCGGGCATGCTTCCTATGCTCCTCTTCTGACACTTTCAACCCAGACGAGGTGAACAAGTATCAGATCCCTAGCCCTGAACGCTGTGACCACAGGGTCCTGCAGTGGCCACTTGTTGCAGCCCTGAGCAGGGCTTAGACGCTTACCTACATATAAGCCCTCATCTGTGCGCTGGTGTTTAGTATCTGATAAGCTGACGGTCCCTTTGAGTTGCTGGTTAGCATCTCGTTGGTTCCCTCTTCTTGTCCAAGAGGGCTTGCAGTTTTACTTTGTTCTTATAAGGCCCTGCATCTGATGACTGGGTCTTTCCCAGGAACTTAAGCTCCAGGGGTTTAGGCCTATTGACTCCTGGCAGACCTTGACAAAGCCTGCAAAACCGCAGAGCTCTCAACAGATTTCTGTACTCGAGGAACCTGTTGGAAGGTTAAACTTCTCCAGTGTGGACACTTGAGTTCTAATCATTCATCTGCCTAAATCCTGGTTGGGGATTGTAGAGTTTGCATGACTAGAAGGCTGAAAGCCTTGACTGGATCTGTAGGCCCTTTCTGTTATTTGGAAATAGACCCTTGCCTCTACTGCCCCCGTGGTATTCTGCCTCACCCTCAGCGCCACCTTGCTGACATCCAGGCCTTCCTGATACCTCCTGAGATAAGTCACTAGCATCTTTATTCTTTTTCACTGTTTTGTTTGATCTCTTTGATTCACTTCTAAATATTTTTCACTCCACTCCCTCTACCTCACTGCTATTAATATTAATCTTTTTTTCCTAACAACTTTATTGAGATGTAATTCACATTATAAGATTTACTCATTTAAATGAACAACTTACCTCTCCCCATTATTCTTAACGTAAGTGTACAATAATTGCAGAATGGCCTTAATTAAATGTTTGTTGGATATATGTCTAAAGCAACCTCAGATTCACACACTAAACTTAGCTTGGGACTCATTTTACATGTCTTTAAGATTTCATGGTTCATCAAGGACATGGGGTTAAAACTTAACTTTTTAGAGTTGTCAGAGGAGTCAGAGGAGTGCACCCACTTGTAAAGCCACATTTCTTCAGACTAAGTGTCAGTAATACTCCTAGAAAGGACTTCGGCAGGTGTTAAGCCCCATTTAGGAGATTGCAGTGACATATTGCAACAACAGGTGGTGCTATGGTGCTATTTTCTTTCTCTTTCTCTCCCACCACTCCCTCCCTGCCTCCCTTTCTTTTTTCCACCCATTAAAAATACTAATAGGACTTAGGTATAACTCCAGTGAGTCACTTTTGTCTTTTAAGAGGTAGATTTTTTTTAAAAATCTTGAATAATGAGAGACATGATTGTAGTGCAAAAATTATTAAGACCTGCTGCTTGAGAGTAGAATTTATTTATTTCATATATCTTTCTAGAAAACAGAACCTAGGTCAATGGGTTGAAGTTACTGAGATGAAGTTTTGACTCAACATAGGGAAGAATGATCTAGCAAGAGAGTCAACCCAGAAAGGAATACTTAACCCCAGAAAACAGATGCGCTTCCAGTCGATGGCAGAGAGGCTGGAGTAGGAGTTCCCCTTCATTTGCTGGCATTTGACCTGAATATCTAGAATCCTCTGAACTCAAACATTAACTACATACATTTGTAAAGTAGAGCTTTTCCCACAAAAACCACAACTACTATTTAAACAAACTTTCACATTTATAATTGAAGGTAAAATATTACATGCATTGTGAACTGTAATAAGGTTGGAAGTAAATTCTAAAGATCAAGTGCTTGCCTGTTTTATTAATTGCCATATAAATCCCCACTGTCCAGAAGAATATCTGATATATAGTATGTTCTCAATAATTCAATTTATTTGATGACTGAATAAAAAACTTCAATATTCTATCAATAAAAAAATACATTTGACATTTTCAAGTAGACTTAGAATGGAATCTAGCGTAATGTGAAATTAGAAAAAAAAAATCACTGATACAGATCAAGCAGTTGTTTGTTTCCATTTTGAGTAGTATTCATTATTGTTGGTCCAAGATGTTACCTAAACAATATTTCATAATTTTAAATTTGTTGAAATAACATTCTGTCATAGCTTTTGGGAACTGAATTGAGTAAAAAAAACATCCTTTTATGAAAATCACATAAGAAAATATGAAATTTTCCTTTTTTTATCTTCTATATTTAATGATTTTATGCAAAGCACTAATTGAATAAATGCCAATTCTGAAAGAGCTTTTGAAAATTTCTTTGCCTGTTTGTGTGTTTTATAATGATTTTTCATGCACTTAAATTAATTGAATAATATAAATTATCACTAACCACTATATTTTTAAACCTCTTGCCTGGCTTGCTATTTTTGATGTTAAACAATAAAAATAATGGACTAAAATAATACCTTTAGCTAAAAATTGCCTCAAATCAGAGATCAGGAGCGGTCCTACTGGTCTCACTAATCAGTGGACCAAACATAATTTAATTGTAAGACTATGGTGTAATTTAATCCAAGGGGTTTTTGTGTGTGGTTAAAAATATAAAATAATTTGACAGAGCATTAATAGGTGAATTTGAAAGAGACCAATTTAGATTGTTTCCCTGTCCTGACTATTGTTAATAATGTTTCAGTGAACATTGGGGTGCATATGTCTTTTTGAATTATGTTTTATCTGGGTATATACCCAGTATTGCTGGATTGCTGAGTCATATGGTAATTCTATTTTTAGATTTTTAAGGAACCTTCATACTGTTCTCCTTAGTGGCTGTATCAATTTACATTCCCGCCAACAGTGCAAGAGGGTTAGGAAAAATCCAGTTAGAACTTAACCTAAAAATGGTGAATACATTTAAAAGAAGACTTTTGAAAGGGTTAAACTGTGTGCACGTGTGTGTGAATGCACACACACACACACACACATTTTTTCCCCTAAATATTTCAGGGAATTCCATCACTTTTTTTAAAACAACATTTTCTAAGTTAGTGCTTCTCTGACTTTGGTATGCATTAAAGTCATCTCAGAGTACAATCCCCCCTTTAGATTTAGTCAGCCAGATGTGAGGCCCGGGAGTAAGCATTCCCAAGAAGACTTTCCATTCCTTTGCAACTCTGGAACTTGTTTTATTTTCTTCCTTTTGTTCTCAAAAGGAGAGACACAGACTCTCCAATGGACTGTCTGCCTTTCTGCATCCTGAGCTGGGACATATGAGTGGCTACTGGCCTGAAAGATAGTAGGAGGTTCTGATCAGGATGATTAAACTGGTTTTGTCAGTTCTCCTCTTGGGGATTAAATTTTTTTCAATTGAAAATTGGTAGGGTTAGAATAGATGGCCTACATGTTATTGAGATTATTAAATTAGATGAATCTCTAGCTAGTCAATTAGTATGAGTGATATATTTGTCATCAGTTCAGTTCACTCAGTCGTGTCTGACTCTTTGGGACCCCATGGACTGCAGCACGCCAGGCTCCCCTGTCCATCACCAACATCCAGAGTCTACTCAAATTCATGTCCATCGAGTCTGTGATGCCATCCAACCATCTCATCCTCTGTCATCCCCTTCTTCTCCTGTCTTCAATCTTTCCCAGCATCAGGGTCTTTTCCAATGAGTCAGTTCTTCACATCAGGTGGCCAATGTATTGGAGTTTCAGCTTCACCATCAGTTCTTCCAATGAATATTCAGGACTGATCTGACTGGTTGGATCTCCTTGCAGTCCAAGGGACTCTCAAGAGTCTTCACCAATACCACAGTTCAAAAGCATTAATTCTTCGGCACTCAGCTTTCTTTATAGTCCAACTCTCACATCCATACATGGCTACTGGAACAAACCATAGCTTTGACTAGACATCATAAAAGAACAAAATTTTTGAATTATTTTTTGATTACTTACTGTATGAGTCATTTAAAAAAAAAAACTTACGTTATTCAAATACCATTCTTCACCAAGAACTTTCTGTGCCACTTTTGTGAAGATCTCTTGGGATGTATGTGTTAGATACTAATTGTTAACTTCTAAACTGAGTTATTTCTAGGCTCCAGCCTACTGCCATTTAGATATTGCTGAGTCACTGTGACATTTCTACCTCTGTAAATCAGAGGCGGCTTCAGCCATTAAACATGAGGATGTTGGAAGATCCTTGTTTAATCAAGTTCCCTTTAACTAAATTTTCTAGTGCCCCTCTGAAAGAAGGAAGATTTCCGTGAATACATTAGCAATTATTTATATGTCATCTTTGCCAGCTCTCAGAGAAAGAGTTTCAGGAGAGACATATTTTTCTGAGAGCTGAGGGAGGAGGATTGGAAAGTTAGAGCAAGGGAGGAGGGTCTGAAAAGGCCAAAGTCTAGGGAGCAGAGGATTATGCACCTATAAAGAGGAGGTGCCCCCAAGGGGAGGAAGATGGTGATGCTCAGTTGGAAACACAGCAATGGCAAATATCAAATATTTTATCATGGCCCTGAAGTCAGAAGAAAGGATAAATGAGGGATGTTGCTAAAAGTGAAGGGCATGTAACATGACCTATAACTTGAGAATTGTTTTTTTCTTTTTGGAGGGCCAGAAGGAAGTAGCTCCCAAAGGTTTCCTGTATTAACTACTACCTTACTTTTTCATCTAAGGGGGATCCCATACTGGGGAAAGTGAAAGTGAAAGTTGCTCCATTGTGTCCAACTTTTGCGACCTCATGGACTACATAGTCCTTGGAATTCTCCAGGCCAGAATACTGGAGTGGGTAGCCTTTCCCTTCTGCAGGGGATCTTCCCAACCCAGGGATTGAACCCAGGTCTCCCGCATCACAGGCAGATTCTTTACCAGCTGAGCCACAAGGGAAGTCCCCATACTGGGGAATGATAGTTTATTGCTTAATTTAGTTCATAGGTGCACTGATCCATCATAGTTGATAACATGGTAGCATCAGTCAACTTGATTATTTCTCAAAATTCCAGGTATAAATACCACTGTTCAAATTGAAAAATCGTTCCTGGAGTTAAGTGTGTGGTGATCAACGTTTGAGGATGGATAAAGAGCATAAAAAATATACCATGACCATTGAACCCCCTGGAAAACAGCCACGGAGTATTTTCCATTTTGACAGCTTGCTTATGCGAGTCTTATCCTCAGTCACTACAGAAAATTCTACTAATTTTTGTAATCTTCAAAAAAAAAAAAAAAGAATGAATACTTGTGGTTATTGCAGAACTCACTGTCAATCACAAGTCTTGTATTTTTATTCATACAGTATGTGTGAAATAAAACTGTAAAGTCTCAACTAGGGAGAGCTGAGGCCATGTGTAAGTAGGGGTGATTTTTAAAAGGAAGAAACAAGAGGATTTTCTCCTTGCTTACAAAGGTAAAATAAAACATTTCTTTTTCAGAGATTAAAGTAATTTTAGATACCATTTAATCCTATCCAATCTCTTCATTTATTGACTGAAAAAATTATTCAGGGAAGTTGAGACTTTTGCTGGAACTTATACAGCTACTAGGGCTTCCCAGGTGGCTTACATGGAAAGGAATTTGTCTGCCAATACAGGAGACACGGGTTTGATCCATGAGTTGGAAAGATTCCCTGGAGGAGGAAATGGCAACCCACTCCGGTATTCTTGCCTAGGAAATCCCATGAACAGAGGAGACTGGTGCGCTACAGTCCATGAGGTCACAAAGAGTTGGACACGACTGAGCATGAACACATACAGCTACTAATTGTCTAATATGGGACTAGTACTAGGCAAGGTAAGAAACTTCTACTAAAAAGAATTAAAAAAGAAACTTCTACTAGATCTCATACTTTTGAGACTGATACCCAAGAATGCTTAATACAAAATCCTATTCTTTTCATGCTATCATGTTGCTTGTCTACTAAATAATAACAAAAAAGATTTGCTGCAGCATCATGATAATCATCAGTGTAAACATGATCACAAGCCTTTTATAGCATTTACTAAGTGCCGGGAGTGGTAGAAGCATTTTACCCATGCTATCTCATTTGGGCTCCACGGTAACCCTGTGAGACAAGGGCTGTCTTTATTCCTGTTTTATAGATGAAGACTCTGCAAAACAGAGTTGAGGTAACTTTTCAATCAGGGGCAAAACCAGGTTGGAATCCGTGATGCTTCTGGCTTCAGACTGTGCCATCATCCACCATGTATTCAGCCTCTCACTTGCATAGCACTTTATAATTTATAAAGCAGTTTCACCTCCATTAATCCTTATGCCAGTACCCTAAGTCATGTGTTACTGTTACTGTCATTTTATTGATGAGAATGTGAGCTCAGAGAGGATAAGCAATTTTCCAAGTGAAAAGAGCTGGAAGCTTGCAGAAGCTGGTCTGTCTGAAAATTTTCATGCTGATGAATTCTATCTGAGCTGAAGATTATCAGAAGGTTGTGCAATAATTAAAATCACATTGCTGGAAGGTTTCTAGGGACCTTGATTATTGGGGAGAATTTAGGGTATTAATGGACTTCCCTGGTGGCTCAGAGTTTAAAGAATCTGCCTGCAATGTGGGAGACCTGGGTTCGATCCCTGGATTGGGAAGATCCCCTGGAGAGGGGAATGGCTACCCACTCCAGTATTCTTGCCTGGAGAATTCCATGGACAGAGGAGCCTGATGGGCTACAGTCCACAGGGTCACAAACAGTTGGACACGACTGAGTGACTTTCACTTCACTAGGGTATTAACAGTTTCAGAAAGGAAATTCTAACCATAAGAATTTTAGGGGTACTTACTTGTATTTAATACTATGCAGTCAGCAACCTACCTGCAAACTCATCTCTATCTGGGGATTTGGGAATAGGTGTTGAGTTTTTAGTAATTTTTTTTAATCATTTAAAGATTCAGACCTAAGAATAAAAATGAGTGATAATTATGTACATATTTCTTTCCTCCAATCACAAGGAAAGCATAATACCAAACCTTTCCCAGGATGAAAATGTAGAATATAACAATATTTATTATGAAAAGATAATAAATAATAATGATTCCTACACATTTCCTTGATGAAAATTACATATAAGTGACAAAGTACAAATATGAATACAGATTACAAAGACATGACAATGCTCTTTACTTTTCTTGAAATAGTTGGTTTCATTCTTACTATTTTTATTTAAATTCTTTTAAGTGACACAAAATATGTCCAGTTTCTAGCCTTTGTGGAAAATTTTCCTCATTTGTCTCTTTTGCATATCTCTTGTGCATGTTGCTCAGTCATGTCTGACTCTTTGTGACCCTATGGACTGTAGCTACCAGGCCCCCTCTGTCCATGAGATTCTCCAGGCAAGAATACTGGAGTGGGTTGCCATGCCCTCCTCCAGGGGATCTTCCCAACCCAGAGATCAAACCAGTGTCTTCTGCATCTGCTGCATTGCAGGTAGATTCTTTACCGCTGAGCCACAAGGGAAGCCTCTATTTGTCTCTTAACCTGTGTAATAACAGCAGTTGGAATACTCATAGTGTGCCTGGTCAATAAAGGTCAGTAATACTGGCCCCGTTATTATCCATATACCTCTGAATGTGGGGGAACCGCCAATAATCATCCCTGGAACAACCTCACTGCCTACTTTTCAGCCTACAGTGACCGGAACAACTTCTACGATCACAGCAAAGGTACCGACAACTGTCACAGCTTCAACTGAAGCTATTACCATAAAGCCCCCTTCCACCATGTCACCTGAACCCACAAGCAACACAGTTTCAACTGAACCTACAACCCAATTGCCACAACCTCCACTTCAGCTGAAGCTGCTACTGGAATGGAAACAACCACCGGCATTTCAACTGAGCCAGCTACCGTGATGGGTACTACCACCTATGTGAGAGAACTTAGCACTTTGATTGAGCATAATACCACCACAAAAACTATAGCCATGTCAGCAGAAGTTATACCCAGCCTTACTCCAACAAGCCTTGTAACAATAAGTACTTCAACAGAACATACAATTCCTGTGCCTACAACCATCACAACCTCTTCTACACCTATCACAACAGCCATCCTGACTTCTAGTAAATCTACAAACATCACCTCTTCAGTCAATCCCAAAACTCATTGACTACAGCTACTTCAACTGAACCTTTGACTACAAAAGAAATGATCACTTCCACTGAATCTGAAAAGATGACAGTTTCTACTGAACCTACTACTATTACAAATATAACAACCTCTCCCTTTGAAATTACGAGAAATGCAATCGATACCACCTCATTCATTGAGGCTGCAAGTACTGCAATTTCTACTGAACCCATTACACTTAGAGATATAATAACCACTTCAGCTGAAACTACAAATATAATAACTCAAGTTTCTGCTTCTACTAAACTCTCCACCACAGCACCAACTATTCTTGAACTGAACCTAAACCTCTACCACTGTGTCTCCAACCAAAAAAGTCACTCTCATTTAAATTTAATTTCTGAGTACCACTAAATGTACAGATAAAAAAGCAAGAACCAAAACTTCATTCATAAACACTCATAACTTTTTTCAGAAGCTACACATTAAAAAAGCACCTCAGCAGAATTTATAACACTTCACATAAGTCTATAACCCAATGGCTTTAACCACTTCAATCACAATGGGGTCTACTACTTCAGCTGAATTTATAGGCACCACTCACCTATTATCAAGACAGCCCTTACCCCACTTCCACTTCATCTCAACTCCTCTATAGCCAGCACTCAAACTAAACCTGTAATTTGTACAACTTTGCATTTGTAACTGCCTCTGCCATTGCTACATATTCAGTGAAACTCATCTCTCTCACAATACAGTCACCTCAATATCACATATTCATTCTGCCCCACATTGACCACTAATGTGCTTAATTGAGATGACAACAACTGACATCCAAGTAACAAAGGCTACAGGTACCAAAGCTAGCATTGCTTCTAATGAACCAACAAGCACAGTAGGCCATCTTCACTGTTTCAGCTGAATCAAAAAGCACAGTTCGTTCTACATATTTTACTACCGCAAAGACACCATAATAATTTCAGTTGAAGTTATGAGCACCATTACTGTCACTAAAATTTACGACCATAACAAAACCAACACAACAATGGAAATGTCAGCTGCCACAAGAAATGATGCGGTACATTTGTCTGAACTTGTGGGAGTAATTTGGATTGTTGTGGGAACAAATGATGTGATATTTTTCAGTTGAGCCTAAAACCACAACAACAACCACCATATTGGGTTGATGGGCTATCATAACTGTTCCCAGCATTGCTTTAAAAAGAAAGCAGAAAAACATGGCAACAACACAGTGATCTTCTCAGAGCAGGAGAATCCTTAGTTATTTTCTCTAACTATCCCATTATTTAGTCCCCCCTACCATCTCTCATATTAAATTTACATCTATAACCATTGTAGGTGATTCTCTAGCCAAGAGTTCATCACCCTCTCAAGCACAAAAGACAACCATTTAGCCTATGACTATTCCATCGCTGTAATTACATAAAACCCACATTGTCTTCCACTCTTACTAGATCACCATTTTGTAATAACTGAACTTTTAATTGAAAAAGATTATCAGTTTTCCTAAAAGCTTTAGATCATGCCTACTTGCATAAAAGTGAACCTAATTTGTTATTTAAAAAGTCTTCTCTAAGAAATGTATGATAAAAAGCTCATAGTAAAATTACTTTTAATATCTGTTGTTAAGTACCAATGTATCAAAAGGATGAACATTAAATGTAGATGTTAAATAAACCTGTATAGGATAGTTTTAGTTATTATATTTTGTTTCCTATGTATGCATACAAAAATGTGGTTATTTTTCCCCTCAAATGGTTTTGTCTTTAGCATATTGGTTGCTATTAACATTACTTTGTTTTTGCTATTCCAAGTGGAAACACTACCTAAATACTGAAGAAGATCCCAAGGAAGAAAATAACTATCCAGGAGTATTAATATTATTAATTTGGACTTTGTTTATAATTTCTAATTGATGAAATCTAAATTGGTGCTTACAGTGACCAGGCTCCATTGGAAATTTCTGAAGTAAAACCAGTAAGGGAGCCAGGAATATATCTTTTACAAATCAGTAGACACTGAAAAATTATTTTAATAGTTAGTTATTAAGAGCATCTTAGTCTGATCAGGCTTACAATAATGTAATACCATAGACCGAGTGACTTATAAACAGCAGAAATTTATTTCTCGTAGTGGGAAGTCTGAAAAGTCCAAGATTAAGAGTCCAGCAGATTTAGTATCTAGTGAGAGTTTCCTGGTTCATCAACAGCTGCCTTTTCTCTGTGCCTTCGTATCGTGAGAGGGGAAGGCAGTTTTGGGATCTCTTTTACAAGGACACTCACCCTATTCATGAGGGCTTCACCATTATAACCTAATTACCTTACAAAGACTTTGCCTCCAAATTCCATAGTATTCAGGTTAATATTTAACATACAAATTTGGAGTACACAAATATTCAGTCTGTTGTACACACTATAAAAAATGGCAGCTTTATTCAAACCCATGAAGAATGGACTGCTATTTATTATATAATTACATTCTGGCAGGGGTGAGGAGGGAATATTTTGCTTACCAAATAGGAAAGAAAGGTATGTTTAAGCAAAAAATTCTAAATAAAAATTTCAATATGGCCATGCTAATTAGAAATAATTTTTAAATTACAGCAATAGAAATATTATTTCTACCATAAATTCTACATACTTGAAATAATTGCATTTGAATATTTTAATTTGTATTTTATTTACACGAATTGAAATTTCTTTCTTTTCAAATCATTTCAGTTAAACACACACACATACATACACACACTTACTTTTTTAAATGGTAGTAAGATTTTTTTTCCACTTTGTGATATAGTAGGTGCACAATAAATATCTGTTGCATAAATACCTACCTACAAAATAGATAAATAGGGCTTCCCTTGGCAACTCAGATGGTAAACAATCCAGCTACAATGCAGGAGACCCAGGTTCAATCGCTAGGTTGGGACGATCCCTTGGAGAAGAATACCCACTCCAGTATTCTTGCCTGGAGAATTCCAAGGCAGAGAAGCCTGATGGGCTTCAGTCCACGTATGGATAAATGTTAATTGACGTGTGTTAGTTTTCTAGTGCTTCCAAATTGCCAAAAATTTAAGGACTTAAAATACAATTTTGCTATTTTTAAAATAAAATAGAAATAATAACAATCATTATCTCTGGGGAGAGTCTGGTTTTGTTTTTTTTCTTACTCAGCTTCTCGAGGATGCCAGCAGTCCTTGGCCCATGGCTCCTTCTTTTACAATACTTCAACCCCTGCTTTTGTCATCACTGATTGTATCAGAGTGTCATCACTCTCTGTTTTACTGGTCTTCTTGCTTTTATAAGTGACACTTAAGAAGTTACTTTTATAAGTAACTTGTGGTTACATTTGGTTCTCTTGATTATTCAAGATGATTTCCCATCTCAAGATTTTTAATTTAATTCCATCTGCAAAGTCTCTTTTGCCAAGTAAGATAACATGGGGATTAAGATGTATACATTTGGGAGGGTATTATTCAGACTAACATTGTTCATTTGCTGGCCCCCTCCCAAAGATTCTTATCCATCCAAATATAAAATACATTCCCTCCATCCCAAACTTTCAGTCTCAATCCCTTAAAGCATCAGCTCAAGTCCAAAATATCATCTAAGCTTCATGAACCTAAAAATCCCCAATTTCATCATCTAAGCCATCTTAAAATAAGTCACGGATAAAGCTCTGAATATAATCCATTCTGAGACAAAATAGCTTTTCATCTGTGGACCTGTTAAACTAGAAGACAAGTTATCTCCTTCCAAAGTACAATGGTGAGCCGGGCATAAGATAGCATTTATAGATAGCCCCATTCCAAAAAAGAGAAAATGAAAGAAAAAAGTAGCCACTGATTCCAAGAAATTTGGAGATCCAGACAGAAAAACACCATTAGATATCAAGGCCTGGAAATACCCCTTTGGCTTGAGGCTCCACCTTCTGGATCTGCTGTCTCACCCTTTTGCTTGAAAAGCAGTCATTTTCCCTTTTTCTTGAAAAGTAGCGTATGTTTGCAGCTGAATAGTGTTGTCAGCCTGTTTCCTGCCTGAAGAATTTTGAGAGTCCAAGTAACTTCTTTTATTTCATCCTGTCTCTTTCCCGTACATTCCAAGCTGGCAGTGTTTCTGCTGGTATAGAATTCTCGTGGTCCTATGTGTATGTCACTTCATTAGACAAGCGATTCCTCCACAGATCTTTCCTAAAAAAAATCCCGTCTCTATTCCTGGCTTCTGCTGAGATGATTGAGAGAATCCATGCATCGCAAGTTCTTCAGAGAGCTGTCTGTATGATTGAATACTCTGACTTTCTCTTCTTCCAAAGCACCAGTAAAAGGTTGTCCAACTATACTCCTGGCTCTTTCTAGCATGCTTTCCTAACAGTTACTCCCCTATTTTTAGCATCTTCTGCAATCTGGACAGGCTGAGAATTTCCCAAATCATCAACTCCTCATTTTTTTCTTTTTTCTTTTTTTTTTAATGCTTAACAGTTCTTCCCTAAATTTCTGTTTCCTCTTGCATTTTACTATAAATAATAAGGACAAACCAGTTCACACCTTCAACATTCTGCTTGGAAATCTCTTCAGCTAAATGTCCAAGTTCATTGCTTACAAGTCTGCTTTCCACATATTTAAATTGTGAAGGATACCATTCAGCTAAGTTCATGCCACCGTAACAAGGATCCAATTTCTGTTCCTTTCCATCAGCGTTCTTCTCGTTTTTACCTGAGCCCTCACCAGCAGCACTTTTGACATTCATTTTCCTATCAACAGTCTGTTTCTTATAATTCAGTTATTCTCTAAGACAAATAGGTCTCCTCTATCATGCTTCTGAAACTGCAATAGCAGAGTTATTAGCATCCATAGAGATGGATGTTAACCATATATCATCTGAGATTTGTTCAAGGCAATCTCAGTCTCTTGTATCATGCTCTCAAAATTTTTTCCAACCTCTTTTCATTGCCTAATTCCAAAGCAACTTCCACTTATTTAGGAATTTGTTATCACAGTACTCCACTTCCAGGACACAATATCTGTATTAGTTTTCTGTTGCTGCTGTAACTACCATAAACTCCATGGTTTAAAGCAACACAGATTTATTGAAGTACAATTTTAGAAGTTAGAACTCCTGAATGGGTGAATCAATGTATAGCTTTCTCACTCCACAATAAGTAAATACATGTGTTTCTCAAACTCATAGGGAACACGTGCAAAAATTGACCACATTTAAAACAATTCTCAATAAATCTCAGAATTTATATTATTCTAGTCATTTTCTCTTATCGTAAACAATTAAGGTGGAAGCAAAATTTAAAAATTAACTAGAAGAAAAAAAAAATTAACTAGAAGAGCCCTAACACTGGAGAATATTTAAACAATTTCAAAATAAATTATGAGTCAAATAAAAAACAGAAATTAGAAGATTCTAAGATTTGTATGGTAATGAAAATATGATATTTCCTCCAAATGAATTTGGAAGAAAATTTATACTATTTTTAAGTTTATACTGAAAAGTATAAATGCTGAAAGTTAATGAGCTAACATTATCTTAAAATTATAAATAAAAATATCAATAGAATAAAGTACAAGTGTAATTTTTTGGTTTCCCTCTTTTTAAATTAAATTTTCAATAAATTTTATTAGATTGGGCTTCCCAGGTGGCACAGTGGTAAAGAATCCATCTACCAATGCAAGGAGACACAAGAGATGTGGTTTCGATCGCTGGGTCGGGAAGATCCCCTGGAGGAGGAAATGGCAACCTGCCTCAGTATTCTTGCCAGGAAAACTCCATGGACAGAGGAGCCTGGTGAGCTACAGCGCATTGGGTCTCAAAGAGGTGGACACGACTGAGACAGCACACACACACATATCTAGATTAATATATACAACATGCCCATCACCCTAGAAATTCCTTATTTCTATTACCAATGCCCCACTTCCACAGAGGTAATTATCATTTGGAATTCTCTCACCATAGATTAATTTTAACTGTCTTTTATTCACATAAATGTAATTTCATAGTATATATGCTTTTGAACATGGCTTATTTCAATCAACAAAGTTCCTATGTCTTGTATCAGTGGGTAAGCATGTTTAACTTTAGTTATCCAAATATAATTTCACAGTATTTTCCTGTTTCGCTTGCCTTTTCTATATCAAAAGTCTCAAGCTGTCATTTAACTTCTATTTTCCTGGGATTATTCGACAGACAGCATTTCTCTCTGCTATTTACTCAGACAGGCCTAGTTCTATTGATAACTTCCTTCTTCTCCTCCACTAGCCTTGCTCATCATGATCTTTTAGAGCTGGACCAGAATGTAGGGAACTTTCCTGGTGATCTGTGGTTAAGACTTCACCTTCCAACACAGGGGGTGCAGTTTCCATCCCTGGTCAAGGGGCTAAGGTCCCACATGTCTTGTGCCAAAAAAACCAAAACATCAACCAGAAGCAATATTGCAACACATTCAATACAGATTTTAATAATGGTCCACATCAAAAAAGTCTTTAAAATCTTAAAAATATTATTTTTAATCACAATACATGGTTTTATGTGATAACACAAGTTTTTAAAGGTTTGCTTTTATATTTTCTTTGGAACTTAATAATTGGGTCATGTATGTAGGATTTTGAGGGTGGGAATTAAAAGTTTCTGCAGAAGTAATAGAATGATGTTAAATAGAATAGATATTAAAAAGCAGAGACATTACTTTGCCAACAAAGGTCCGTTTAGTCAAGGTTACGGTTTTTCCAGTGGTCACGTTTTTCCAGTGGTTTTTCCACTTTCACAGTGGATGTGAAAGTTGGATTATAAAGAAAGCTGAGCACAGAAGAATTGATGCTTTTGAACTGTGGTGTTGGAGAAGACTCTTGAGAGTCCCTTGGACTGTGAGGAGATCCAACCAGTCCATCCTAAAGGAGATCAGTCCTGAATATTCATTGGAGGGACTGATGTTGAAGCTGAAACTTCAATACTTTGGCCACCTGATGTAAAGAGCTGACTCATTGGAAAAGACCTTGATGCTGGGAGGGATTGGGGGCAGGAGGAGAAGGGGCCGACAGAGGATGAGATGGCTGGATGGCATCACTGACTCGATGGACATGAGTTTGGATAAACTCCAGGAGTTGGTGATGGACAGGGAGGCCTGGCGTGCTGCAGTTCATGGAGTCGCAAAGAGTCGGACACGACTGAGCGACTGAACTGAGCTGAACTGAATAGAATGATGTACCACTTTTCAGGCTCCTGGATGACACAGAGGCACAACCACATGCTTACGGGATCTTGTTTGCTCTATATTTATGGTTTGTTGTTGTTCAGTCCCTCAGTCATATCCGACCCCTCTGTGACCCCATTGACTGCAGCACGTCAGGCTTCCCTGTCCTTCACCATCTCCCAGAACTTGCTCAAATTCATGTCCATTGAGTCGGTGATGTTTATGGTACCCCAGTGCCAAATTAAGATGTGGATCTCAATGTCATAGAAGGCAGTGCTTTAGGCTGCTCTTGAGGTCTGCTGTATGGAGTTGATCCATGGTCTTCTCACCTAGCCTCCTGCTGTTCCACCACCCTTAGGGTGTTGTCCTTAAACAGAGGACCTGAGATGATGTACCTCCACGTCCTCATTCCAGCTGTCAAGAAGTGAAAAAATAAAAGGGGGTATGTATGCCCCTCCTTTTTAAATGACTAACTTTGTTGCTGCTGACTTTACTCAGCTGATACCTCATTATGCAGAACTTAGTCACGTGGCTGCACCTGGCATCAGAGGGGACTTGCCTGGGAAATCTCGTGGACAGAGGAGCCTGGAGGGCTACAGTCCCTGGGGTGGCAAAGAGTCGGACATGACTGGAACAGCACAGCAGCGGTACTTTCAAAATGTGGAGCCAGATTTTAAAGACAATCCAGTTTAATTCCTATTCTATTTAAAGCCCATACGTTTGGTTGGCTAATGATAACCTAGTTGCTTTCAGTTGAATTAAATTCAATGGTCATGTTCGTTACTATGGAAACTTTCACATCTTGTGGACCCCTTACAATCCCCTTGCCCAGAGGCCACACATGGCATCATGGGTTAGTTTTACTGCTGAGCAGACATCATGATTTCCTTGCTCCTTGGAACAAATCCTTTCCTTATCTTTTCCATTTTTCCATGGTTTTTTCATGCTTTTTGTGTGCTAGAGCTGTTTCTCAGCCCTGGGACTATTCACATTGTGGGTTAAACAGTTCTTTGTTATCAGGGGATGTTTGACAGCATTCCTGACCTCTCAGTAGATGCCAACAGCAACCCCTCCTTATGCGTGCATGCTCAGTCGTGTCTGACTCTTTGTGATTCCCTGGACTGCAGCCCGCCAGGCTCCTCTGTCCACAGGATTTCCCAGGCAAGAATACTGGAGTGGTTTGCCATTTCCTTCTCCAGGGGATCTTCCCGACCAAGGGATTGAACCTGTGTCTCCCTCCCGTGTCTCTTGCATTGCAGACAGATTCTTTACTGCTGAGTTACTGGGGAAGCCTCAACCCCCTCTTATTTGCAATAATTATAAGTATCTCCCAACTTTGCCAAATGACTCCTAGAGGCTTTAAGCTATGTTAATTTGCTTCCATTTGTTCCACTACAGTGACTATAATTGGTAAGAGAAAGATAATTTATTAACTTGTCAGAGATTAACCTATAAATCAGAAATCTGATCTACTTTTGTACTATCTGTAAGCATAGTTGAAATTTTTACTCTGTGTGTTATTAATGTAAAATATCAGTGTTTTCCTGGGAATATATAACTATAATCATAATAATATGCAGTTGTAACCATGCATAACTTTAGCTACTTTTAAAAACATTTTAAAAAATTTGATGTCTAGATTTTGGTGTATAATTCATTGTTTTTTGAGGCCAATTCTAAAACTTTCATAACCCAAATAATTCTAATATCCTTGAAAATCAGAAATTAATCTTAAATATATGCTAAAGGTCCAATAAAGAAATAAGAAAACTTGGTTCATATAGATATCGTTTTGACAGATCCTTTATAGGTACTGAAGAGCTAACCCTATAGTTCAGTTCAGTTCAGTCACTCAGTCGTGTACGACTTTGTGATCCCAAAGGCTGCAGCATGCCAGGCTTCCCTGTCCATCACCAACTTCTGGAGCTTGCTCAGACTCCTGTCCATCAAGTTGGTGATGCCATCCAGTCGTCTCATCCTCTGTCGTCCCCTTCTCCTCCTGCCTTCAATCTTTCCCAGCATCAGGGTCTTTTCAAATGAGTCAGTTCATATCAGGTGGCCAAAGTATTGGAGTTTCAGCTTTAGCATCAGTCCTTCCAATGAATATTCAGGACTGATTTCCTTTACAATTGACTGGTTTGATTTCCTTGTTTTAAGTTTGGTATTTGCCCTGGTGACAGAAAGAAATATGGAAATATTTTTCTCCACCCAGGAGACAGAATAAGGAAGAAAGTCATGTTGCTCAATAAATATTTGTTGTATGATGGAACAGTCATTCAACAAAGAAGAAGGCATTAAAAAAAAAGCATACAGATTGTAGTTCATATGACTCTAAAACATGATCTCCTGGTGTTTCTGAATCTTCAGAACTGGATCTTCATAACGTTAAAATATTAAGATTAAAAGAGAGAAGTTGCCTTTAATAAGGCATTAGTCAATCAAGGTGATGGCTTTTCTAGAAAATAACAAAATTAGAAATGCTTCAAATCCTATAAAAAAACAAGCAGCATGAAGTAAGTCAAAAAGAGAAACATGAATATCGTATATTAGCGCATATATTTGGAATCTAAAAAAACGGTTCAGATGAACCTACACGCAGAGCAGGAGTAGGAAGCGGATGTAGAGGACAGACCTGAGGACCCCAGGGGAAGAGGGGGTGGGATGACCCGAAAGGGCGGCCCTGACGTGTGTACACCGCCACGTGTATATCAGAGAGCTGAGCTCGGCGCTGTAGGTTCCCTAACAGAGATTCGTGCATGCACCCATTTTGCGTGTCCGACCATTTTGCGACCCCATGGACTCTAGCCCACCTGTCCATGGGATTTCCCAGGCAAGAACACTGGAGTGGGTTGCCACTTCCTTCTCCAGTAAATGCTTTTACTTCTCTAAAACAATATATGGGATTTTCCCCTTCTTCTAAGCCTATTTCATAAAAAGTAATTTCCCCACCAAAAAACTTTCTAGCGTTCCTTTTACAGATTAAGTATAACGTATTTCGATATTTAAAAAGTTTTAAAGAGGAACATGACACCCAGCAGCCACCACTCAACTCAAGAAATTAAACATCACAGAATTCTTGCAGAGTCGGTGACGATTGGGGCGTGCTTGATAGGTGTCCTGAACCAGCTTTCTTAGGAATGAACTTCAAAGGAGGGGGCTCAGCCCTGAGGTACCCAGGAGTTTGCTAAGACCCAGCAGGACCAGGCTTGCTCTGGGATGAGTTGGGGGGAGCAGCAGTGGGTGGGGCCTGGTTATGCCCATCCCTGGCCCTCCCTGAGGCTCCAGGCACCCAGCGCATCCTCACCCCGCCCCTCAATCGGGCCCTGCACCCACTCCCCACCCCCACACCCTCCAGCGCCATCGAGGGTACCTGGCCGACTCCCCCTGCGTCCTTTTCCCTTCCTGAGAAGCCCTACACTCCCCGCACCTGGGCCAGGCCCCTGACAAGTCTCCGAACCAGACGCACTGGCTTCCCTTCTGATGTTCAAAGAGCACATTTCCTGATGGAGGGGGCATGGGGTGGGGGAAGGGGCCAGAAAAAAACAAAACAAAATTAAAAAACATTTTAATTTTTTAAAATTAAAACTTAAATGAATTTTAGAGAAAGCGGGTCAGAGACAGTGACCCGACAGACTCTGATGATGGATCGGACTTGTTTCAAGATGAGCGGCTGGAAGACTTTTTGACTTGGGTCTGCGGTAGCTTTGCAAGGCGTGTAAACTGCTCTGTGGAGGCTCGGGGAGTGGCTGTCTCCTAATCTTCACATGTTGTGCAGTATCGCTCTCTCAGTTGCGATTGCTGTGACTTGGTTGACATTGAACTTTTTCTTTTCTGGTTCTTGATTCAAAAAAGTCTTGGTTAAAAAAAAAAAAGTCTTGGTACTATCACATATATATATGTGTGTGTGAATATATATGCATACTTCTGTATATAAATATGATACTTCTGCATATATATATAGTACTTCTGCATATATATGTAATACTTCTGTCTATATTTTATTAATTTGAAAGAAAAAAAAATCATCAGCTTTCTATTCTCACACACTCGCCATCTTCCCCTCTGAGACTGACTGAGTCTCCTCTTTTCCGTCTCTCCTCTGCACTCTCCTCACCGCCTGGTTTTCCTCTTTGCTCAGTGACTTGATTCAGATCTGTGTTCCTGATGGCATATTTACCTCACCTTGGGCCCTTCTCTCTGAGTCCTCACCTCCAGGGAGAACTCTTGATTTTGACTGATTACTGGACTGTGTAGTTGGGTGTACCAGATTCCAGCATTCACCCTCTACTGTACCCTACCACTGCTTAGAGGCCCTTTAAGGAGGGTCTGAACTTAACTCTTGATGCAAAAAAAAAAAGTCTTACCTTTTAGGTCTGAGAGCAAAGTGAACAATGAAAGACCTGGATCTGGTGGAGTTACTTAAAATGACTTTCTTGCTTGCAAATTCATCTACCGTTGAACAGAAGGAGATTGTAAGTACCATCTGGTCTTAACACATTATTTAACAGATGGGGAAAATATTGTTCTGGGAGGGCCACATTTCTGCAAGAATTCGCATGGCTAAGTTAGTGGTAGACTGAGCCCGTGTGCTCCGTTCTGTTGCAACATTCCAATCTGCCTGCATTTCATGCTTCCTCTGGTTTTGATTCAGACCCAAGTGAAAATATGCCTATTCTGAATTGTGAGGGCAGCCATTCATTTTGCTCCTTCTCCAAGCTTTCTTTAGCCGAAGCCTAGACTACGCTGTGGTACACGGTGACCTGGGGTGACCGCTGGAGCCTCTTGTGTCTCTGTTTTGTTGCTCACTATTTGGTTCTTCTTGGTTTTCAAGGAGCCTCCCCCTGAGATTCCCAAACTAGGATGTCCCTCCCTAGAACAGGGTCCCTATTTTCTGCAGCGAGACATACACCATTCCTTCCAAAGATATCAGATGTGTGCTCGCCTCAACTTTTTCCTTGACCTCAACCATGAAAGCCTGAGTGGCAACAAGTTTATCAGTCATCACAGATTTTAAAACTGAACAAGTACCTGGAATTGCACACATACCTTATATACATTATTATCTTATTTGGTCCTTACAATTATCCTTTGATATAGGTATACTCTTTCTTGTGAAGAAATAGAGGCTAGAGCATTAAGAAAATTGCCAGATTTTAGCCTGTTCATAAGAGTCAGAGATAAAAATTCAACCCTTGATCTTTCGACTCCAGAGTTCTTAATCACTATGCTATATTGCTTATGATAAAGACAAAGTAATTAAAAAAATATGATCGCATCCTCTTTTTAATTCTTTCCCTTAAGACTACTTTTTATTATTACTATTATTATATTATCCATCACTTTAGGGGTTATAAAAGCCTAAAGACTCAGAGGAACACATGTACCTGTATGACTGAATCCCTTCGCTGTTCGCCTGAAACTATCACATTTTTAATTGTCTATACCTCAATGGTAAAATAATTTTTTTTTTTTAAAGAAACTTGCTTTGAATCTCAGAGGTTTTGGATTTAAACTCAAATTTGACTCCAGAGCTTGCATTCTTTATATGTCCTGTTGCCAGTCCAATAATACTAATAAACAATATTTACAACATCACCACCTCATCATCAGTGTTAGAATCATCATCTCAGACTCTTATATGGCATTAACTATATGGCAAGCTGTGTTCTAACTACTTTGTAAACATTATCTTATGTTTGCTTCATAAAAGCCCTGTTTTCCCATCATCCTAATTTTCCAGCTGAGGATTTGCAGGGTCAGGGCCTTTAATTAAATGGCCCAAGCTCACACAGCAGTCTAGCTCTGGCATCCAGCTTCTCACTTCTGTACTGCATTTGCACAGTATTTTGTAAGTTGCAAAACCTTTTTATTTGCACCAATCCTTCTCTGAGTCTTATAAGTCAAGTGTCTTTATTTCCAGCATCTCACAAATAAGAAAATAGATACTCAGAAAGGATAAGCAATTCTCCAAGTGAAAAGAGGCAACAGGAACTGAACTCCGACAAGGACAGTCTTAGCCAGGCTTTCATGCTGCCAAATAAGAATCTGAATTAGCTAGAGAAGGTGTGAGGATCAATACTTAGCCCTGTTACAACACACAGTGCTGGAAGGCTCTGGGGGAACCTACTAATGGGACTTTCAAGTACCATCAGAATCAGAAAGGAGGGGATTTAAATCAGTCTTTTAGTGCTTCTCAGATATAAACAGCCCCCTACATGTGTCTCGATTTCACTTTGGGTAGAGGTAAATGTTTAACAAATTTCTATTAACTTCTTAAAAAATTGTTTTTTAACTGGAGAGGTCCAGGTATGAGAGTATCTGAGAAGTTGGTGGACATTTCTTTCTTTTACTGTTAGGCAAAGTTTAACCAGTCAGTCCTAAAGGAAATCAATCCTGAATATTCATTGGAAGGACTGATGCTGAGGGTGAAATTCTAATACTTTGGCCATCTGATGCGAGGAGCCCAATAGTTGGAAAAACCCTGATGCTGGGAAAGATTGAAGGCAGGAGGAGAAGGGAATGACAGAGGATGAGATGGTTGGATGGCATCACTGACTCAATGGACATGAGTTTGAGCAAACTTCAGGAGATGGTGGAGGACAGGGAATCCTGGCGTGCTGCAGCCCATGGTGTTGGCAAAAAGTCAGACGTGACTGAACGACTAAACAACAACAACAACAAAAAGTTTAAGAGTAATCCTTTCCTAGAGTGGAGACTTAGAAATTAAACCCAGATTAAACCCAAATTAAACCTTTTATTATTAAAAGATGCTCTCCTAATATTAATGTGATATTGATGTGATACAATATTAATGTGATATTGATATATATTTCTCTGATGAATTATACTTTCAGTGAAATAAAACCAAGGGTTGAAGATCTTTGTTTTCTTCTAAATGTTTGTTTTCAGCTTGGTATTTGTATTTATATTTCTGACAGATGAAACACAGTTTCTTTTTTTTTTAAAGGGAAGCACAGTTGATTCACAATGTTGTGTTAGTTTCAGGAATACAGCAAAGTGATTCAGTTATAGACACACACGTATATATGTACATATATATTCTTCTTCAGATTCTTTTCCATTATAAGTTATTCAGTTCAGTTCAGTTCAGTCACTCAGTCGTGTGACTCTTTGTGACCCCATGGACTGCAGCATGCCAGACTTACCTGTCCATCACCAACTCCTGGAGCTTACCGAAACTCATGTCCATTGAGTCAGTGATGCCATCCAACCATCTCATCCTCTGTCATCCCCTTCTCTTCCTGCCTTCTATCTTTCCCAGCATCAGGGTCTTTTCCATACAAGATATTGAATATGGGTCCCTCTGCTATAACGTAGGTCCTTCTTGTTTATCCATTATAGTAGTAAGTGTCTGTTAATCCCAAACTCCTAATTTATCCCTTCTCTTCCTCTTTCTGCTTTGGTAACCATAAATTTGTTTTCTATGTCTGTGGGTCTATTTCTGTTTTGTAAGATTCCACATATAAGTGATATCATAGTTGTCTTTCTCTGTGTGACTTATTTCACTTTAGTATGATAATCTCTAGGTCTGCCTCTGTTGCTACATGGCATTATTTCATTCTTTTTTTCCTGACTGTCTTGTGAAGCATGAAATGGAGAAGATCACGTGTGGAAGTGGGAGACCAGTTTACATGTTGTCCTTCTCCTGAAGCTGATGGGGTCATTACTTATAGTTCAGGTCCAACACACAACAGGAGACACAAAAGGCAGACAGCAGTATGAATAACAGTGTTGCAGCTGGAATTAATTCAGGAATAGTAAAAATCTTTCCTTTTTCACTCATGCTACTGGCTACAAAATTAGTTTTTCAAACAATTTTCATTTATTTTCTTATACAAAATACTACTATTTGGTTCACTATCAATTCATGTTTTAAAGTTCACATCCGGACATTTGCCTATTCCCTTTGTCTATTTGATCTAATATCTATCTTTCCATTGTGGCCTCATAAGACACTTAGATTGCTCTTCAAAATTTCCCCCAGTTCCTTGCCTCTTTCTGCTTCTCCACGTGTCTCGGCTGCTATCTTCCATGATTTTTCCTTCCTCCTCTCTCTATGCATCCAGGTATCTGAGGACTTGTAAGAGATGGATCAGAATTTGTCTCTTGCAAACCGTGACCAGTTTCATCCCTTAAAGACCACTGTCTTTGCTTTCCCAGTATGGCAAACATCACACCCATTGGATTCATCCTCCGCTTCTTCTCACTACCCTGCCTGGCTGCCCTCTCCCCAGCTGCTCCTCGAAGCTAAATTCGCTGCATCCGCCTTTGGTCCTGCCTTAGTTGCCATCACTGCTTCAGGTCCAAACCTGACTCAGGTAGAAGTTCTACGAACTGCTTCACCCGACCTTCCGCCCCAAGTGAGACTGATGAAATAAACAAAGCCCCACCTTTGAATTCTGGGACTTCTGAGTCCTGAACTGTCCACTGAACCCTGGGTCCACTCTCCCACCAGTGAGACCTGGGACGTTAATTTAATCCTAGGTTTAGGGTTGACCTCAGTCCCCCATGGGTCATCATTTCTGGTAACCTAGTTATGGTTCTGAACCTTGCAAGCCCCAGTTTCTCTCATTGCCTCACCTTGTAGACTTGAGTTTTTCTTTAATTTCAATTCTGAGTTCTCATTTTAATAACCAGTTTGTCTGCTGTGGTTGATTCATGAGGCCTGCCTTGCGCGTTTGTGTAGTCTTTTCAGTGAACCTGAGCACCCAGATCCAGGGCCCTGCTGCCCTCAGAGGATTCTGATCTGCATGGTTGACAGCTGACACCTCTCTGCTCTAGTCCTACTGTTTGTCTGACGTTTGCATAGAATGTGCAGTCAGCATAGACCATGAACCACATCTCCACCCTGGGAGTTGCCAAGGCCTTGCTGTTATTGGGAGCCTGTCTTCCAGCAGTCTTTGTCCTCGTGGGCAGGTCGAATTCCAGGTGTCAGCACCACCCTGGCCCTACTTCCAGTAAACCTCCATACTTCCCTGATGGATACTCAGTGTATGTCAACAGAGGTTTCTAAAGCTTCAACAGTTGTATAGTCTTTCCGATAAATTTAATCTCTGAATTATCTTTCACCTTTCATCCCCATCCTTCTTAGGGTGCAGTGTGGTACACATTAGATGCTTAATTCATGAAAGAAAAGAAAGAAAGTGAAAGTCTCTCAGTTGTGTCCGACTCTTTGTGACCCCATGGACTATATACAGTGCATGGAATTCTCCAGGCCAGAATACTGGAGTGGGTAGACTTTCCCTTCTCCAGGGGATATTCCCAACCCAGTGATGGAACCCAGGTCTCCTGCATGGCAGGTGGATCCTTTACCAGCTGAGCCACAAAAGAAGCTTAATTCTTGACTATCTAACAATAAATGAATCAGGAGCCTGAGGGCCACACACTCTAATCTTAATTTGGGTTCATAAAAGGTCACTTAAACGTATGTGTCTTATCAGTGAAGTGGGGATAATAATATTTGATTCCAGTGGTATGCCCACCAAAATAGGCACAGACATCTATCTTTATAAGGTTAATAATATTATATTGATCAAGTATTACATCAGAGACTGCCCAAGCGTAAGACTGCTCTGATCCAGCCATGGTTTAAGCTTTTCTTTTCGCTTGTCTTCTCACCCACATAAAAACGCCTGCACAAATTGGTATAGAGTGCCATGTCCCATAAAAAAATATTGCAGTGCGCAGGACTATCAAGTATGTAGATTTTCTTTGTCATTTGTTGAATAGAAAACATGAGCTAAAAATCCCACTTATAAACACACTGTTATATTTAAAATAGATAACAACAAGGACCTACTATGTAGCACAGGGAACTTGGCTCAGTAGTCTTTAATAACCTAGATGGGAAAATAATTTGAAAAGTATTAAATACATGTTTGGGTTTCCCAGACTGCACTAGCGGTAGAATCCACCTACCAATGCAGGAGATGCAAGAGACGCAGGTTCAGTCCATGGGTTGGGAAGATCCCCTGGAGGAGGAAATGACAACCCACTTCGGTATTCTTGCTGGAAAATTCCATGGACAGAGGAGCCTGGTGGGCTACAGTGCATGGGCCGCAAAGCATCGGACGTGACTGAGCAACTGAGTACACGCATATACACAGATACATGTATATGCATATATATACACACGAATGTATACACATGTACATGTACATCCATTGTATCACTTTGTTGTACATTTGAAACTGATACAACGTTGTAAATCAACTATAATCCAATATAAGGTAAAAATTAAAAGATAAAACAAAAATGCCAGTTGTAAGTCTTTATGAAGTAGTTTTCCAGATCAATAAGAGTAAGGAAAGACACATTAGTTTTAAAAAATTGAAAATTTCTACAAACCTGTATACCCTCACATGTGATGGTGTGGTCAGTCACCCAAAGCCAAACATTCTGGAATGTGAAGTCAAGTGGGCCTTAGAAAGCCCCACTGTTAATAAAGCTAGTGAGTGTGATGAAATTCCAGTAAAGCTATTCAAGTCTCTAAAGAATGATGCTAACAAGATGTTGATTCAATATGCCAGCAAATATGGAAGACTTAGCAGTGGCCACAGGACTAGAAAAGGGCAATCCTCATTCTACTTCCCAAAAAAGGTAGTACTAACCATTGGACAATCACACTCATCTCCCATGATAGTAAAGTCATGCTTAAATGTTGCATGCTGGGCTTCAGCATTATGCGGGCCAAGAACTTCCAGATGTTCAAGCTGGGTTTAGAAAAGGCAGAGGAACCAGAGATCAAATTGCCAATATTCGCTGGATCATGGAGAGAAAGCAAGGGAATTCCAGAAAAACATCTACCTCTGTTTCATTGACTACACTAAAGCCTTTGACTATGTGGATCATAACAAACTGTGGAAAGCTCTAAGGAGATGGGAATACCAGACCATCTTACCTGTCTTCTGAGAAACTTGTATGCAGGTCAAGAAGCAAGAGTGATAACCCTGTATGGAACAACTGATTGGACTCAAGGTTGAGAAAGGAGTACAGCAGGGCTGTCTGGGGTTGCCCTGTTTGTTTACACTGTATACTGAGCACATCATGAGAAATGCCGGGCTGGATGAGTTACAAACCAATCAAGATGGTCAGGAGAAACATCAACAACCTCAGATATGCTGATGATATCACTCTAATGGCAGGGAGTAAAGAGGAACTAAAGAGCCTCTTGATGAGGATGAAGGAGGAGAGTGAAAGATCTGGCTTAAAACTAAATATATTATAAAAACTAAGATCATGGCATCTGGTCTCATTACTTCATGGCAAATAGAAGGGTAAAACGTGGAAGTAGTGACAGATTTCCTTTTCTTGGGATCTAAAATCACTGCAGATAAAATCAGGAGATGATTGCTTCTTGGCAGTAAAGCTATGGCAAATCTAGACACTGTGTTGAAAAGCAGAGACATTACTCTGCTGACAAAAGTCCGTATAGTCAAGGCTATGTTCTTCCCAGTGGTCACGTGCAGTTGTGAGAGTTGGACCATAAGGAAGACAGAGCGCCAAAGAGTAGAGGCCTTTGAACTGTGGTGAGAAGAAGACTCCTGAAAGTCCCTTGGACAGAAAGGAGATCAAGCCAGTCAATCTTAAGGGAAATCAAAAAATCAATGGAAAAGTCCCTGATTCTGGGAAAGATTGAAGGCAGAAGGAGAGGAAGGCATCAGAGGATGAGATGGCTGGGTGGCATCACCAATGCAATGGACACAAACTTGGGCGAACTTTGGGAGATGGTGAGGGACAGGGAGGCCTGGCATGATGCAGTCCATGGGGTCGCAAAGAGTCTGGGTGACTTTACAGCAACAAAAGCATACTCTCAAATGAAGTGCAAGATGAGGTGTGTTTCACGAATAAGATTTTCTTTTACTTTTACAGAAGTAATATGATACCCACGCTGAATACTACAGAGACCCGCAAGCAGGACAGAGGTGGTAATCTGCAATGTGGTGGTTCAGTTGCTAAGTTTTGTCCAACTCTTGCAGCTGCGTGGACTTTAGCCCACCAGGCTCCTCTGTCTTTAGGATCCCCAGGCAAAAATACTGGAGTGGATTGCCATTTCCTTCTCCAGGGGCTCTTCCTGACCCAGGGATTGAACCCAAGTCTCCTGCATGGCAGGCGGATTCTCTAATGCTGAGCCACGAGGGAAGCCCAATCTGCAATAGATTTTCATATTTTTATAATTAAACATATAAATAATCATGTTAAATTCATTGAAGGCTAAAAGTAGCTTTTATTGGTCATTTAGTAACTTTACCTACTGCTAAATAAGGTCAATTTTCATTCCAATCCCAAAGAAAGGCAATGCCAAAGAGTGTTCAAACCACCACACAATTGAACTCATCTCACATGCTAGCAAAGTAATGCTCAAAATTCTCCAAACCAGGTTTCAATAGTACATGAACAGTGAACTTCCAGATGTTCAAGCTGGATTTAGAAAAGGCAGAGGAACCAGAGATCAAATTGCCAACATAAGTTGGATCATCGAAAAAGCAAGAGCATTACAGAAAAAATATCTACCTCTGCTTTACTGGTTATACCAAAGCCTTTGACTGTAGGAATCACAGCAAACTGTGGAAAATTCTTCAAGAGATGGGAATACCAGACCACCTGATCTGCCTCCTGAGAAATCTGTACACAGGTCAAGAAGCAACAGTTAGAACTGGACATGGAAAAACAAACTGGTTTCAAATTGGGAAAGGAGTACGTCAAGGCTGTATATTGTCACCCTGCTTATTTAATTTATATGCAGAGTACATCATGCAAAATGCCGGGCAGGATGAAGCAAAAGCTGGAATCAAGATCACTGGGAGAAATGTCAATAACCTCAGTTATGCAGATGACACCACCCTTATGGCAGAAAGCAAAGAAGAACTAAAGAGCCTCTTGATGAAAGTGAAAGAGGAGAGTGAAAAGTTGGCTTAAAGCTCAACATTCAGAAAACTAAGATCGTGGCATCTGGTCCCATTACTTCATGGCAAATAAATAGGGAAACAGTGGAAACAGTGACAGACTTTACTTTGGGGGGCTCCAAAATCACTGCAGATGGTGATTGCAGTCATGAATTTAAAAGACTCTTGCTCCTTGTAAGAAAAGCTATGACCAACCTAGACAGCATATTAAAAAGCAGAGACATCACTTTGCCAACAAAGGTCCGTCTAGTCAAAGCTATGGTTTTTCCTGTAGTCATGTATGGATGGATGTGAGAGTTGGACTAGAAAGAAAGCTGAGTGCTGAAGAATTGATGCTTTTGAACTGTGGTATTGGAGAAGACTCTTGAGAGTCCCTTGGACTGCAAGGAGATCCAACCAGTCCATCCTAAAGGAAATCAGTCCTGAATATTCATTGGAAGGATTGATGCTGAAGCTGAAACTCCAATACTTTGGCTACCTGATGCGAAGAGCTGACTCATTTGAAAAGACCCTGATGCTGGGAAAGATTGAAGGCAGGAGGAGAAGGGGACGACAGAGGATGAGATGGTTGGATGGCATCACCGACTCAATGGACATGAGTTTGAGTAAACTCCTGGAGTTGGTGATGGACAGGGAGGCCTGGCATGCTGCAGTCCATGGGGTCACAAAAGTCAGACACGAGTGAGCGACTGAGCTGAACTCTTTGTGACCCCATGGACTGCAGCACACCAAGCCTCCCTGGAGAAGGAAACGGCAACCCACTCCAGTATTTTTGCCTGGAAAATACCCTGGACAGAGGAGCCTGGTGGGCTATAGGCCATGGGCTCTCAAAAGAGTTGCACACAATTTAGCAACTAAGCAACAACAGCAAATGCTTTACATATTCATAATCTTCTAGAAAGAAAATTTTTAACTACCAGCACTAACATGTGGGGTTAAGAAGGTAGTAAGGTTCAAGATAGATTATTCAAAGTTCAACTGTATCTCTATATACTGGCAACTAACAATTGACACTGACATTTTTAAAAAAGCATTATCATTTTAAAAAGTATTTTAAAATATTTATGGAAAAGTACTGGATACTTTCTAGTGCAAAAAGTTCATTAGCAAATAAACAAACCTCTTTGACACTTTTGGATTCTGAAAATTTTTTTATAAAAAAAAAGTTTTTCTCTGAAATTTCTCTTATAAATATATCCAACACCTTTGCTTAATGAGTTCTATTGGATCAACTGAAATGGCATAGCCTCAAGACTTAGAAGGGGCTTCTGTTGTGGTTCAGTGACAAAGAATCTGCTTGCAATGCAGGAGACGTGGGTTCCATCCCTGGGCTGGGAAGATCGCCTGGAGAAGGGAATGGCAGCCCACTCCAGTATTCTTACCTGGAGAATCCCATGGACAGAGGAGCCGGGTGGGCTACAGTCCGTGGGGTCACAACAGAGACTGACATGACTAAGCAACTAAACAACAACAAAAAGCCTTAGAACATCAGTCACATAGAGAAACTGCTGAAGAATTGAAAAGCGAAGGGATTTGTCTCCAGAGCAGTAAAGACATAATGACTTACTTTTTATTCCTTTTATTGGTTTTGACATCATTGTATGTCCATAGGCTACAAGGGATGTGCATAAATTGAAGGTATCAATAATATTAAGCATGACCTTTTAATAAACTGATCTATTTGTCTGTTTTAATTTCTTCACTGATAAAATGTGGCCAAAGATACCCTAATTATCATATGAAAGTTGTATTTAATCAGCAAGCATGTTTGAGGTACTCAAAACATTGCCTGACTTCAGGCATTCGATAAATATCCTTATTATACGACCAAAGAAAGAAAATACCTGGCACTGTTTGGAAATACAATATTCTCACTTGTTGAGTTAATAAATCTATGAGCCAATCCTTTTTTAATCTGAGACAAACTAGATTTCTTGACCAGAAAAAGGTTTCCTCAAGATTTTCAACATATTATTGCCTAGAACATTGGTTGTAATGTATTTTAAATGCACGTGAACTACTGATCAACTGACCCAATGAGCTTTCAGACACCTATCTTGAGACTTAAAAGATGAAGTCACGCTAAGGCCATGGGTGCTTACAGGCATTCAAGGGTGAGTAGGGACAAAATAAGGACAAACTTCCACCTCACTTTTTTTCTTAGGTTGGTCCTAACATAGAAGGCAGGCTTCTGAAAAATGGTGCGGAAAGGAGTAAGAGGAAGACTTGTGTAAGATTTATGGGATTCCTTTCTGTCAGGAGGATTGTTGAAGGGATAGTCATAGTAGCTCTCAGAAGCGGGATTTCTTGAGTCTTGCTGTAATTAATACCTCATTTCCTTCTCTAAGGTGGATTCTGTTTTAGTGAATAATTATTTATTATTCAGTTTCATCCACACCTGCGCTGATGGATCAGACCAGTCATTATAATTATTCCTCAGGGTTGCAGATATATAGGGCAATGAAGGGACTGAAAATATTTTTGGACTTCAGTTTGTAGAACTGCAAGCTCAAGAATGCACGGAAAGCAAGGAAAATACACGTTGAATATTGAACACTCTGAAAACTCGGCAGTGAGTATGATTGCTCTGTTTTAATGTTTGCCTATATTGCTGCCTATATTGTAGTCTGACTTTCAGCATTTAATAACAATCTAATTTCTTTACTGCAATGCAGTCAGTCACAATTTTACATCCTTGTCCAAAAGGAAGAGTAACCATGTATTCATTTTTTCCTTCAAATTTTCACGCTATATTCTGCTCTATTGTACTTTAGAAGTTAGATTTTACATTTACTTTTATACAGAGTTAGAAATGTTTCCATGACCACATGATATAAAATAAATTCATTTAACTTTTAGTACTCACCACTATGGTGAGACATGATTCAGAGAGGAATTTGCTTGAGCAAATTAATAAAATTCATAAAGCTCCAAAGACATCTTGGGTTTAGTTTGAAGTTACATTTTTACAAATTCATACTTAGATTCTAGATATAACTTCTAAACCTGTCAGAATTCACATTTCTAAATATACTGGAAATCCAGATACTAATCCCGGATATCCTCTTTAGGTGAAAGAAATCCTGAGAAAAATCTCTACTTTGTATGAAAATGTGACCTTTCTATCTATTTTTAAGGGCCTTATACCAAGAATCAAGTCTTCACTGCATGGTTTAAAGTGGTCTTTTGGAGAGTAGAACAAAGGATATTGCTGTTAAGTCACTGAGTCGAGTTCAGCTCATTGCAACCCCATGAACTGTAGACCCCAAGGCTCCTCTGGGTGCCATTTCCTTTTCAGGGGATCTTCCCTACCTAGGCATCGAACCCACATCTCCTCATTGGCAGGCAGGTTCTTACCACTGAGCCACAAGGGAAGCCCAGAGCCAAGGATAGAACTGTGCTAAAAATTGAAATGATAAGTTAAAGTTCACACCTGAAAAATACAGGCAATATTTTGTCTTTACAGTTTGGAGCTGTGGCAATTGGCCTGTATTTACTCACCTATAAATTAAGCCTAAGAAGATCAAGTCCTGTTGGTTAGTTGAATAAGAATCCCACAGAGGATTCTTGGTTTACTGAAAGAAAAGGAATTTGTCCTTTGAGTCATCACACAAAGGACCATCCTGAGGCTATTCTCTTTGTCATTTGTCTCTGAGTTTGACACTCTATAATTGGATCTTCAGAATGCTGGTATAGTCAGGTGGGAAAAAAATCCCTTTAGCCAAGTATTCATCTTGATAGTTTCTCTAGAAAACAGCAAACTTGAAGATGTTTACAAATATTATCTCAAGCATATCTTTCAGCATATGTCTGGCTAGTTGAAAATGTTTCAATTACCATAGATATTTGAGGCATAATAATAAAAATATTTTCTCTTAAGATCAAATTAAATAATAGAATTAAAAAATGAAGCTCATAAAGAAAATAAATTTTGGTATATTGTTTTTCTGTTGGGAGATATGAGAACTTAATCCTTATAAAGTAAGGGGAAAAGCTTAGAAAACTTTCCTTGGTAATTGTTAATCTACTTCAGGTGCCTATGGCCATTCTTAGCTAAAGCTGACTCTCTAATTAAACATTATTCACAGCTCTTCAATGATTCCAACTTTCTAGAAAGACTTCACTTGTCAGAGTAACCATGACACAGCAAAAATTGTTACTGGGGCTGTAATATTACCCAGAAGCTGAGCCTAGATCACAGGTTCTCCACCCTTATTGTAAATGCCACCCATCATTTTCCTTCTTTGAAAGGTTTGAGATTCTACCCATGCCAGAAAATTCTGGAAAGGTGGCCTGGTGAGTGAGTCTTATTTTGTTTACAAAGCACATGAAAATATCCAAGTCCTTCAAAATATCCAAGTTTACCATCCACAGGCAAACTGGGTAATAACTAAAGTGATGGAAATCATCAGGTAGGAAAATAAGCTGGGTGGTTATTAAAGATAAATCCAACTTGACTCAGATTTACCTAGTGAATAACACGGACTTTGATTAATCCTATGCAATAAAACTAGAGCTGTTTCCTTTATCCCTTTGATATAACCCTTATAAAAAAATCTAACAGCGAAGTCTTTACTGACATGAGGATTCCATCTTATCTGTATTTAATAGCAATCATTTATTTTTGGTACTGTTGATAATAGTTCCCAGTGGAGCAATGACTTTATACAATGCTAGTTTGACAATTTTATGCAACTCGTTGGTTGATGGGTTAGCAATTTTATAGCTATTTTGTAATGGGTTATCAACATGATGAGACGACTAGCAGTTGCAGCATTAGAAATAAAAGCACCAATACTATACTAAGGATAATGATGGCTAATACTTACTGAAAGCATACTCTATGCCAGACATCACTCTAACCCTTTTCATAAATCATTAAGTGAAGTGAAAGTCGCTCAGTCGTGTCCAACTCTTTGCGACCCTATGGACTGTAGCCTGCCAGGCTCCTCTGTCCATGGGATTTCCCAGGCAAGAACACTGGAGTGGGTTACTGTGCCCTTCTCCGGGGGATCTTGCTGACCCAGGGATTGAACACGCATCTCCTGCATGGCAGGCAGATTCTTTACCGTCTGAGCCACTAATCATTAACCCTCAGAGCAAATCTACAAGTGTGAGGAATCCTAGTAGCCTCCTTTTTAGCAAGAAATGGCAGATATGTCCTTGACTCACAACTAGAAAATCAGTATTATTTTCCTATGAGATGGAGACCCTCAGGCAATCCTATATCATTTTTGAGAGGTAATAAAAGTTTTTGCCCAGATGCATATTTTTCTGAACTTCGTCCTCTCCCACTTTCATTTCTTCTTATTCTTTCTCCTCTTTTTAACACACCTCTTCCTCCCAATCTTTCCCATTGAACTCACCCATTTTCCATTTTTATCACCCCCCTTTCTCAAAAATGTTTAGCAATTACTGCATTTGTTTAATTATGCACAAATGTTTTCCTCCTTGTTACATTAACATGCTAACTCCCTGTGAGTAG